>NC_081349.1:18644815-18750715 GCF_029784015.1 Lycium ferocissimum
TGTTCGATTTAATCGTTTCGCTACTGAGGATAGAGATATACCCTTTAGCCCTACTTAGTTGAATACGGAGAAATAAATGTGTTCTTGTTACCTCTGATGACCATAGAGATATAGGCGTTATAGTAACATCTACAGGCTTGTGAGTAGTTCGAGAGAATATCACAAAGTATAATTAACCCGTCAACTAGTAACCCAGGAAATAAAATAGGTGGAATTGTCCGAAGATCAACTGGATTGTCGAAAGCCATAACCCTAGATCTTTCTCTCATTTGATAATTCTTACAATCTTTGTCAAGATATTCCCAGTCACAAAACACCCATCACAAATTGTTTACTTTTCAGTTTTAGTTTAGTATAATAAACATCTTGATTTTCACTTTCTTGAATAGTTTCATCCGAATTTGAATTAGCTTAACAGTAGAATCTAAGTCTTTGTAGGATCGATATCTGGACTTAACAGTCTATATTACTTGTACGACACGTATACTTGCGTGTGCGTTTGGGAGCAACACTAATATAAAAATATGTGTTTTGACAAATTTATCCTTTTATTTCTTTGGTTTAATTATTTTTTGTAAATTCATTAGTCAAATCACAATTCTTTATAGTCCATTCACACGTTTTATAAATAAAAAATTAGTCAAATCATGCTATGGTGGTGAAATTGTCGCGGCGGCACCGTAAGTTCTCTCACACGAAGAGCACGTGCTAAATGTAGCTACCAAACCGGATGTTTTACGAGGAGTTAGTTATAGAGCCATTGGAGAATTCTTATTCAGTGTAGTTGATAACTTGATAGACTCCAGACATGATCAACTTAATTAATTATTAACAGGGGCGGATGATCTATGTAGAAGGATGGGGATGCCACGCCACGCAGACGCTTCGGTAGAAACTTTGTATGTATACGCACATATGTATAAGAAATTCAATATATACGGATCTTGCCACCCGGACTAACAACATAATGAAAGGTGCCACTGGCAAAGGGCATATACTCCAGACATGATCAACTTAATTATTAACAGGGGCGGATCCAGAGGCGGATGGAGCACTATAACTTGGGGTTCAATTGAACCCCAAACTTTCGATGCGGTGTACAAATTTATGTGTAAAAATTCACTAAATTTACAATAAATAGTATATATGAACTCATAAATTTAGAAATATAATGGTTCAATGCTAAAAATTTTAGAAGGTTGAACTCCTAGAGTTTAAATCCTAGATCCGCCACGTAGGAGGGTGGGGATGCCACGCCACCCGGACGCTTCGGTAGAAACTTTGTATGTATATGTGCATATGTATAAGAAATCCAATATATACGGGTCTTGCCACCCGGACTAACAACAGAATGAAAGGTGCCACTGGCAAATGGCATAGCAGACCACACAAGTGACGTGAGTTCGAATCTTGTGAAGCACTTTTTTTGGCTTGCTTTTTCGCTTGCTGAGTAAGTACACGCTTTAGCTGACCAGCTCTATTCTTTTTCACTTTTTCTTTAATTGTTCTTTACTTGTTTTGGAGTTCGAATCTCGTGAAGCACTTTTTTTTACTTGCTTTTTCGCTTGCTGAGTAAGTACACGCTTTAGCTGATCAGCGGTATTCTTTTTCACTTTTTCTTTAATTGTTCTTTACTTGTTTTGGCTTTCCTCTTTTGCTTGCTGCGAAAGTACACACTTCAGCTCTATCTTTTTTATTTTTTTAAATCTTTTTCTTCAATTCTTCTTTACTTGCTTTTCTTTATTATCCAAATTGACTCTTTTTTTCCTTATTTAATTCTTGACTTCTTTTATTTACTCTTTCTTTAAGTATTAATCTCTCGATATGCGCGTTGCGTGCGTATTTGCGTGCATATCCCAAATCAATGAGTACTAAATTTTCAAACATCACACAAATATTAATAAAAATATCTTTAATAGTAAATTATAATTTTCTTTTGTAAAAAAGGTATAGATAAATAATGTTATGATTGAGTTTTTAAAATTTAAAGGATATTGTGATCTTTCACTGATGTTCGCGTCAGTGAAGATGACTGAGTTGAAGCTGCACTTCTTGATTCTTTCTCAACTATATATCTGCAACAACACACAGGACATTGGAGTATAAATACTAAACATCAAAACACTAACTACAACACAAGGCATATATTGCCACAAAAGACATTGTAGCTAAATATGAAATTTTCTGTGGCTAAACACTTTAGTCATAATATTTTTTTCCTTAGCATTCGTAGCAATATGTAGCGTAGCTAAAAGTTAGCTACAAGCTTTACATGGTCCGTGGCTAAGGAATTATACTTATTGCCACAAATTCTTTTGTGTTGTAGCTATATTGGTAAAACCTTTTCCACGAAATATGTGCTTATAGCAAATGATCTTATTCTTTTGCCACGACAAATAAACTTTGTAGCGAACTTTATATTGTAGCCACAAGATTTTATGTTTTGTGGCAAAAGATTTAATATATTTGCCACGAAAAAATAAATTTTATGATTGTTTTTGTAATTTAGTGTCGTGGCTATAGTGCTCGTATTTAGCTACAAGTTGAAAAAATTCATAGCTACAAATTTAAGTATTTGCCACAAATGTTTTCATATGTAGCTAAAGATCCATTCTTTTTGCATTGAAATATATAGAATTTCAACAAGATTTTACTTATTTGCTACAAAAGTGAATAATAGCCATGTTCTAAACAATTAGATATATGTGCAGCTACAAATTAAGAGATTACATTGTTACAAAGTGAAGTATTTGCCAGAAGCATATTTAGTCACAATATTTTTTACAATGTCGCTAAGAATTTAAAAAGAAATCTTGATTATAAGTTTCAAGTTACACAGTTATATACTATTTAAATTTAACAACATTCCCTATACATAATTCTTCTACGACGCCAATTGTAGGATTACTATCTTCTTTGAGACTCAAAACCGCACAGTCATCTCCATTCTCTCCTCCAATGGTCTCCATAATACCTACCGATAATAATCAACTGCACCAAAACGAGAGGATTGCCCAATATTATTCATATCAAGTGTATAACCCCTAAAAAGATACAAAAAAAAAACCATTACTATTACCATACGTATAATAAAATAAACTTGTGCTACTACACAAAATAATAATGAAAAAATGGATATTTACCGATTTTCACCGTAATTTTGATTAAATTGTTAGCTTAGAGTTTCCAGCGGCACTTGACCTCACCAAAATGTCTCCATAAGAACTCAAGTCCGTATAAGTGTTACCATGAGTAGGCTGGACTTGAGGGACTTCCTGACGAGTCCTGGCCAAGACTTCACTACGACTGTGAGGTATCTTTTCAACATACATTTCAAGAACATTGAGAGTGATTAACCCCCTATATTCTTCCGGCGCCTTTAAATATTCCTTCAAAGACTCATCATCAATGATATTCCATTTCCCATAAAGCACTAAACCTTGCGGTGCAATGGACATTGGATATCTGTCTATTATAGATAATCCATATTCACGATTACTTTTCATTCTTTTGTGTATGACATTGAGTAATGTTTCGTAATCCAAGGTAGTTGGAAACTTAACATGGTATTGTGGTTTAATACTATAACGATCAGTATTATTATCATGAAGAATCTCTCCATCCCAAAATAAAGAAACCTTAACAGTTGAAGGAGGAGAGGCCATTTTTTTTTTTTTATGAACTTTGGTGTTGAGTTTTTTTCAGGAATTTGAAAAAAGATGACTTAAACTTATGAAATGGATGAGTTTTCACCTCATCCAAAATTAAGATTAAATAGAAAAAATGTGAGCTAAAAGTGAACATTTAAAAACCGTGGGTTGCTAAATAATACTACCTATTGCACAGGAATTTTCTGCGCAAAGACTTAACAACGCCGTTAACTGTTAAGTCCTTTTGTGCAGGAAATTCCTGCGCAAAAGGTAGTATTGTAACTTCTTTTTTTAGTGGGTATTTTGGATCAAAATCTCACTTCGTGGGTCAATTAAGTCGCGGACTCCTTGCTATCCTACTGTTTTCTTAAATGAACAAAATAATTGTATTGTATTTATGTACCCAAAAAAAAAAAAAATGTATTAGTTTTGGAAAAAAAAAAACCTTATCCACATCTACTGGACGCACTGAACTATTTAAGTTAATTTAATTCTAAGTTAATTTAATTCTAAGAGAAGCATTATTATTAGCTACAATAGGTGAACTTGTTTTTCACAGGAGTAATATTCCTTTCTGCAATTATGAAGCGTTGTCACAAACTGCATAAGTAGCTTTTGGAAAAGGACTTCGTCCATTGGATCTAAATTTATAAACGGTTGAAATTGCGCCATTCACTTTCCCGTTGTCACGTCCGTAATTAGATTACATACATATATACGTACACCAAAACGAAAAAGCTAACAGTCTATGGCGGACGACGAGACTTGGTCCTTGACGTCAGGCCACAGGTTCCATTACGACATATTCCTCAGCTTCAGAGGAGAAGACACACGTCACAACTTCACCAACAAACTCTACCATGAACTCGTACGTAATGGCGTACGTACATTCATCGACGATGAAGGCTTAGATCGCGGCGAAGAGATCGCTCCGAGTCTATTCACAGCGATTGAAGACTCAGCGGCTTCAATCGCGGTGATATCGGAGAACTACTGTTCTTCAAAGTGGTGCTTAGAAGAACTGGCAAAGATCACGGAATGCAAAAGACTATTGCTGCCTGTTTTCTATGGGGTTGACCCGTCGGATGTAAGGAGACAGAAAGGTCCGTTTGAGGAGCATTTTAGGAATTACGATACTTTGGTGGAAGCAGAGAAGGTTTCTCGGTGGAGAGAAGCTATGAAGAAAGCTGGTAATACCTCCGGTTGGGATTCTAGGCTCTGGTATATACTTTCATCCCTTTATCTTTTCCTCTACTTCAATTGTTTTTTTTTTGGGGGTAAATAACTAGATGTATTATAAACCAAAATGAGAATTCAGTACAAATATAGAGCATTGTTACTGGACATTGTGCCCCAGTAGTCAGCTCAAGCTTTAAACCATAGCAAACCTCTAACAGCAGCACAGATTACATCATAAGTCTCCTACAGTTACAAAACAGTCCATATCCTGCATGTAGACTGGGTAAAAGTTGAACTTTTCCAGCCACCTTTCAATCTTTTTCTTACTTGTAGCCCTCTGGTGCACCTCTTGTATGATCAGCTTAGTGAGATGATTAATACTTTGTGTTTTCTGTTGAAAAATACGCTGGTTCCTTTCCTGCCATATAGAGTATACTGCAATACCCAACACCATTCGATATACTTCTGCTTTGGGTGTTTTTCCCTTAGCTTTTTGCTCAGCCCAGCATAGTTCATCAGTCCAACCTTTTGATTACTTATTATTTCTTCACATGCAGCAGGAAAACGCCATAAAAGAAGGGTAAATAGAGGAACACCACTCAATAGTTGACTTAACCCGGTGAATTTATAAAGTTACTGAAGCGTCCTAATACTTTGCAAAGTTCAAAATACTAATATATTTTATATTACAATTTATATGTGTGATATTTTATACATATACTATTTAAGTATGTTTGGTTCGTCAATTTTTTCCCCCAAGGTTTATATGAAAATAAAAATCCACCCTAATTATTTTAGCCTGTTTGGCCAAGCTTATTTTTCCCCCAAAAGTACTTATTTTTTCAATAAGTGCTTATTTTAAAAAAAAGTGAGGTGTTTGGCCAAGCTTTTGAGAGAAAATAAATGGTTTTGGGAAGTAGCAGAAATAGTTTTTCAGAAGTTTAAAAAAAAAAAAAAAAAACTTTTGCCCAAAAGCATTTTTTTTAAAAAGTACTTTTGAGAAAAAAAAAACATAGAAACACTTTTTAAAAGTTTGGCTAAACACTAATTGCTGCTCAAAAGTACTTTTTAAATTAATTGGCCAAACACAAACTGCTTTTGAAAAAAGTACTTTTTAAAATAAGCTGTTTTTAGAAGCTTGGCCAAACAGACTATTAGTAAGGTAATAGGTTCATATAAAACCCATGCATTTATGAAAATAAAATACAAATATTCGGTTCAGTTTAACTCGTTTCTCGATATTTTATGGCAACAAAAATAAAAGGGTCAAAAATACAATATTTTCTTGGAAGCTCCAATTGGGTAGGTCTAATTATTTTGTCGAGAAGAGGTTAAATGCGAACTGGCATTTTTTTTTTTTTTTTTTTGGCGAGTTTCACACTCCAAAATCAGCCATTCCTTTTTCCTACATGAACTATCATCATCTATGTATTAAAACATACTACCTCAATTATCAGTGGTTTCCTTTTCCTACCTGAAAATCCTAAATCATATCAATATCAAATAGAAAAAGGGAACAACCTATTGAGGTGTTTTTTAAGTGCATAGATGGTGATAGTTTAGGTAAGAAAAATGAACAACTAATAGTTCGGGTGTGAAACTCGCAAAAAAGTGATAATAATTCAACTGTGTTTTTGACCATTAACTCCTATAATTTTGGTAATGAGTTTGTAATAGTGTTACACACTTCAATGGTCAATATTGAGTAATAGTGATCACATTTTTTTATTTTTGGAACAGGCATTGATAGGTTTTATTTATAGTATCGGGGATGGAATTATTTGAGAAAACTTAGCTTGTTCAAGAAAAGTAATCACCGAGTCTCTCTTAATCAGAGGTCTCGGGTTCGAGCCCTAGGTATGGAAAAATTCTTGGTAGGGAGTGCTCCCCCCGAATGGGACCTTACGCGGCGTAAATCCAAATATAATTGGGCTCCAATGCGAGTATCGGACATCAGGGAAAAATATATATAAAAAAAAAAAAGTAATTGCCGAGCGGCTTATTTGTTGCTAATATTGTTGGTAGAAAAAAGGGTAAAGCCCATGAGGTCTTTGCGCTTTAGGGGCTTTAAAAGATTTGAGTGCAGTAATAACCTCTGATTTTGTTAGAGGTGGTGTAAGTTGGAACTATTCAAGGAGGGGTGTGTTAGATGCTGGAAATTTTTAAGAAAGTGATTGAGAAAGAAAGGAAATTGCTACTGGTAATAGATTGTGCATGGATCTTAAACACAATTTACAGACTTGAAATCTGTCCGTATGGAGTGGACAAACCTCCCAGAATCTGTTGTTTAAACGTATATTCAATAATCCTAATAATAAGTCTGACTAGATATTTATACATATATATTGTCTAAAGCAAATAACTAAAAAACCGTAAAGCCTAATCTGATAGCGGTTGGAATATTGGTAACTGCTGGAGAGAGTCCTGGAGACAGTTTCTTCAAGTTTGGCTGATTGGTTCCACCTCATGTAAAGTTCCAAAATCTCTTTTTTCCCTTTCACGCTTTCTTTTTCTAAAATATGTCTTCAAAGGTGGGGTCGTATCAGTACACCCCCTGAAAAGACGCCATGTCCTCAAAGCGAAAAGAAGGAAACTGACCAGCAGGTAAGTCATACTCTTCCCAACTAGCTTCTTCAACAGGACGATGACACCATCGAATGAGTAATTCTAAAGTTGAAATCCCAGGTCCTTTCACCCAGCGGTGTGACAAAACATTTTTAGGCTCCACAATAAATTCCAAATCAGCCGAAAGTGGTAATGGTGGAGGCGATGGAATATCAGCATAACCATGAGCAGGATGAAGCAAGGAGACATGAAAAATTGGATGTATCTTTGCCGTTGAAGGCAGCTGCAATTCGTATGCAACAGGACCCACTTTGTGAACAATTTTATATGGACCAAAATAGCGAGGAGACAGCTTCTCATTAGGACGTTTGACCAGACTCTTCTGATGATACGGCTGCAGACGAAGTAAAACAGTATCACCCACGTTAAAAGACTTCTAGTCGCTTTGAATCAACTTGGGATTTCATACGAGATTGAGCCTTCAAGAGGTTGGACTGCAGTAACTTCAACATCTGGTCACGGGCCAACAACTGCGCTTCAAGATCAGCAAATTTTGTTTCACCAGGAACAAAAAGATGCAATGGTGGTGGCTCCCTCCCATACACAACTTGAAAAGGAGTCATACTAGTTGATGAATGGTAGCTGGTGTTGAAAGATTACTCAGCCCAAGCTAAATATTGATACCATGATTCAGGCTTTTCATGAGCAAAACAACGCAAATAGGCTTCAAGGAACCAATTAACCACCTCCGTTTGGCCATCGGATTGGGGATGGTAAGAAGCACCCATACAAAGACGAGTACGACTAAGACGAAAAAGCTCTTGCCAAAAAGTACTCAAGAAAATAACATCACGATTTGAAAGAATGGAACGAGGTAAGCCATGTAGCAAGACAATTTCCCTACAAAACAAAGCAGCCACTATTTTGGCAGTGAATGGATGAGATAAAGCCATAAAATGACTATGTTTGCTGAACCTATCTACTACGATAAAAATAGTGTCATAACCATTTGAAGAAGGAAGACCAACAATAAAATCCAGGGAAATGTCTTCCCAAACTCGATTGGGAATTGGCAAAGTCTGCAAAAGACCACTTGGAGCCAAAGTTTCATATTTATTTTGCTGACAAATCAAACAATTCTGGACAAACAACTTAACATCCTGCTTCAAACATGGCCAGAAAAAATTTGCAGAAACTCTTTTAAGAGTTTTCAAATATCCCCCATGTCCTCCGGTTGGAGAATCATGTACCTCAGCTAAAATCTTGGCTTTAAGCTCAGGATAATCAAGTATTACCAACCGGGATTTGTTGTAAAGATGGCTGGGCGACAGTGAAAAATCCAAATGAGAAGGTCCGCAGAAAGTTGATCTAAAAGCTGCTTGGTATATGGATCAGCTTCATGTGCTTCCCTTAAGTGCTAAAATCTAATGAAATAGGCATTGCTAGAGTCGAAAGATCAGCATGTCGAGGGCGACGAGACAATGCATTAACTCTTTTATTTTCAGTACCCGCTTTATAGGCAATAGTGAAATCAAACGGCAATAGCTTCATCAACAAATGTTGTTGTTCATCAGTAGTTACCCTCTGATTCAGGAGATATTTTAGGCTGCAATGATCAGTTGCGACGATAAAATGCCGACCTAATAAATAGTGCTTCCACTTTTGTAATGCAAGAACTAAAGCCAATAAGTCACGATCATATGTAGATTTAACCCGATTAGAAGAGGAAAACCCCTTACTGAAATATGCTAGAGGATGACTTTATTGAAGTAGAATAGCACCAACACCATCAGCCGAAGCATCACATTCAACAGTAAATTGTTGAGTGAAATCGGGTAGACAAAGAACAGGTACTGATGTCAAGAGTCTTTTAATATGCTGGAAAGCCACTTCTGCTTTTTGATTCCATATGAAAGCATCTTTTTTGGTCTGATCTGTCAAGGGACGAGCAATAATAACATAATTTTTAACAAACCGTTAATAATAACTCGTAAATCCCAAAAAACCTCGAAGTTCCTTCACACTCTTTGGCAGAGGCCAATCCAAGACCACAGTTATTTTTTCTGGATCCACAGCTACTCCTTTTTTGGAAATCACATGACCTAGAAACCCAATCTGAGGTTGCGCAAACAGACACTTCTTGGGATTAGCAAAAAAAGAATTGGTTAAAAGGAGGTGAAGAACTATCTGGAGATGGTTTCGTTGTTGTTGGAGGGTTGGACTATAGATTAAAATATCATCAAAGAAAACCAAGAAGAATGTTCTAAGATATGGTCATTCATTGCGGACTGGAAAGAAGCATTAGTGAGTCTGAAAGGCATTATCAGAAATTCATAATGGCCAGAATGAGTTTGGAAAGCTGTTTTATGGATATCGACTGGCTGGACACGAATTTGATGGTACCCTGAACAAAGATCTATCTTTGAAAAAATAGTGGCGCCATGTAACTCATCCAGTAACTCATCTATATTGGGAAACAGATATTTATCTAGTACTGTTACCTTATTGAGGCTACGGTAATCAACACAAAACCTCTACGAATCACCTGTCTTTTTCACTAGTAGAACTTGTTGTGTTTACAAACAGAAAGAGAGAGAGAAAAAAAAGAACAAAGAAGGAAAGAGCATAAAAAAAAAACAAAGAAACGGATAAGGAACTAATTACTATTTAGGTAGGGACCACCTGCAAAATCAAACGAAACAGAAAAGCTTATTATCAGGAAGAGTGACATTCGGAAAAAGAATGGGATGAGCATGACTAGGCTAGCGAATGGACACTTCTTGGACGAATGAATCCAGATTCTAGTAAAGTAGCAACTTGGTTCTCGATTTCAGTCTTTTGGCCATGTGGGTGTCACGCCCCACCCTTGGTAAGGCGTGATTGGCACCCGGCACCTTACGGAAACCGAGCGAACCAACTTATAACTTGTATTCTCTATGTCTCGAATGACAAAATAAGGCTAAGGCTAGATATGAACGTAATATCATGTATAAATATATGTCCAATGGACCCACGACGCCAATATAACGACCGACTGAACATAACGAAGCTATACACAGGAACTTTCGCAAAGCCTCTATGAACATGACCGAAGTATACAAGTGAACGGGCCCCCGACATGCCCCGAACAAAAATCATACAAACATATATACATCCGGACTCGGCGGCCGCTCGGGGAAGAAGTGGAGCTCACCAATCGAACTGGTACCGAAGGCGACCCTACGATGAAGGATCCTCGTCTTGTCTATCTACACTGCGGGCATGAACGCGACGTCCACAGAAGGGACGCGCACGAACGATGTACCGAGTACGTAAGGCATGAATAACAACATAATAGTAAATATAGAACATAACATGAAATAAAAATAACCCGTTTATCCGATTGCCTCATAAGGCGGATACCATGCATGCTTAGCTTTCTTATGAAAAAAAAAACATTCCTCATATATATATATATATATATATATATATATATATATATATATATATATATATATATATATATATATATATATATATATAAATAATAGGAACGCGGGCGTGCCCCCGATCCATAAATAAATAATAGTCTTTCATGAACGTGCGTACCGATCCATATATCATATCATCATCTTGCATATATATTGCCGCGGAACGAACGGCCTGATCCATTTATCCCATATATCCAGCGTCCGGGCATCCCGCGTTCGGGATGATATCCAGCTGATTAGGTGGCTATGCGCATATAATGCCTCACCTTTCCCCTTACCCCATATGTATATATATAGGTTGCATGAGAGCCCAAGTAAAAGTTATCACTCTATCGGAGTGACGCAAGGTCGGTAGCCTCCAACTTATATTATGGAACAATTATCATCGCTCTATCTCACCTTGAAGGAACAATGATTATAAGGGGGGGGGGGGGGGGGGGGGGGGGGGGGGGGGGGCGAGATCAACAACAATGAGTGGAATCAAGAAAATCACGAAATAAGCTCAGTAATCTCATCTTAGCATTAAAATCATAAGCTTTGGAATTTCTAGAATTAAAATCATCATCATCATATTCATCATAGAAAACATATCATCTTTAGTATCATAAAAAGCTTTTAAGAATCATGAACTTCTAACTTTTGGAGGTAAGAAGGTTATGGAAACATATATAGAATCATAGCATAGGAATCATGCCTTTTGAAAGGGACTAGCCTTAACATACCTGTTCAGCCTCTAATTGTCTACAGTTATTCGTCCGAGCTCACAAGTCTACATTTAAGAGGATTCACACAATCGTTAGACTCATCGTAGTATATTTGTGCTAAGCTCTCAAGTCAAACTATTTTATATCCCGCTCGAAAATCGAGGCAAAGCATCTCCCCGTTTATATGCTTAGCCCGAATCTCAATTCGAAGAACCAACAAAACAACAACAATACCAACATCAATAACATCATTTCCAACACCAATATGTACCATAAAACAGCCCACACGCTGTTTTCCAACTTCCATAACTAACCAACTTACTACACAATTATTTAACGACTTTGTCTCCGAGAATAAGCCTTAAATAATATCAAAAGAGAAAGATTCATACCTTTCTCTTGTTGAAGTAGCAATATCCCTGATATCCGCTTTGAATCTACATCAAAATCCACCGCAAAACAAGACTACAATCACAACCACACGCTATCCGGACCTAAACTAATATTCCGTCACTTGAAAATTGCTCTTTTTTTTTTTTATATTCTCACACCCTCAACTGTTTATCTGGAATTTTCTAGGCAAATCTGATGAAAAAAGGGGGTTATTACCCTTTATATAGGGGTCAAATTCGGGGGTCACTGTAGCAAATTACTGTAGCAAGTCGGTTCTGCTTTGTCAGCCGAACTTGTAACGTCCATAATTCTCTACTCCGATGTCTTATCGACGAGCGGGTTGTTGCGTTGGAAACTAGACTCGACGAACTTCATTTTAAGCTTTAGTTTCACTTCAAAACACTTCATATGCTAAGAGATATTCGTCCCTCAAGTTGGACCAAAATTTTCACACAAAACATTACCCATCCTTTCTCCAAAGTCGTACTACTCCATTTCTTCCACTCATTTCCTTATAAAACATTCCGGTATACCTTATATACATCCTTCACTCATTAAATATACTTAATACTGCTTGCTCCTTATATTCCAAAGTGATTTTACTTAACCATAACTCAACGTACTTATGTTTCAAATTTGATAAGTGCTTCTTCGAAGATACGGGGTGTAACAGTGGGTATATCGATAAGGTCTTATGTTTGGAGGTTTAGAATTTGGTAACAGAGGAATAGCATGGGAATATGCTCTAAATGGTGGAAGTGATGTTGGTTCAGAAAACACCGAATGAAACTCATCTAAAAGTGTCTGAATTGCATTACCTGGACTCTCTCACAATTTGTGAAAAGATTGGAGGGAAGCCGTAGTGGAATTTGTCGATCTCATCCTTTGCAGTTTGTAACGTTTCCCTTGCCAATTAAAAATTATGAACATATCTTTCCAGTTAGCTTGAATGTGTTAAGAGAAGCTAACCATTTGATACCAAAGACCAAATCAGCCCCTGCAAGAGCAAATGGGTAGTAATCTTGAGTGATAGTAGGGCCCGGCAACTGAATTTGAAGATTCTGGCTAACTTTACTGCAGCGGATGATGTCTCCATTCCCTATTTGCACACCGAATGTTGGAACTGATTCTACTGGCAGTTTATGCTCCTTAATAATGGATTCCGCCACAAAATTAATTGTGGAACCACTATCCACAAGTATTAAAATCCGTCTCTTATTGATTTCACCCTGAAGCTTCATTGTAGTACCAACTGAATTTCCCAAAATGGCATGAAAATAAATTTCAACAATGTCAGTTTCTTGAGGGTCGACATCATCACCATCTGTAGCATTGACTTCATCAACACCATCTAATTGATCTCCTACTGTAATCTCCATGAGTGACAATTTTGTGGATTTGCATCTATGACCAGGTGCAAATTTCTCATGGCAACGATAACAAACTCCCTTCGCCATAAGATTTCTCCTTTCTGTATCCCATGAACCAGTTTGAAAAGGTTGGGACGCGACTGGGTTGGAAGAAACACTGCTTCTTGAATTTTGATGTGCAGAGGAAGAAGTAGCGTTGTTCTGGGTATGTTTAACAGAGTGCAATGGGTTTTGTATGACAGGTCTATTGGTTGGGGTCCAATTGGACTCTCTGTTGCTGCGCATTGGGCTTAATTTATTTTCAAATTCAAGTGCCAAACTCATAGCCTTGTAAACTGTTCTGGACTTGTGAATTCTAATATCAGATTTTAGTTCCCCTTTTAGCCCATTCGTGAAAACCCCTAAGAGACAGTGATCTGGACAGTCTACGACTCTAGACGAACGTTTCGTAAATTATTGACGGTACTTTTGTATAGAACCAGTTTGTCGGATGCTACAAAGATGCTCGTCCGGATGTTGGAACTCCGCAGGACCATAATATTCTTGCAATACTTTAACCAGTTCTTCCCAATAGAGCAAAGTTCGCTCACGATTAATCCAAGAGAAGAGATCAAGAGCATCACCTTCAAGATACATAGCGGCGACATCAACTTTGTGTTCATCTAGAGTTTGATAGTAGCAGAAATATTTTTCTTCCTCCAAAAGCCAACCTCTAGGATCCCCTCCTTTAAATCTGGGAAATTCCATCTTCATGTGTGGCCTCCGAGAAGGACTTTTTGGCCATCCTAGATTATTGATGTCTTCTTCTTCTTCTTGCCAAGAGTTTGTGTTTTTTCCTCCATTACGAGTTCGGTAACTGATTTCCTCTAGTTGGGTGCAGCCGGTCTGGGCTTTCAGGGTAGCAACAGCTTCTGCCAGCGAATCAATTGTATGTAGTTTTGATGCAATGGCATATAGTTGTTGGGAAAGAGATTCAACATTAGGAACGTCTTCTTGAGAATTAGAAGATCTGGTATTGACCATGTTGGATCAACCTACTCTGATACCAAACTGTTAGATGCTGGAAATTCTTAAGAAACTGGCTGAGAAAGAAAGGAAATTGCTACTGGTAATAGATTGTGCAAAGATCTTAAACACAATTTACAGCCATGAAATCTGTCCGTATGGAGTGGACAAAACTCCCAGAATCGGTTGTCTAAACATATATTCAATAATCCTAATAATAAGTCTGACTAGATATTTATACACATATACTGTCAACAACAAATAACTAAAAAACTGAAAAGCCTAATCTGATAGCGGTTGGAATATTGGTAACTACTGGAGAGAATCCAGGAGATAGTTTCTTCAAGTTTGGTTGATTGGTTCCACCTCATGTGCAGTTCCAGAATCTCTATTTCCCCTTTCACGCTTTCTTTTTCTAAAATATGTCTTCAAAGGTGGGGTCGTATAGGGGTGTGTGTGATGAAGGAGTAGGTTGAGACAATTTATGCCAGGTCGGCCTATAAAATTGAGAAAATTACAACCAAATACCATTCGGCCATCTACTTTACAAAATATTTTATGCAATGTATAGGTAGTGTATAAAGTATACTAAATATACATATGCTATACACACCTATATATGTAATATACATATTATATTCATACCTATACAGCCAAAGCATATAGGCAGTGTGTACTTCGGTCATGGTAAACTAGATGGATGATGATTACATTTAGGTAAGTTTCTCTATAAAATTCTGATGGAGATAACCCGGAGGGCCAGAAATGGCCATTGAAACATACAGACTTGGAAGGTAAACGCACACTCAAAGTACTATGCTTTGTATGGCTTGTGGCTATGAAGGCTTGTCTGACTCATGAAAACCTAAGGAAGAGGGGCTTTCAATTAAGTTCCACATGCCATCTATGTGAAAAGGAGGCTAAGGATAACTCTCGTTTATTCTTACACTGTGTTGTTATATCAACTATTGAAATGTTCCTAATATGGTTCGTATGAGCTGAATTATGCCAAAAGTAACAATTGATCTTCTGATGCCAGTGTAGTTGGGGGGTGTGAGAAGAAACAGTGGAGAAAGAATTTAGCATGCATTTGGTGGACTATGTTGAAGGAAAGAAATTTCAGATGTTTTGAGGATCAAAGAAATTCCATACAAAGAATAAAACTGAATTTTATATTGCTTTTTATTTTATTCTGGTGTAATAGCAACCCTGTAAATGATTGTGAATCTATGCTCGAAATCATATAGTCCCTGCAAGCTTTTGTCTAGGGGATCTCTTATACAGTCAATCTAGAGATGTATTTTGTTTATCAATACAACATTTATGCTGAAAACATTCTATATACATTAGACATTCTCAAAAAATAATTTGTCATAAATATACATAGGATTGTATCATAAAATATCCCTATTATGCAACTTGCTTATTCTAGGTGTTGAAACTTGCTCCTCTGACTTTCATTATTGTCATATTTTTGCCAGGGAAGAAGCAGAGTTAATCCAATCTCTAGTCAAGAAAGTTCTGGGAAAACTCGATAATACACCTATAGGTGTGGCAAAATACCCCGTAGGACTTCATTCTCGTCTTGATGAGTTGCTCAGGTTACTGAATGTTAAAGCAAATGGTGTGATAGTATTAGGATTATACGGAATGGGAGGAGTTGGCAAGACCACTCTTGCCAAGGCTTTGTACAATCAGTTTGTTGTGCATTTCAAGAAACGTAGCTTTATTTCAGATGTTAAAGAAATTGCAAGGCGACAAAATGGTTTGGCCACTCTTCAAAGCAAACTCATTGGTGATCTTACCTCAGGTGCTTCGCCAGACATAGATGGTACTGCTAAAGGTATCCAATTAATGAAGGAATATATGAATAATGAGCCAGTTGCTATTTTTCTAGATGATGTGGACAATGCAGACCAACTTCGTGTATTGGTTGGTGGGAGAGACTGGTTTCGCCAAGGAAGTAGAGTCATCATCACCACTAGAGATAAAAATGTGTTACTCCCAAGTATTGTAAACGAAAATTTTGAGGTAAAAGAGCTCTCCTCGTCCGAGTCACTTACGTTATTTAGTTATCATGCGTTTGGAAGAGAGCAGCCTCCTAAGAACTTTTCGGTTCTTGCTGAAGAAGTTGTAACACTCAGTGGGGGATTACCTCTAGCTCTGGAAGTTTTTGGATCTTTATTGTTCTACAAGAAAAGAATGAAGGAGTGGCAAGATGTGGTGCAAAAGCTGAGACAGATTCGTCCTGGTGATCTTCAAAACGTCCTGGAAATAAGTTTTGAAGCTCTAGATGAACAAGAAAAGTGCATCTTTCTTGATTTAGCATGTCTTCTTCTTAATACAAGGCTTGACAGGGAAGATGCAATTGCAATATTTAAAGGTTGTGGTTTTGGCGCTGAAAGTGCAATAATAGAGCTCACAGCAAAATCGCTTCTTAAAATAGTTGATGGGAATGTTTTGTGGATGCATGATCAGCTCAAAGACATGGGAAGGCAAATTGTACAACGTGAGAATTTTGGAGATGTTGGTAAACGTAGTAGACTGTGGAATCGTGACGATATTACGGATGTCCTAAAGAACCATAAGGTATGGTTTTATGATCTTGTTGACACCTTTTGTATTTGTTGTATTGTTTAACTTGAAGTTGGTACATACATGCACATTGAGATGAAATCTAGAGATTCCTGTTTTCGACATGGTGGTTAAACGGCTAAACAAGTGTTCTACTTGCTCATGTTGCTTGCCTGAACACAAGTTTCAAAATATCTTCTTTTCTTTTTTTTTTTTTTTCTTTTTTTTTTTTATAGAAGAAAATTATATTATCAGTGTAATTTAGTTGATTGTAGCAGGTAATTCATCCTCTTTTACTAGGTTCTTACTCCATGTACAGTGCAAACACTTACTTATAATTGATTTTTCGATAGATCTATTTGTATAAAAACTTTTTATGCTTACTGAATAATTTCTTTCTATGATCTTTCAAGTGAGCTAATCGTGGTACACTTTGAAAAGTATTTGCAACTGTAACTCTTTTAGTAATAGAAGTTGAATTTACTTGTTTAACTAAATACTCAGTATATTTAGTACTAGTTTATTATAGATACAAGAAAATGCAACCAAAAGATACCTTCATTGGAACCAAGAAGCATTTTGAAGTTATTTAATTGAGCATTTAACTTTTTGTTATTTGTCTTCTAGCTTCCCTTTTTGATTTCCTTTTTATCTAATTTGAACAAATTCAAGGGCACAAGAAAAAATGAGGGTATTGTGCTTGACTTTGAGAAGAGGCAAGATCAGAACTCCAAGGAAGTATCTCGGATCTATTTGAAGAAAGTACTTAAAAGGTATATTGGCCAAGGTAGAAAGGAAAATGGTGTAACATTTTGCACAAGAGCTTTTCAGTGCATGGTCAAACTGAGACTCCTCCAAATCAATCATGTCAAATTGGTTGGAAATTTCAAGCTATTACCTGCTGAACTGAAGTGGCTGCAGTGGAAAGGTTGCCCTTTACAAGTTATTCCTCCAGAGTTATTGTCGCGAAAGATAGCGGTTCTTGATTTATCGGAGAGCATGATTACACACGTCTGGAAGAAGAAAAAGTGGAATTGCTACCAGAACAAGGTACGTGAATTAGTTCAACCAATCTCCTTTTTTACAACTTTGTTTGTTGGTAAGTAGGAAGAACAACAGCTCTCCTTTTTGACAACTTTGTTTGGTTGGTAATTAAGTTGGAAGTACTATATGTCCCTTTAATCATCTATAGATGATTTTTAGGGTCTCTTTGATATGAAGGAAAATGTTTTCCTGGAAAATGTTCTTTTGGAAAATAAGTGGTTTTCTTGCTTATTTTCTGGTGTTTGATTAGTAAGCAAAAAAATTATCCCAAGAGCATTTATATGTAATCTAGGAAAACACTATGGGGGTGGATATGGGGGCTCGGGGTGGCTTGGGGTGGCGGCTAGAGGCAGTGGTGGGGTGGGATTGGGGTTGGGGTGGAGGAGGAGACAATAAACTATGAACACCACTTATGGAACTTGTTTTCCATACTTCAATTAGGAAAGTCATTTTTGTCATTTTTAAGGAACTTGTGTTCCTAGAGAAATTATGTTTCCAAAACATTTAGACCAACCAAACATGGAAAATTGGAACCATTTTCCTCAATACCAAATAGACCCTTAGATTCACAAGCTTTGTCAGGTAAGTGGCTAATTGTTTTTCAAGCTCTATGAAGCTGAAAGAAACAAAGGAAAGGTGCAGTTTTTATTCTTTTTAATTGAAATGTTTGTTGCTTCGTCTTCCCTTACCTAGCTAGGCGCTAAAATCTCCTTTTCCTTAATGTTTAATTTCTTGGCTTTACTGTTTACTGATCTCAAAGGGTTATTCTGCAAGTCTCTCTCTCTCTCTCTATCTTTTTTTTTTTTTTGGCAATGACTGAAAATCTTCATCTGATAGATGGCAAAGCAGCTGAAAGTTATGAATCTACATAGTTGTCGCCAACTTAAGGAAATCCCTGATTTATCTGGACTTCAATTGGAGAAGCTGATTCTTGAGCAATGCAAGGAACTGGTTAAGATCCATCCATCAATTGGAGACTTGACTACGTTGACCCATCTAAACATGAAGGACTGTCAGAGCATTTTGGCATTTCCAGATGATGTGTCCGGATTGAAACGTCTTGAAGTACTTATCCTATCTGGTTGCTCGAGTCTAAAAGAATTACCAGAGGACTTGAGTGGCTGGAAATCTTTGAGAGAGCTTCTTCTAGATGGTACAGCAATAACAAAGCTACCTACCTCTATCTTCCACCTGAAGAAGCTTCAGATGTTGAATTTAAATGATTGCCGGTGTTTGGAGTTGTTGCCTAGAGCTATTGGGAATCTAAGTTCGCTGAGAGAGCTCTCTTTTAGAGGATCAGCTTTAAAGGAACTGCCTGATTCCATTGGAAATTTGAAAAATCTTGAGGAATTAAGCTTGAGAATGTGCAAGGGGCTCACCTCACTTCCTGATTCCCTTGGCAATCTTAAATCTTTAATAGGACTTTATCTTAATAACAGCTCGATAAAAGAATTGCCACCTTCTGTTGGTTTGTTATCTCATTTGAAGTTCCTTTGGGTCAACAATTGCAAGTACTTGAGCGAATTGCCCAATTCCATGAGTAGCTTATCATCATTAGTTTGGCTTTGTCTAGAGTGGACCTCAGTTAGTGAACTAAGTTTCCAGTTAGGTAACTTAAAGTCCCTTGAGAAGCTTGAGATGGGAAACTGCGCGTCAATCAGATCTTTACCTAGCTCAACTGGAAATATGTTATGTTTAACTACTTTGGACCTACACAATACATCAATTACTGAGTTACCAGACTCGATAGGCTTATTGGAAAGACTTTGGAAATTGAACCTGAATAACTGTTTGAATCTCCAACAACTCCCGGCTTCAATTGGAAGCCTTAAGAGTTTGTGTTACCTTTATATGGCTGAAACTGCTGTATCAGAATTACCCGATGAAATTGGAATGCTTTCAAACTTAAAACTACTGAAGATGAGAAAGAAACCACAGCCTAGAGAGGATGAACTGCTGGACATGGAAGACTTGCATGTTGGAGAAAGCTCTAAACGCGTTACTCTTCCAGAATCATTTTCGAACCTCTCATCCTTGGAAGTCCTAGATGCTCATGCATGGAAATTCTCTGGCAAGATTTCTGATGATTTCCAGAAGTTGTCTGCTTTGGAAAAGCTCGACCTTGGACACAACGATTTTTGCAGCCTCCCTTCTAGCATGAAAGGACTTTGTGTTCTCAAGCATTTGCTTATCTCGAACTGCAGAAAGCTCAAGTTTCTTCCTGAACTTCCCTCAAGTTTGGAATGGTTAAATGCTGCAAACTGCTCCGCATTGGAACGTATAGCTAGCATATCAAATTTGGAATATTTGGAACAACTCCAATTCAGTAATTGCAAGAAGATAACAGATATTCCTGGCCTTGAAAGCTTGAAATCTTTGGTAAGGTTGTATACAGTCGGTTGCAACGCGTGCTTACCTTCCATAAAAAGAAGGATTTCTAAGGTTCTTTCTCCTTTTCTCCTCCCTCTCTCTCATACATCAAGATTATATATACACATTGATATCAAGTTGACTAAGACTCTGAATGCAGGATTCTCTAAGGCATATAAAGTATCTCTGTGTTCCAGGGAGTGACATTCCGGATTGGTTTATTCAGGAAGTACCTAACGTCTCAACTCGCAAGCACCGTGATATCAAGGGTGTGATCATTGGAGTAGTTCTCTCTCTAGACCAACAAGTAGAGGACAATTTCAGACACAAAGTCCCAGCAATCGTGGATATTCAAGCAACGATTACCACACCTGGTGATGCTGAACCTAAACTTAGAAAAACTTTGAACTTGGAGGGGGTTCCTGATACAGATGAAGATCAGCTCTATTTATGTCGATTTCAAGAGCACAGTGATTTTATGTTCGTGTTGGAAGAAGGCGACAGGGTGCAGGTTGCAATTAGAGAGAGTCCACGTTTTAATGGCCTCAAACTGAAGAAGCATGGGATGCACTTGGTTTTTGAAAATGAGGATGACTTCGATGATAATGATGAGGATCTGTTTGATGAATCTCAGCAGTCTGTTTCGAAGAAACTTGCTAACTTTTTTAATTCATTATGAAACAGTTCATAGCCGAAATGAATTCAGCATACAGAGTGGAGTCCAAGAATTTGACTATATAAAGACATTTATAAATGTGTATATACTAAATGATTCGTCTATGTTAGTGGCCTGGCAAGTTTATTCAGAGTAAACATTGGTGCAGATGGATTGATTGTGATAACTTGTACCTTTAACTAGCTACTGGCAATTTATTTCATATTCCAACTCAGAAACTTAACAGGTCGTTAGTTATGCAGATTTAGTTATTTCATCTTTTACCCCGCATAAAATAATACATAAATTGACTCATAACTTATAGTACATGTTTTAGTTATGCGAGATTGTAAACTGGTAACCAAACACTATATTTGGTGTGTTGAATTTTATCCACAACAACTAAAATTCTACCAAACATAGTACTAGTTATGCTGGTTTTGATGTATAAATAATTCATTTCCTAACCAACAACCAAATGACCCCTGAATGCTGTGAGTGCAATATAGCACAAGAGCACATATTGAGACTTCATTGAATCTTATCTTCCAATTTCAATATCCCAGCAATAGTTGCCTTGTTCATCTTTCAGCTGACTCTCTTTCTTCCCATAATTCAGATTTCTAGTCATGGAGAATTCTTCATCTTCATTTCATGACATTAATTTCTTTGGTACCACATTTTCCTCATAATTAGCATTCCGATCTTCGACACAAGTAAAAGGATTTCAATTTAGTTTATCAACTTTACCGGGCATGGAAGCACTCAAGCTAAAGTAAATGCACCTAAAGAATGGCTGGGGGCAAGTGATCCTGGAAGACCCTAGACTCGCTCCAATCCCTTCCTCTGATGCCTTGACAAGTTTTTAAGAATTTAATTAGTAGATACACATAATTTTCCTTGACAAAAATACCAGAGAATAAGAACTCCTAGAAGGAAAAGGGATCTGCATGCCACCATTTCAAGTTTGAATTTTATGTAAAAGAAGATGAAGACTGCCCAAAGAAAATCTATATATATATATATATATATTCTCTTGGCTTCCAGTCAAAATTTTAATGCGTTGTAAGTGCATTTTTTAGATTTTGTAACTCTGTTGAATTAGATTAATCTTTTGTGAACACCATCAGAATCACGCTATGTATCACCTTGATAAAAATCAAATTCCTTGCACGCTCAAGGGATGAAGACATTTTTTTTACACCATAGTGGAATATAGAAAAGCCTCACTTTTCGTATAGAGGAATTAGATGGTTTTATAAAGGCAGAATACTTAAAAGACCCTTCTAAATTTGGGTATTTTATTTAAACTCCTCTTAAATTATGTCTGGTCCCAATTAACCCTTGTACTTGTCTTTTTTTTTTTTTTTTTTTTTTTTTTTTTTTACCCCTCAAATAACCACCGGTCCTAATTACTCTCTGTACTTGGCTTTCCTATAATCCAAATGATTTCAAATGACGTTTGGCGCGTGAGAGTGTAAAATAACAATCACATCATATTATAATCTGATTTGTAAAAAGAATATTTAGCCATTCCAACTACTATTTCCTTATCTCCTTCCATGTACCTCCATTAAAATACAACCCAATTTTTTCTTCTTTTACCATTTTTCTTTTGAGGGGTAACGATTATAGAAACGTCAAGTATAGAGGGGTAAATAGGACCAATTATTCTTTGAGGGGTGATGATTATAGAAAAGCCAAGTACATGAGGGTAATTAGGACCAAGTATAGTTTAAGGAGGATTTAAATCAGGAGCAGAGCCTATCAGATACGGCGTCAGCCGAACTCAATCATGACTTTTTTCTTAAACTCTTTATTCTATTAAGAAATCTATTAAATATATAGAAATATTTAATTGTGAACCCACTAACTAAGACAAGCTACGAGTTTTGTGGAAAATTCAGAACCCACAAACTTTAAATCCTGACTCCGCCTATAAATTCGGAATAAAACGCACCAAATTTAGAGAGGTCTTTAGGTATTCTGCCTTTTATAAATTATCCTAGATTTGATTATGTTAAAGGATTTTTATACTTGTGGAGTAGAAGGGTGCAATCCCTGTTATTCATAATTAACATGAAAGTAAGATTTCTTTCTTGCCTAAATTCCCTTGACAACGAAACCTTTTGTCACTATATATTAGGTTTAGAACCAAATACAAAGAAGTATAAAATTTTTGATGATTAAGTTTTTTGTTCGTATACCCTTATGATATTGAGTTTTCACTATAATCACAAGTGAATCATGGCAAAAAATGCACCTTATTTTTTCCCATTACTGCAGGAGGAGTTTGCATTGATGGAGATATCTATTTTTTTTTTTCTTTTTAATTATTACAACAATAAACTAGGAATTTAATGTTGGAATCTAAGATTTCAAAATTATCTCGTTGTGGAAGTTAGATGTAAGTATGTAATCCTGAATATAAGGTTTTAGGACTTGATAGGAAAAGGGGAAAATTAGCAGCTATATATATTTACTGCTATTTATTTTGACTAATTCTATTTTGTTTGGAACGTAATATGTAGTTGGACTCATCTTGGTTTTCTTTATTTCAATCATAATTTGCATATCTAAAGATTTTATCACTACACTACGCGTGGTACTTTCTTTTTGAAGTTATTTTCAAGTCTAGTTAAATTAACTACAGGAGATAAAGATAATGGTCTTCCAAGAGTATTATTCTTTTTTAATAAATATGAAACTTAAAAGAAGATTAGTAAAATCATAATAACTAACATTACAAACTTCTTGGGTTGCCGTCTTCTTCTTTGTTTTATTTCCCCGCAATCATCTTCTTAGCACTCTTGCTGCATCTCTCATATATATATATATATATATATATATATATATATGGTCAAATGCTTGGGCAATATCTTGTCTTCTTCCACTATAGTTATTATATGAATAAACACAACTCACAAGACTGCAAAAACCATTAACTTGAAAAAAAATTAATCTTTGAAAATAGCTTTCTTACCAATATTGAATAATCGGTCACTTTAAGGTCAGGAGAATATCCGTTTAGCTTAATTTACTTTAGCTAATTGTTTAAGTTTTCTGGGAAAAAGAAATTGAAAAAAGATGGTTACTTTTAAGTATTTATGCAAATGGAATGATGGTTTTACTAATACTAGAATATCAAAATCATAGAATCTTTGTCCAGTTACAGAATAAAGAAACACTATCGGAATAACTAGCTAGATTATCAAGTATATTTAATTATTATTTTAGATTTATAAAAGTTAACTATGATTAAGCACTAATAGTTGTAGTTAGATTAAGTGACAAGTGTCATTTAGTTATTGGCTTGGTGGAAACACCTGATGTGGGTAAGTTTTTACCTAACTTGCATATCTAAAGATTTTACTATTACACTACCGTGGTACTTTCTTTTTATTGTTATTTTCAAGTTCTTTTATGAATTTTTTCTCATGGTTGAGGGAATACAAGCATACGCAGCGGAAGCAAATAGTTAAGATTGAACTTGCATGTAATATAGATAACACATAATCACAAATATAAAATTGATATTTATCTCTTGAAGCGTGAATGCAAGGTTTAAGTTCATATAATAAGCTATTCAAGCACGAGCAAATCAAAGAAAATAAATTTATCGAAAATTTTACGCGTTCATCCTTGGATAGAATTTTTTGTTGTGTAATCCAAATAAGAGTTTTAAATTTCAAAAGTGAAATGAAGTGTGGGTGAATTTCCAATGCAAAAAGTGTAGAAACTTGTAAAAACGTTACAAATTGTCTCCTTATGGAATAAGATCTTTTTTATAACTACCCACTTTTAGGGTTTAAACCCCCATTTTTTCCAAAACACTGTTAGGTATTTCTTTTTTCAAGAAAAAATTCCATTTAATTCTTTATTATTCGCAAATTAAGTGGACCACGATAACGTATAGTTGTGATTTAATTAACGAGGCTTGGAATCATGGAATTAATTCAAAATATTTGAATTAATCCTATTTATAATAAACTACGAATTATTCCACTAACATTCGCAATTAGAACATTGTGTGGGATGTTTTTGGAATATATTACATTAAATTGTGGTTGATGTTGGTATTTAATTTCCATGTTAAGATTACGGATACCAATCAATTAAATTAAATTCGACAATTAATTCATTAACTAATTGAATCCTTTATATATTGAATGGTCTATGTGTAACTTATATCATGTGATAGATAAAAATTCAAGGAAACCGAAAGGTTTTCTAAACTCTTTGAGATTTATAAGCATGATTCCATAAAACAGGGTATCATCAATCTCCATAAATGTCAAGACATGGATTCTATCAACTAATTATTATTTTACAAATGTATTTTGCCATTATCCAATTTACCTCAAAATACTTATTCTCTCGAGGTGAGATATAGCATTCTATTTTAATATGTAAGTTCAAAATAATGAAAAAATCACATTGATCATAATAATCATATCAAGATTAAGAGTATAATTACATGTAATGAGCTAGAGAGGTTGTTTTATATATTTAGTACAAAAACACTTATTTCTACTTAATCCGTTCAATACATACAAAATGTACTAGCACAAGAAGACAGAACTATACTTTTCCCATAACTAAGATACATTATATTTAATCTTGTCCTACAATCATACCATGACTTGTGTATTTGGATGGTTAGAAATGTTTTTCCTATAGGCTTTATACTTATAAGAACCGATTATTTAATCTCCTTATCGTGTATAAGCTAATTCTTATATCACTAAATCATCTACATATAAGTAATTGGACACCATACTAGTACATGATCTATTTAACTCTTTATTAAAAAATGAATAAATAATTATTCTATAATAAATACTATATCCGAACACATGATTAATAATATATATCCCAACAATCTCTCACTTAAACTTTCAACCATGATAATTATTAGAATATACCATGTCTAAACGCATGTTTAATGGTATATATCCAACAATGATGTCGTACATAAAAAAGAGTACAAGTCCTAGAAGGAAAAGGAGAAAAACAATTATATTATACATACACATAAAAGTTCCAAAACGAATAGAATGAGAAGAAGAAAACAAAAGCTAGCTGAACACAATGGAGGGTTTTCTCATGGAAGTGAAGAACATGAAGAGTACTGCCAAAACAAAACCTGAAATTACTCAAGATATTATTACTGATATATTCTCTAGACTTCCCGTCAAATCTTTAATGAGTTTCAAGTGTATTTCTAGATTATGTAATTTTCTAATATCAGATCCCGATTTTGTTGATTTCCATCATAGCCACTCTATATCCCGTCCTGATCATAGGACAAAATTATTCCTACGAACATGGGGCCGAGAAAACTTTTACACCATAGACTCGAAGTTGAGACAAACCGAAGCTTGCATTGTTCCACTTGAGAATTTGGATGGCCTTAACTATCCTAAATTCGAGTAGGCCAAAGGTTTGTTCTGCTTATGGAGTGCATGTTTTCGAACAGCTATTATTTGTAACCCTAGTACAAGAGAAATGAGATTTCTTCCTCATTTAAATGTTGACGATGATTTAAGTTATCGATGTCACTATTCGTTAGGTTTTGACCCTGATAAAAGAAGGCATAAAGTCTTGATGACACTTTACGATACAAAAAAGTCAACAAGACAATGGGTGTTCACTCTAAGTCCGGGTGAATCATGGAGAGAGATCAAATCCATACCCTATTTTCACCCATTGAAGAAGTCAAAAGGAACTTACACTGATGGAGTTATCTATTTCTTTGTTGATTGTTACTTTGGTTCAAAAATCAAGATAGCTGAGTTTAATGTTAGAACAGAAGAAATCAGGACTATCTCATTGTAGTGTGATGAAGAACATCGGACTAGCATAGAATTGTATTTTAACTTGATAGAAATTGAGGGCAAATTAGCAGCAATTTCTTCAAGATTTAGTGCTACAACACAACTTTGGATTTTATAAAATCTTTGAAACAGAAGAATGGATGCGACAACTTTCCATTGCCCTTCCCAAGCAATATTCATCGTCACACTTTTATTGTAACACTCCTGATAAAGAGGAGATCGCAATAATTTACTCAAGGCTCAAGCCAAATTGGATTTTATTGTATAATTTGAAGAAAGAGACGTGCAGACAAATTGAAATCTTGGGGCTCGCATATAAGGATAGGATTATTGGTATCTATAGTTATGAGGACGAATTTGATAAATCTTTTTAATTTTCTATTACATTTACTGTGTCAGTAAGTTGATGATGTAGTGTTTGAAGTTTGAGTAGAGTTACAAAACAATGTTTATACTCCTATATAGGTTGCAGGTCCCTAATGAATTATTAATAGTAATATTGTTCGAAAATTGGCACTTTTTGTCTCTGGAATTGAATTATGCACTTTTGATTCATCTTGTGAAGCATTGATTGTTAAATTGTTAAGCTTCCTGCATACTAACAGGCTGCCTACGCTGGGAAAGAAGTTCTGACTGATGCATAATGTGAATCTAGCTTAAAAAGATAAAGAGTCCGGCGCCTAAAGGGCACCTTTTTCATCCAAAAATTTCAAAGGGGTCCTGGGCTACACGATAAACCAAAGCGGGTTTATTGTGTAGCCCTACACGATTTACCCAAATATTAACGGTTTCCCGTCTGTTCCGTCTTCAATGAATTTTAAAAAAAAAAAAAATTATGTAAGGCAAATATTTGCCAAAGTTATTTTTGCAAATCTTGTTGGGGTACACGATTTGCCTAATATAATTTTGGCAAATCGGGTACCCCTACATGATTTACCTTAAGTGACATGGTTCAACCAGTTCTCAATACTATGCTTGCTTCACTGCAAATGGATTAATTAATTTTTTTTTTTTTTTTGAAAACTGGTAATGTATTTAATGGGTCACTTTACTGCTCCTTTCTACTCTTCTTATTGTATAAACATCACATGATGCTTATCTAAATGTGCATTTATTTTACAGAAAAGGCTCAAATATGCCATCCAATTATCCGAAATGACTCATTTATGCCACTCGTCAAAAGTTTGGCTCATTAATGCCATCAAACTTTAGGAAATGGCTCATTTATGCCATCGAACTATAGGAAATGACTCATTTATGCCACTCATCAATAGTTTGACTCATTTATGTCATCGTCTGTTACCAAAATGACTCATCCATGTCATATTTCATTAAAGCTAGTTTTACAATACAATATACGGAAAAGGGCCAAAATTACCCTTGAACTTTGAAAAATAGTTCATTCATACCCTTCGTTATACTTTAGGGCCAATTATACCTTACGGTTATCTTATGGGGTCAATTATCTACTTATCTAGCGTTGTTACGTGGCATCATCAACCCTTCAAAATTATTTTACCCTCAAATAATTTTTTACTCACTAAAATAACTCAATCAGGCCGAATTTTTTTTTTTCAAAGCAAAAATAATACGGATAATTTTTCCAAAAAAAATATAAAAATAATTCCGTATTATTTTTCTTTAAAAAAAAATTCGGTCGGATTGAGTTATTTTAGTGAGAAAAAATTATTTGAGGTAAAATAATTTTTGAAGGGCTAGGATGACACGTGGCAACAGTTAGACAGAAGGGTATAATTGACCCCATAGTATAACTGTAAGGGTATAATTGGCCCTAAAGTATAACGAAGGGTATGGATGAACTATTTTTCAAAGTTCAGGGGTAATTTTGGCCCTTTTCCGTACAATATATGACAGGGGGCCTCCTACTAGAATATGGTTGTGGGTGGGCAGGGCGTATGAGTCGGATTTTTTCTTAATTTGATATTTAAAATTGGACTGGTTTAATTAAACGATGTAGACCTCTAATTGGAGGCCACGTATCATATCTTATATTATAAAACCAGCGTTAATGAAAAATGGCATGGATGAGTCATTTTGGTAACGAGTAATGGCATAAATGAGTCAAACTATTGATGAGTGGCATAAATGAGCCATTTCCTATAATTCGATGGCATAAATGAGCCAAACTATTGACGAGTGACATAAATGAGCCATTTCCGATAGTTCGATGGCATATTTGAGCCTTTTCCGTTTATTTTATTATTTTCCAACTGAAAACTTCAAGGAGCAACTTTTCACCTCTAGCTTCCCAAATTCTCTCAGGTCATTTTCTCTGGTAATCATTCAGATGATGATATTCCTACTGCTGGGAGTAGAATCAGTGGAAAGGGAACTAAGATACAGATCAAGAATAGGTGGACTCTAAAAAGATACCTAGTATTATTCCTATTTGAGAAATTTAATTAATTTCCTCTGGCTATGGTGGGTCTGAGGAGACGTAGGGGTCGGCCGAAGAAGTATTGGGAGAGGTGATTAGACAGGATATAGTACACCGATATGAAGGTCAAGGATTAGGGTATAAGGTTAGTAGATAGTCGAGCGTTGGCTAGTTTCCCTTATTAGTATTATCATTATTATAGTATATATTACTCTCGTACTATCTTATTCTTCGATTTTATTACCTGTTAGTTTCCTTTGTTTCAATTATCATATTATTTATTATTGCTACTGTTCTTTTCTCCATTATTTTCTACATGTCTTCTTCACTACTATATTTTCTTTTCTTATTGATTTTGATATGATTTACTTAAGACGAGGAGTATCCCTATCGAAATAGTCTCTCTACCTTCACAAGGTCGGGGTAAAATTGTATATACACCGTCACTCCAGACTCCCCTTATGGGATCACATGGAGTATGGTGTTTGTTGTCAGGTAACAAATTTTATAAAAGGCAAAAGTCATAGACAGCCCCCTAAACTTTTCCACATATTCCTCATGGTTGCCTAAACCCAAACTTGTTCCAATTTGACATCTAAACTACTCTGGATTTGTACCACATAAGCACGTTTGCCTCCATGGCACATCGTCTGCGCTGCACTCAAGCTAGGCGCGTGAAGGGCATTTATATATTTACGGGCCAATCAAAAACTGACATGTCAATAAATTAAAAAAAAGCCAAAATCTGAATTTAAAAAAAAAAAAAGGGGGGGGGGGGGGGGGGGAACCCCTTGTCTTCCCCAATTCTTCACCGGCCAAATCCCCTCTCCACTGCCCCACGTCACACCCCTTTCCCATCTTCTCCCAACCATCATCCCGTCGTTACCTTCACCGGAAAATGTTAACTAATGAACTGCTATGCATTTTATATTTTGGTGCAATAAACGGGAAGCGTATTCATCCTTTTATTCAGAATAAATCAAGGCAAATGGAGCACCAATTAAATAAAGTTGGCCAGCTAAAATAGAAAAAATCGAAAGAGTTGACTGGCAAAGATTTCCATTAAGGCTGCAGAAGAGAAGTTCATCAGAAAAATAAAAATCGAATTGGGTCAAAAAGTTTTCCGGCGAAAATTCATTTTTTCCGGCAATATTAGTACGACTTTGAAGCTATTTTCTTTGAAATTGTCAGAGCACTCAAACCTTAAATAACCCACAACACAAGAAGAACAAAAATATCAAAATAAATTTCCGTTGTTTCTAATTGTACCGTGGTTGGATTTCTAATTTCCTTTGCGGTTACGAATGGGGATTTTTGAGTTCGAATCGTGTGAAGTTAGTGGGATGAAGAGATTTGGTATATATGAGTTTGGGGCTAGCCCATTGTTTCCGGTGAAACTCCACCGTTTTCGGTGAATGGATCAAATGGAATGGAGAAAAAAAATGGGGGATGGCTGGATAGATGGGTGGGGGTGTAGAAAAAAAGGTATTTTTATTTTTTATTAACAATTCAATTTTTGAATGATTTTTTTTTTAGTCTAAATTCCACGTGTCCTCATTTAATTCGTAGTTTTGCCACATCATCCACGAGTGGACTACACTCTCTTTATATTTTTTCCTGATTGTCAAAAAGGTCTTTAGCGTGGATAAATTCAAGGTAGTTTAGTGACTAATATGACAACCCCGGTTTAGGTAGCTTATGAAAATGTGATAAAGTTTAGAAGGCTATCTATGACTTTTGCCTTTATAAAATTTCTGATATAATTTTTAAATATGAAGAGTTTATTTTTAAATATTAAATAGCGCCGATTTCGAATTGGAACTCAAGATAATTTGGTACTCTATTTCCGGCCATTATTTTTTAGACAAAACGAAATTTGATAGTCATAATTAGTAGCTACAAGCTAGTAATGTAAGTTGAAGAGTTTATGTCCAAAACATATCACCGCAGTCGCCTCAATAATCTAATATAACTAAATTGTATTACAATTTCAAGTAATATATAATCAATCTATCAACTATACATCAATTCCAGATTAGTCGAAATGGGCCATCTAAATCTTATATGCAGCCATTCCCCTCTTGTTACGTTCATAATTAATCTATGAATAATGTTGCATAAAAAATATCAGAACTATCGATACATAGATACAAGATGAGGTTGCCAAGTGTGTTCCGGATGGTTACATAAATAATGTACATTCTCTATCGTTTTCTTCTCAGCTGATTTTGCTACAATCTCACAGCCAACTAGCGTCTATAACTGAAGAATTAACAGCAAAAGGTATGAAGAATGTGTGTGAAAGAATAAACAGCTAATTCTACGTATCCGCTAAAGTTGTCTAGGAGAGCACAGGGTTAAAGAGGAAAATTTGTACAAAATTTCAGGAACTCAGCTCTTTTTAGGTGCCTTTGGCCGTGTTTTCATCATGCTTGCTCTCCGAGCCACATCCCACGCCTTTTGAGGTGCCAAGACGCCAGCCTGAGATGCAAAAAATGACTCATAACCAGGTGAATCAAAGGCGAAACCAGTATGCTTCGATTTCTGTCCAGGCAATTGCATTATGGCATATCTCCTTGCTTCGTCTGGAGAAAGCTCGTTCTGAATCTCCAATAAACCAACCCTGCTAGTGTCAATCTCGTGCTTGTGAATTTCCTGAACAATCTGATAATCATATGGGAAAAACCATCTTTGTGCCCTGAAATGGAGCAACTAGTAGTGTTAAAAGTGAGCTATTTTCAAGTCATACAAGAAATTAGGGAAGTAGTTGACTAGAGAATCGAAGCAAGAGTAAGGCCTCATTTGTTTGCACTTAATGAAGGTTTAAATCTTAAACATTCAGATCTCGCTCATTAAGTCTATTTTGTCAATATAAAGTGCAGCGGGTGGTTTCCCAAACTACACGGTGGAGTTCGACTCCCCATGTCCTTCCCCCTCTCTCCAACTACGTAAAAAAAAAAACTAGACTAGGAAAAGGTTTACTTTAAATGTATCGAGCAGGCTGTGCCGCCTAGGGACTTGCTGTGCGATGTTACTTGCAGCGTAGAAGAGAACAAACAGCAGAAAATAGATTTAAATTGACAATGCGAGTGAGACGAAATTATACAGGATATTGCACTCAGGTAAAGTCAACTGCTCCTCGTTCCTTAAAAAATATACTAAGGTCAAGATCTGGTGCAGTTCTCATAGAATCGCAATCAGCAAAACAGAGTGAGAGACACTCCTTGAGGCATAACAAGGTTAAGAGAAGAGATATCAAATTGGTGCAGTACTTTGTGAATTTACATTTTCATTAACACATTTTTATTTAGACTCTGATATATCCTCAAGAGGCAGCCAATTTGTGAATTTGAAAGTAAGTTTAGATAAAAGAACAATTTAGCAAAATGTGCTATACTGCAATGTAATACATAGTATTCCAAGTAGTTAAAGAAAATTTACTCCAGAAACTTACCCCTGATATAGGAAGTCAACAAAAAGTGCAGCAACTGGTACAAGAAGCAGCGTCAGGTAGAAATACAATGTGCTCATCAGGACAAAGATGACTAAATAGATACCCTCCTGTGGTGAATACAATCGAACCACGTTAGAAAGTGAACTGATCTTAATAATATGGCAAAACATGTACGGAAACTCACCTGTTCTTTGTGCAAGTGGATACCCGAGTAGATAAAGACAAAAATGAACCATAATAATATGCTCCCTCCAACACTAATGTGATGCCACCTTGTAATTGTGTTGCACATCATAAGGAGACGCAAATTGACAGTTACAACAACACAGGTGTAGGCCATTGTACTGACATCCCATAGGCCCAACATCCTGCCAGCTGAATTTATGCCCTTCGTGCTCGATGAAGTTACGAAATTATACAAGACTAATGATTGATATACTGCAAAAAAAGCCCAGGTAGCCACAACTCTCCATTTGAAGTATGTATTTCTAATTCCTTCCCTGTATAACTCAGGATATTTCTTGGAGAGAGATGAACTGACATCCTAAAATTCACAATAAATGTGTATAAACAACAAGAAACAACATCATAGTTAGAGAAACAGTCATCACCGTCACACATTGTTAGAGCTGAGAAAAACTAAAATGAATACCTTCTCGAAAAGCCCAAGAATAATAACAGGAAGCGCTGTGAAGATCACATTGTAGAGAGACTGGAACCAATCATCATAGAACCTTTGACCAGAGAATCCAGTGCGGAAGGTAAACCAAAACTGAGTCAGTGTAAACATCAGATTCTTGTAAAAGAAATATGTCACCACCTGCATATAAAACTTCCTGATCACATAACATCCCGTATAGATCATAAAAGTTTGCACACAGAAGACCAGATGAAGGTAAACCTTGCATATTCTAAGGTATGACCAGCGCCCATGGACAAGCAATAAATCGGTGAGAAAGCAGAACTGAGCTATTGCAAAATCACTAGACATCACTGCTTGCATTCCCTCCTGTCCACTTATTCCAACACCAACATGAGCAGCTTGAATCATACTCACATCATTAGCCCCGTCACCAATACTAAGAGTAATTCTCTGTGCCCCCTTCCTAACCAAGCTGGTTACCTGAAAGCAATCAGAAAGTGGCTAAATATCTTCTGCCTACAATTTTGACAATCAAAAAGCTCATCCTAACTTCACAAACATTATAGTAATTTTTATTTGTAACTTCAAGAAGATCACCAAAACACTAAACTGTAATGGTGACTCTTGAAGAAACCAAAAATGTTGATAATGAAATGTGAACCCCAAAAGAGCATTTCAAGACATACAAATATGCCAAGGTTATTACAAAGTGATACAGTGAGACAAGGAACAGATTTGATGGAACCTATCATAATGTGTATAAACTTTGAAGCTGCCAGGCAGATGTCACAGACAGAAACTAAGAATGCCCCCATTGCATGAAGGGATGGATAAAAAAAAGAGACTGCATCCATGTTTTTACTTAAAAAAATCATGTTTCGGCATGAAGAAGCCAGTTTGACTATTTCCAAGGTGGCTAAGGACCTCACCTGAGCTTTCTGTAAAGGAGAAACACGACAGCAAACCACTGCACTGCAATTCAAGCTCAAATTCAACAACATTACACGAAGACTCGGGTCTAAGGCATACATTAAGCACTTCCCATCAATTACAAGCGCTAACTTTGGTCCAGATGCCGAATGAAGAAGCTCTTGCGCTTCGTCATAACATCTCCTGAGCTCATTCTTGACTGTATCTTTCATAAAACGAGCAAGCTCCACTTGGTCACCCTTGTGAAAAAACACAGTGATTGTTAAATGTTGTGGACTTCCCAACTGACAAACAAGAAGATTAAGAAATGCTGCTCACTCTATCTTCCAGTTCTCTGATTTCATCAGTTTCAGAGCTAATAACAAATTGTTTCATGCTGTTATTGATCAAATTGCATGCTGCAATACACAAGTGAATCAGGATAAGATAGTACATAGAAAGTAAATATCAACAAATCACAAACTGCCTATTAGTTATACCAACCATAAGCAATGTTTATTGCTGTTTCCAGTTTATCCCCAGTAAGCACCCAAATCTTAATTCCAGCCCTTGAAAGAGTCTGTATGCAGGCAGGTACACCTTCTTGAAGCTTGTCTTCTATGGCAGTGGATCCAATCAAGACAAGATCCTTTTCTATCAGTTCTGACACCTGTGTAAAGCAACACACTCAGAAAAATAATGACATGTGAAGAAGCACTTTGAGTTTAACCGCCAGTAAAACTCTAGATGAAGAATAGTAAAAGAAGATGAGCTCCAGTTATGCAACGGATGGAGGAATTAAACTGGGTGGCTGAAGAAAGACTCTGGTGACAGAGAACAAAGGAGTATATCCTATCAAGTCTGGCTACAAGGGCACTAAACGCTACACCAACAGTAGACTGGCCATGGAAGGCTATCTGGAAGCTAAAGTTCCCCCATAAGCTGGATTGATTTGGGTGATTGTTAGTAGTGAGGCTTGGCTTGGGCAGGATAATATAACGAGAAGGGTTCTCTCTCTGTGCATCAGGTGTTTTGAGCGAGAGGGGGACAGATTCAATAACCATCTTCTCTGTTTATTGCTCGGTTGCCAAGGAACTGCAGAACCTATTCTCTGTTCATCTTAAGATGGACCAACGGAGTTAAAACTTGTTCTTTGGTGCTGGAAGGGAACAGAGATCCAGAAGAACAGGAGGAACTTATGGCTATAACTTTGTGCATTCTGTGGGTGTTATGGAAAGCAAGAAACGACAGGAAGAAGCTCCTCGGTGCATCAACTGAAATACTCATCTCTCCTTTTTGTATTTTTGGCGTAATCTTCTAAATGTGAACAATGTAGATGAGTGTTAGATTTTATCAGCTCCCTCCATTACTGACAACGGATCTACATATCTGCAAAGCTACACTAATTTTGTGCAATAATCAATAATATCATACTCCCTCTGTCCCATTTAAGCGTCTTACTTTCCTTTTTGGTCTGTCCCAAAAAGAGTGCCTATATATTTGGTAAGTTGACAATTCAAACATCCTACATAGCAAGTTTATAACCACAAGATTCAAAGGAAATTTTAGTACATTAGACACATCTTTAATTTAGGACCACAAGATTCAAAAGTCTCTATTTCTTAAACTCCGTGCCTAGTCAAACTAGACATTTAAAGTGGGACGGAGGGAGTACCTTTTTTTTTTTGGGGGGGGGGGGGAAGGTGAGAGAGAAAAGAGCTCCAAGCTACAGTACATTCTTTTTTCACTTATCCGAAGCCCGCTGGCCAACTAATTCTTTTTATGCTTAACCATCTGGTACATACCAAAGCTCAATGGTCAACTAATCCAGATTCACACCGAGTAGGACCACCAAGGGGGTAAAGTGCTCCATACCAAGAAGTTTTCCATTCCCAGGGCTCGACCCAAGACCTCTGTTTAAGGGTGAAGAAATCTCAACCATCCACCACATCCCTTGGTAGTAAGCTAGAGTACATAGTGATAAGAACTAGCATCATTAACGAATCATCAAAATGTATCTCTTAATATACAACCTCCATCCATTATATTCTTAAGATTTAAGAATATCGTAACAGCTGATAACAGTAGGCAACAAGACAGGAAATCCACTATGAACTGTTACCAATAAGCTTTGTTTTCTTTTGATACCCAGAAATATCCGACGGTCACTGGCGCACGGTTCGGATGCCGGTGGATAATGGGCCCACCCTTTTACCCTTCTCCACTTAAATACCAGGCTTTTGTCAGCGGCGGAGGTTCGAACACGTGAGGTGCACCTAACTCACACATCACTGACTGGTCTCTTACCACAGGGAAAATTACTAATAAGCTATTAATGAAGTTTAATTTACATCATCCATTCTCTGGAATACATCAAACTACACTTTAAAAGCAATTTTGTAACCTACGCCTGGCACCTTGAGCCGAAAGGATAACAAGGGAGGGAACTTTTGATAATCTAGACTACATGCTGAACAAGACAACCCTCGCCAAAAGGGACTAGCAGATTTTCAAGAAAAGAAGAACTTAACTGTGCCAAACAATATATTAACAATCATTACAAAAAAGTCACCTCTAAAATGTAACAAATCTGGAAAATATAATAGTAGTTTGAACCACTGATACGCACCTCATCCAGTTTCTTCTCTCGCTCACGAAGAGAAGATTTTGCTTGAATGAATTTTTCATTCCAACTTTCATACAGATCAGGGTTTAGATCTCTGTAAGCCAAGCAAAGTGTACGAAGTCCAGCAGCACCAAATTGCTCCAAGTGCTCCCTAGTTCTTTTCTTCAAATCATTTTCTCCATTACGCAGCCTCTCATAAATAACATTATCTGCACCCTGTCAAAAGAAGGTTCTATGATAATTTTCTAACAAGTAAACAAAGTAAAAGATCCTTCTTTGTAAACTGCCTACCTTGCAATAGAGTACCAATCTGCCATCAGGATAGCGACATACAACAGACTGACGCTTTCTCGTACTGAATAAAAAAAAAGGATAACAGTTAAACCTCATACAATCACACAGACAATGCACATAGTAAGAGAGAGAGTCCAAACACCTGTTGAATTCAAGGACATTCAAGATCTCATAGGGAATATCTTGAATCTGTCCCATCTTCTCAACGTGTGATTCACGCACATAAATCAGTGTTGGAGTACGCCTGCAAAATTGTAAAATTAACAGCGGACCAGAAATAAATAAAATAGCGAGCAGTAACAATGGCACAAAATAAGCAACCCTAACTCTTTCCATAATTTGATACCTTAACTATGTATGAGCAGAAAATGCCTTCTGCTAACAGTTCTAACAGAGAATTACTCTTTCAATCAATCAAATACCAACAATATACTCTTTCTTACCTAATCTTCCACAAAGAAAAATAGCATGAAATTACAAGTTGACAACTCAAGAAAATAAATGCCAACGGACATCACTAGATTTCTCAATTCTTTTTTGTTTTTTGTTTTTTTGAACAGGTAACATATTGGTATTTTATATATATATATGAGCTACACCAATATATATATGAGCTACACCAAAAAAGTGTAGTCCTATATAATTATAAGTGAGTTGTCTAATCAGCAAAAAAACTATCATTTACCCCTGTTTGGATGGTTGTTTCCCGTGGTTCATTAATGTATGGTTGTCTATGAAACCATGTTTGTATCCATTGTTCTTAAAATTATGTGACATGGTGTTGTAAACCCATTGTGATTCCGTGGTTATATAACCATGAAAAAGTTCAGTTTTTGTAACCACGGATTTGGTGGTTTTTGCGTGGTTACCTATTTCATTTCTCCATTATACCCCCACCCCACCCTACAACCCACCCCCACCCCCACCCCCAACCCACCCTTCCCTTCCACCCACCATCCAAACAACCACCCACTACCCCTCACCACCACCCAACCCCACTCCACAACCACTCACACCCACCTACCACCCACTCCACCCACCCTCATCCCACAACCACCCACCCCTCCACCACCCCCACCCACTACCCCCCCCCCCCAAACCACCACCTACTTATTTTTTAAAGTTCCTATTTTATCATTTACCTGAGTTTTATAAAAGAGTTAAGGGTATTTTAGTAAACTTATAAGTTATTATACAGTACCATACAGTCAAACCAAACAATGCAAATGTTATTAAACCACAACAAACGATACAGTCTATCCAAACATTATGTTCATTAATACAGTACAATACAATACAACACCATATTGTATCATACCATACTATACATTAGCTGCTTTTCTCCTCAAAAATCTCTGAATTCCTCTCCTTCCATATTGTCCACCAGATTTCTCAATTCTCTGTTCACTCTACAATTAAAATCTCCTACCCCCCCGCCGCAAACAACTCAACCACCCACCAAAAAGGTGATTATTATCCTTATCTAACCTGGACTATTCTTGGACTTATAGTTTAGTGTAACAGAATTCTCTGTTAAGAATCTGTAAATGTTTTTAACACCAGAAACAGCATTTCACTTTCAATTTGAATCTCTTCTTTCCATGCTTGAAGAAATTAAGAATAAAATTACAAGCACAGATTTACACGCACTCTCCTATGAAATGGTGATTGGTTTCACCACTTAGAGTTGGAGAAAACAGCATTCCTTAAGTCTTACAGGCACATAATTTATGTTATTTACCTCCTAGGCCTCCCATATATATTCACATTATGAACAGATTCACGACAAAATTGTATCACTTCCAGCAGCATAAATGTAACAGAAATTCTACTTTATCTTTCTGATAGGGCTAACAAAAATTGTAAGTATCCACGCACTTGTAGAAGAAGAAGCCAAAGTTCTTTGCTGCTGCGACCAAAGCAGCTTCATCAGGAGACGCTGCCTGATATCGTATTTTTTCTGGGGTCTCCTCACCTTCAGGAAGCACGGTATGACATATTGCAAGGCATCTGAAAAATTCCTGAACAAACAACCTTGGTCATCGTTAGGTTAGAGGTCTGTGAGTGCTAAAGAAGAAACAGACAGCATTTTTGTGAAAGGTTGCACCATATCAACTCTAATATGAATGGGATATTCACATGCAAAAGTTACTAACCGAGTTTTATATTCCCCAAAAAATCCATATATAAAAGTTGTTTATATAAATGTTCACCTTTTCCTTAATATACGGCCCCAACATGCTCCCCATATAAAAGGAAACAATTATCAAGTCTTCTCTTAATAACGCAGGAAAGATGGGCATTGAGTTTAAGACGAAGGGAGTTAGAGAACGGAAGTCAATACACAATGAGTTGCACACAAATATCAATGAACGCCACAGAAATAACTAAATATAAAAAAAACTTAAAACAAGGCGAGGATAGAAGTTTTCCATTTGTCACATGGTGTGACTTACACTTTAGGTATATCCGATTTCTGTTAACTTCGTGAACAACAACAAAAAGGTTCTAAAATAAAAATAGACAGAGACAGACACACACACACACAGAGAGAGAGAGAGAGAGAGAGGCAATCACTACAGCAGCAGTAACTTTCTGGTCTTTTATTTAACAGCAAGTTAATGATATTTCATTGTTCAAACAGACACTCGGGCACAAACCAACTGATTTTCGTGGTTTTATTCCATATAATAATTCAATATAATACCTTGCATGCATCAGGATTAGGTTCATTCCTCCAGGCACCTCGCATCAGGCGAGCATCATCAAAATTGAAACCTTTTTCTCGTGCCTCGTTTGATGATTTTTGAACCTATAACAATTCTCTAAATCAATACAGTGCAAAGCCATGAATCCTTTTATAAATTATTCTTAATTTAAAGGTCGTTTACCTCAACTCTCATTCCACTTCTTTGTGCAGTTCCCATCTCAATTTCTGTAATACCACTGCCATATATCTCTCCTCCAATAGAACACTTGAAAAACTCCATCAAGTTCCTCGTAAGAGTTCCAGTTTTGTCAGAAAATATGTATTCCACCTACATCACAGATTGACAGTTAAAAAGCACAGGATAAACTAGAGCCAAAGGTAACAAGGACACATTGCATTGCGAGCAAATTAATTTCACCAAACTAGTCACTGACTAAAAATTACCTGCCCAAGTTCCTCATTCAAATTAGATGTCCTAGCCTGTGCAGGAGTGTTACTCTCAGCATGGTACATGTGTAAGTCATTGTTGATAAATTTTGTGGATTGAATAAACTTAATCATCTGTAAGTGAAAACCAGAGAAAAGATAAGAAAAAGAGAAAAAGATACGTCAAAATCAAAATTCTGCATAACACAACAACAAAAACTGCCATAAGATCAACCTCAACAGAAACATAGAGAGAGATGGGAATAATCGGTGAATAGAGAGTGATTAAGGTGAACATGGTCAAAGCAGCAACCTGCGCTCAAACCAAAAGAGTAATCAAAAACAAATACAAAGAAAAAACAGCAGAAACACTGAGAAGATCAACAAGTCAAGAGAATCTAATAGTTACCACAAATCTATTGTCAGGATTGGATTGTGCGTCGGAGCTGCTTTCAAACCGTAAATAAAAATATTTCTTATTGATGAAGATACCACTGCAAAGATCCAAGCAACCTTTTCAACACTGAAGTGAATATAAAGCAGTGTTCTAAAGTGGCAGATAAGTTGTAGAAACTAATCGAACCTGCCAATAGCTCCCAATAGACACATGCAGAAGAGAACACTAAAAAGAGTTAGAATAAGTTTATCAAGTTTCTTCTCCAAAGAGCTTCTCTTGGAAGGAATCTTCATGGCGTTCATCATAACCTGCAGTGGAAACGCAGTTGACGATTTACTTTAAATACAAACCTAACCAAAGAAGGAAAGGAAAACTAAGGACACAAAGCAAAGCGATAAATATAACCCAATTGAATATTCATCAATGACAGGATGTTCCCAAATCTTTAAGCAAAAATATCTATGATTAGACTAAAAGAGAGGAATTTTACTGAACTAGTTAATGGCATGAGTAACCTACTTCTTTAAATTATTTTTGAAATATGGCCAGCAAAATGAACCCGTGCTCCCAAAAAAAGAAAATGAAAGAGGGAGAGGGGAGAGAAAGAGATAGATAGTGTATATGGGCATGTGGTAGCTTATAACTTAAAATACAGAATATACCTTTGTTTCATGCCCTGTGAAAATGACAGCCCCAACAATGTACTGTGTGTTTCTCAGACTGCAGCCCTGTAAAAAATAGAGGAAATATCAAGAAGGAAAACGCAAATCAAATTCAACAAGTATACTTTCTCTGCATCAGAGAAGAAGTATAGCAAAATAGCAGAGAAACACCAAATGTAATGCACAAAATGGAAAACACGAGGACTCAGGTCATCTTAACATGAACCACCAATAAGAATCAATAATTCAGTCTTGACAGTCCTTACCAAAGTATATCGTAAGAACCAGAGAGAGAGAGAGAGAGAAACAAAAGAAGAAAAATAGAACACACGGGAAAAGACTAAGTACCCTTAATAGAAGTTGATTTGGACCGAGTGGCAAGGTTTGCTTTTGAATTATCAGATTGCCAGCAAAAGTGTATAATGAGTTATTAGGTTGCTCACATTGTACTTCTCCTGGAAAGACGAAACATGCAAGGAAACATAAGACATCCTTCAAAGGCATATCCATGCGTGCATTAGAATCAAATAATCAAGATTTCACTAAAGACATAACAAGATCATCATCATGTGATATAAACAATATACCAATAGCATATCTGTTATAAAGCATCAGCAGGGGATGATACATACTCAAGGGTACAAATCCAAAATATAAGCTGTCCATTTGCAGTAACATATATTTAAACATGAGTCTGTGTTTTCATTATGTGCACAGCATGTTAACAATTGCACAACATGTGCTTTTAACGCCAATGTCAGAATATAAGTATTCAACAGTGTATGACCTATTAAACTTACATGCTAAGTAAATAAAATTAAACCATAACTATTTGTGTTAAAATTCTGTAATCAAGATAACATCAAAAGGCGTGTTTCCCCAATTCTGATGGTTGTCGTTGATTCTACCTAGTCTGATGCTTAGGAAGCAGAAAAGAAGGAGAAAGCTAGATTGAAGGAATTCAACTTCCTATTTCAGATGCTAAATTACAATAAAATGTTGGCTCAAATTTAAGATGATGGCCTTTGGACATCAGAAATTCCACATACATGTATAATCGTGCAGAGACATTAGACTGAGCTGCAGCAGCACAGAAAGACCAACCTTTAAATTCAGAGACTTTATCGGGAGTCACATAATCCCAGGTTTTCTCTAGTGCTTTTCTGATCTTTAAATTAGTTTCACCATCCAAATTTGCGGTCTGCGGTAATCAGACGGTAGAGATAAGAGACCAGTGCATGCATTTATGGTATATAATAATATTCCTTTTGGAATAAACTAGACCAAACTTGTTTTTTCACAAAAGGAAATTAAAAAAGATCATTTTGATGCAGACCAAGTACAACCTCAATGTAGCAGACCCCATCAGGGTTTGTGCTGGCAAGAAAAAGAAGATCCGCTGGAAAGAACTCATCCTGCTTAACCTGCACAAGAATAGCCAACTTATACCACCTTAAATTCTTCACTGGAAAAAAGAGTATTTCCTAGATTTTGTCAAAAGTTTACAAAACAAATTTCTTTGAAGTACTGCAGCTATTTTTGAGAAGCAGATTTGAATTCCTTCCCGTAAATTTTTTGCTACCGAGAGAGAGTGGAGTGTCTTTTCCATTTGACAATTCTCCATTTCATCCTAGAAGGTCTACCAAAGTTGAATGATAGCCAGATAGTCATATCCCTAAGGTGGAAGCTCACTGACTGAGCTGGACGCAGATTGGTGTCTGTCTATAACTCCTCAGATTCAACCCCACAAAAATACGGACTTAACCATTATAAATTTAGAGTTTAGATCCAAAGTTCTCAGCTACTAGAGCTTACCACCACTTCAGTAAATGAAGTATTCCAGTATTTATCTAATCTCTTGTTTAATGATGAGTAAAACAGCTTTATTGATACTTGAGTTGTGTGCTACCAATTTATATAATGAGAAGACAGTCTTAAATCTATGATTAGGTAGGTCTGCCTCTATTTCATTAATGTAGTTTTGGAGCTCACTGAATAGCGGATCTTTGGTCTGTAATATGGCATTGCTCCAATCGAGGATGGAGTACAGATGGTGCCAGTAAGGGGCAGGTAAATCAGTAGTCTAGCATCTTTCTCAAGAACGATTGAGAGGATGTCAGTACCAGTTATTCAACATCTTCCGCAATGCATGTGAATCCACCAAGAGGGAAATGTACAGTAATATGAATTCATATATCTTAGTAGTTAGCTCTCAACATGGCTCATTCAAAGCCAGCATTTAAAAGGACATGCATGTGACTAACTGGTGTCACAACCAGACATTCAGCTCTGATATCACCAAAGGCAGATTCTAAACTCACATGTATGCAAAAAGAAGCATATCCACAACAGCTTAGACGTAATACAGACTTTCTCCTTTGATGGGTTGTAGTTCAAGAGTTTGAGGAGTGGAAACAACCTCTTTCCAAAATTGCAAGTAGAAGGTTGCTTTCTCTTAGCATATACGCCCACTCTCTCCTACCCCGTACTAAAGCATTTAACTAAATAAAATTTGATTAGCTAAATGCTTAGGTGACTTAAGCCTTAAATAGTTGGATGTCTCTCGAGATTTTATGATCAGAACAAAATCTCTTTTGAAACTATGAGATCAAAGAGTCGGGTTAGTGTTGGGAAAAAGTAATATGTTGGAGCCAATTGAGCACTTCACAATAAAATGACAAACAATAAAAATATGCATTCCAATACTTCTTTTATAAACTGATATGGTCTGTAGTTCCACTTACCTAGGTTACCCTAGTACAATCTCCAAACATGTCAGTCAACTAGGAAACTGGGTATATATGGATCAGTCAAAGCAGAGATAAAGCCTTCTAAAACATGAATGTACCCATGTTAAATACATAATTGATCATAATAAACAGACACAGGTCCATCGCCATTAACATAATAACAAACTAATGGAAGATAACCTCCACATAACAAGCTAACAAAAGATAATTCTTATGTCAGAAAACAGACAAAACAAAAGTCGATAATGAAAGCCACAAACACAGAGCTCGACCGAGAAAGCTGCATAGCTTGTTGGATATAAAACAGGAGGCCATCTATCCTACAAGACCTAAAGCAAAAGAGAACACAGAATTGCAATGACTGCTTTGTACATATACACTTACTCTCACAATATCTCCAGCCTGCAGCTTCTTCCAAGGTACACAGACCCATTGCTGATCTTGAAACACGTCTATAGAAGTATTGTTAATTGACAAGTCATTCTGAAAACGCTTCTGCAATAATATCAAAGCAATAAGAAAAGAAAATGTAAGCAAATAGGTCAAATGCAAAAGGGAAAACCCAGTAGTCTGTTAGTTATCTTGAGAATGTCATAAAAATGGCGTTTTATGAATCAAAAGTATGAGAAGGAAATGGAGCAACCAGTACTCACCCAATCCTCCCAAGCCTCCTTAATAAGAGAGACAAGAAGCACCAAGCTCAAAGGAAGCACATTCGTTATTGGACTTACAGGACTGCATTAAAGCAATACTTTTCAGAAGCAAATACACAGGAAACATAGCTCATCTAATACAATGTACTGATCCGCTTCTAAAACAATTTCTGAGAATTTGCTTTCTTTTTTTGTTAAGAATGCTTCGAAAACAATTTGCAAGATGACTTTTATCATCAGAACACCAAAATAAGGAGAAATTCAATCATTCTAGACTCAATTCTCATGATAAAGTAATCCCCCACTTACTCTTTTTTTTTTTTTTTTTTTTTTTAATGAAGAAAGTAATCCCCCACTTACTCTCACAAGCACATCCTCCCTCTAACTTTTTGGTGTTTGAGAAGAGAAAATAGAGAGGATAAGTGAACCCACATAATACATGCAGATAACAGAAATTGACATACCTGACTGGAGTGCACGACAAAATTGAGATCATAAGGAAATACAGATTAGCCACCCGCCTGAACTGTCAGTATAAAAAGAAGGGTGAAGAGATAAGATGAAGATTATAGAAAGACAAGCATTGAAAAATACAGCTAGATGGGCTCTTTATCCACATTTACAGCTATGTAGTAACTCATCTAACTGAAATGTAATCGATAATATCCCACCATTCTAAATTTCTAATATGCTAATATTTCCAATTTTCTCAGATATCAATCTAATTTTATTCTGAAGCACATTGACCAAAGTGCCTAGTGTCCTTAATTCCTGAAACACATGAACTAGGAGCCTAGGACATCTATGAGGCACATGACTCAATGTCATTTCGTGCATTTAGTTGGTCTGATGCCCCAATAGGTCACAAGTACATATGTGCCCACCTAGGCTACAGTAGAAGGGCTCACACTGAGAGCTGAACTCATTCCTAGTGTATCTATTAGTTCACCAGAACATATAACTTTTTCTTTTAATAGGTGTCCACCCAAAGAAAGAACTATTAAAGAGAAATGAGCAAATTGACCATTTGAGTTTCGTTTCTACATAACAGGCTATCAGCTGAAGCTCTCTTCCTACTAACCAAAAGAGCTCAAAGTAGAAACTTTGTCCAAGTTACTTTTAAAGTTACAAGGATTAACATGTAGGCAGAAAAGGGAATATAGTCCGAGATCTGCCAAGGGAAAAGGTATTCATATGTTCACTTTTAAAAAATATAATAGAGAGGAAACAACTCTTATTACTTTTCTGTTTTCTAATAAATACAGTGGGATTATATCTTACACTAGTTTTTCATGAGCTTTTTCTTCACCAGGGCCATATTGCATGCATGAACCTACTTAAAAGTCTTTCTAGTTGCTCAAGAAACTTCTCTCTACAGCCTCTGCTGATAGGTATGAACATGACATACATGATTTAAATGTGGTCGCTCCAGGGAGTTATTGCAAGATCATGTGACCTCTGTATTAAACATCCTGCATAATAAGCTCATGGATACCTGATTTGACTAAATTTTGTATATCTGGGAAGTTTCCAAGTCACTTTTAAAGTTACAAGGATTAATTAATATGTAGGGGGGAGGGTGGAATATATTTAGAGATCTACTAACAGAAAGGTAATCATATTCTAGTTTTTCATGAGTTTTTTCTTCACCAGTTCCATATAGCATGCAGGAACCTACTTCAAATGTTTCTAGTTACTCAAGAAACTTCTCTCTACATCCTCTGTTGATAGGTTTCAACATGGTATACGTGATTCAAAATGTGGTCCTTCCAGGAGGAGTTATTGCAGGATTATGTCACCTCTGTATTAAACATCCTGTATAATAAGCCCATGCAGACCTGATTTGACGAAGTTTTATAATTTCTGGGACGTTTCCAACTTACAGTATAAGCTTGGTAGAGATACAGAAACTTAAATGGGTGAAAGAAAAACTAGAATACACAACATGGGAGATAAGACAATTTACCTGTTCAAATAACCCCTTTGGCAAGAACGTTATGATGTCATACTTTGTCGTCGACACAGAATTTCCCTGAAAAGGAAAAAGGAATTCACCACATCGACTCAGGTGCAATTTAACACTTGTAAGGAACATGATTGTATATGGACAGCACTAGACAGCTAATATTTGGGAGCTTTCTTAATAAAGGAATTAAGTGATCCCGGTCAGTGTAAGGCGAGTTTTGTAGCTTACAACTTATCTCTTCACAGACAACGTAACTGAAAACTATTTTTATATGTATGTCACTACGCAGCTAAAATTTGAAAGCTTTCTTGATAAAGCAATTAAGTGACCTTTGTTAGTGTTTGGCAAGTTTAAATTGCTTTCTGGAAGATAAGCACACTTTACAAAAATACATTCTAAATGATTTAACAGCACTGATTGAGGACATAAGTAACAGTTAATCCAGATAGGAATGTCATAATATTTCGTTGTCTCTCTTTAATCCAGTAAAGCTATAAGTACCAACAAGAACACGCTAAACACCCTCGGGACGAAATTTAAGTAGGCAAAAAAAAAAAAAAAAGAAATAGCAGCAGAAAATTGTCTAGTCTCATTGCATGTGTAATTTGTAAATCATAGGTAAAACCTGATGCATTCAAAACATTGTTAAGCTGTTAAAACACATCAACCAATCCCTAAACCCACATTTCGCCTATCTAAATGACTGCATTTGATAATAATCATAATAATAATTAACAAAAACCAAAGACTTGTACAGGGAAAATAATCAACAACAATAACAACATACCCAGTGTGAAGGTAGAGTAGAGTGTACGCAGACCTTACCCCTCGGTTCAAGTATAAACCATTCTAAACCAATACATTTGATGATAATTAACAATAATATATACCTTGAATTTGGTGAGAGAATTGGCATCACGATCATTACAAAAAACGGTACGATGACCAGGTGCTTGTGGCTGTACTTTACCCAAACGAATATTCTTAGAAGATGCTATACGATTCCTCATCGCTACATCTGCACCGCCCGATCCAGATCCTCCTCTCCATCCACCCGCCATCCCTTCTAGAATCTTCGTCTCCAAAAACCGAATATTCGCTTTGATCTCAACGGAATATTCTCCTTCTTCTTCTTCTATAAATGATTTGATCTCACCGGACGGAATATTCCGATTTTTACGGACCTACGTGGCCGCCGGTGCGATTCTTCTTCTTTTTCTTCTTATTAATAAATCGTATATTTTATGTAGCTGATTTTGGTGTATTGTGAATTTAGTTGAACGAAGTTGTTGAAGAAGATGAGTTTTCCAAAGTTGAATTTTTCATATATTCAATGTTTTCTTCTTCTTCATACACCTGAAGGACTTCTTCTCAACCATTTTTTTTTAACCGCGTTGAAGAAGAGGAATATTTTTGGAAAACCAAAACGAAAAAAGAAAAAAAAAAGAATATTAAGTTATTTTCTTTTATGTATATGTATATTTTCCCAATTTTGCAAAAACAACGAGGAATTCGCGCGTGAGAAACGTTGTGTAGATACCCTAATCTTGTCCTTGTCTCAATTTATGATGCACAGTTAAAATTTTGAGAGTCAACTAAAAGTTTATTTGATAGGAATTGTCTCAATTTATGATGCACAGTTAAAATTTTGAGAGTCAACTAAAAGTTTATTTGATAGGAATTATTTTTATATGTTTTTAAATATATTAAGTTGTTAATTATTGCAATTTATAATACTTTTTACTAAGTTAAAGTTTTTATATCCGAATACATGGATAAAGATTGGAAATTTGAATGTCGAAATTTCAATGTGTCATATAATTGTGTCGTTTGGGTAATATTGTATTTCAACCTAAATAATAGGCTTAATGCATATGCAGCCTCCTAAATTTGCTCTTTTTTTTTTCATTTTGGCACCTCAATTAAGTGTTGTTCTCATTGAATCTCTGAACTTGGCCTAAGTGTGTCAATCAAACACAATCCAACTTACATAACATATATAGTGCGTTTCATTTTCTTTAGTGTTGCGCGCGGGCGTCAATCGCATCCTACATGAAAAATTCAACCAATTAAAAATCCCCACACATTTTAATTATACACATCATTAAAATATGTGTATAACGATCTTTTTTGAAGAACCAAGCAATTAGGCCAACCAAGAATTGAAGACGAGCCTTTTGAGATTGATTTTGAACCTTTTTTGGGATTATGGAATAACATAATAGGATCTAGTGTTGCTTAATATTTTTGGCTTCTTATTTTCCAGTTTTGGTTTCTTATTTTTCAGTTTTCAGTTTTAGTTTCCAAATTTGATTTCTTATTTTCCATTTTTGTTATTTGATTAGTTTAAGTGTGCTTCTTCACTTGTATAACACAGTAGCACACTTCTTCCTATCTGATGTGTATAATTAAAATGGGTGCGGTATTTTAATTGGTTGAATTTTCTACGTAAGATGCGACTGACATTCACGCGCAAGGCTAAAGAAAATGAAACTCACCATATATGTTACTGTATAAGTTGGATTGTGTTTGATAGACACAATTGAGGCCAAGTTCAGAGTTCAATAGGAACAACACTCAGTTGAAGTGTCAAAATGTAAAAAAAAAAGTTTAGGGGCCTGAATATGCATTAAAGCCTAAATAATATAAAATAATATGTTAGGTTTATACGCGCTATAGAGGGCGTTTGGGTGGTATTGTATTTCGCAATGATTTTCCTATTTTGTCCTATTTTATTTCTATATAGCAGCAAGGACTTGGTACGATACGATACGCATGCTTAGTGCTAATGTGCGCACTGGCGCATTGTAACTGCAAAACCGTTGAAATTTTCAGGTACGTGGCGGTTATTGGCTCTTTCTAATCGTGTACGTCGTGTTGGTTAATGGTTATTGTAATCTTTTGGGTGTCAATTTAGTAATAAGCAACCAATTACAAAAAGGTCCCAATCTTATAAACTTTGATGGGTGCTTTTTTACCAAACTTTGAGGGTTGAATCATCTCCATTTTGTTGTTAAGAAATTGGTGCAAGTATAATTTGGTCAAAACACGCCCATTTAAGATATTTTTTTCACATTGAGTAGCTAGTCTCAAACATCGCACCCTTTCCATATTTCAAGGTTGCCTCACGAAAAACTAGAAATTTTGCCACATTTTTACGCAATTCAGTAGCTTATTGTAATATTGTTAGAAAAAAATTCTTATTTTATAGTGAAAAAGATACTTTTAAAAATAGTTTATTGTAGAATGACTTTTTGAATATTTTTAGTTAAGTATATATATACTGAAAGTAATCAAACAGAGATTTTTTTTTTAAAGCAAAATATGGAGTAAGAGATAATTTTAATGAGATAAAAGAGTGGGATGTGACAGAAAAGACCAGTTAAGGATTGAAGAATAGATAACAACTGAGTTAAATACGGTGGAAATAGCAAATTTTCGAGTTAGGAATTGTCCAGAACAAAATGCGTAAATTGATGAGAATACGATGCATCCTTTCTCGTTTTGTCATCTCTCTTTATTATCTACCGACATTTTTTTTTTCTGAGTTTACCATATCTTTAAACGGTATTGCTAGTAAATTGAAGATCCAACAACGTTTGATTTGGTATAAAGTGTAATGTCTAAACTCATTGAATCCTAAGAATGGAGTCGCATTTGATACGAAGCGTTTTACTACCAAACTGATTCAATCCTGAGAATGAAATCGCATTTGATAGGAAGCGCTTTATTACCGAAATAAAACTTGACAGCACAAATCCATATTAGTCGGACCTCAAAGCGAGTGCTTTATTACCGAAGTATAATTTTCCGGCACAAACCCATATTAGTCGGATTCCAAAGCGAGTACTAACCACCGAGTAGAAAACCAAAACAAATCGCTGAGAGCAATCGAAACACAAAAACGTTGATTTCCCCCATTTACAAGACTTGATGCTATCTACTATCTCTGGTGAGACTCAACAATTTTGAGTTACCTTAAACGAGAGTGGAAATTATATGCGTGCATACTTCCAAAGAGAGTTTTCTCCCCGTTGATTTGTTTGTTTGTTGTCTTTTTATTTTTATTATTCTGCTAATAGACATTAAAGTTTGGATTTTTCCATTGGGGTGTCTTCGCTACCTTAGATCCTAAAAAATCTTTAAGCATATAAATATGTGGTGGTGGTAAAAATAATAATAATAATAATCTCCGGGTTGCAAAATGTCTATATTTTCTAGTTTTGTGATAGTTTCACAGGAAGAGAGCAAAACACATTAGTGGGGTTTAGCCTTTAGGACGGAACAGAACACTTTATTAAGCTAGTATAGAAAGACAACTTCAGAATCTTGACACACCCAATTCTATACATATCAAATAGGCCTTTTCACAAGAATACTTGTCATTTTTAACAGCTGTGCTTAGTATTCACGAAAGAGAATATGGTGCCTGCTACAAGTATAAAAAGATAGATGCTTTACCAACGAACGAAGTGGAAGATGTGGTTGTCTGTCCATCAGCTGTACTAGACATTCAACAACTCTGTGCCTGACAAAGATACCGGATATAAGCTCTCTACGAAACCTTGACTAGCCATGTCTGCCGATCATCAGAGGCATTAGACTCCTAATGATCTTATTAACTTATGGTGTTCTTTCAAATCCTCCACCAAGCTGCATATGCAACCAATTTGGTGACGTTCCCCTGGCATACTCCCTTGTAGCTTGTGAACCAAACGTCATTGCATTTGCCATCGCATTTGTATCAAATGTCTGCTGTCCGAACTAGAAAAATTAAAATATCTTGTCATCAGTTTCATGTAGGATTAAAAATTGAGGAAAACACTTCTCCCAGTGCAAATCTTTTTGTTATCCCACTCTTTAAGACCATAGAATATTTTCCACTTTCAGACCTAATAATGTATCTCCTCCCCTTGTCTTTACAACTATTACCTTGGTTTTTTCGTTACAGTTTACTAATTTATCAAAACCTAAAACCTACGCACTGTTCCCTAACTCCCTCTGATCCACAAAAATTGGCAGTCCCACGTGCATAAAGTGTTTAAAGCGAGATACAAATAAAAGACATCCAGGAAAAAGGACCAAATTCAGAGAAACGAGTATTCCACCAGTCATTTTATCGGAAATGCTTATGGTCACGAATTTTTGAAACAGAGTAAGTACTGTTGTTTGGCCATAAAATTCTAAGTAGTCCTGAACATATCTTCTGGCTCAGTACTCAGAAATATATGGTACATATGAATGATGTTTAACCAGCAAGTATTACTTCAAGGAGCTAATGAAGAAACATGAAACAAGGACAAATTGCTAAATGCAGACACAAGGCATTTATTTTCCCCGTCCCCCAAGAGAAAGAAGGTGGCCAGTTAAATACTATAATCAAGGTTGCCAGGGGCACGTTTATCGACTCATTTGCTGAAAAAGGACAGATGTCAAATTAGGGCACAGAATCACCCACAGTCCAGTAAGCTAGAAGGTAGGTCAGATTGCACTGAGTTGGCGTTGCTTAAAAAAAAAAAAAGGTATAGAGCAGTTTAAGAAATGATACATATGGCCAAGGTGGTCACTACTAATTGGTCATTGATGTGCACAAGTACAGAAATGAACCCATTGGAATGAGTAGTTCATACAACACTTACATCTTTAGCTGGAAATCCTTCTATGCTTGGCGTTCTTGAATTAACTGCTTCAAGCTTCATCGATAGAAACTGCAGAATCAAGAACATGTATTACCGCAGAATTCTCACAATTAGAACACACCAACAGCTAACAGGATAGATGCTAATACATTCTTTTTGTTATCCTGTGTGGCGGATAGGGTGGCGAGCATACCTCAACCTGGTGCTGTAATGATTGAACATAATTTATTATCTCATCAAGGACGAGAGCTTTGCCAATAACCTGTAACCGGAAAAACAATCAAACTGAGTTTTTTCCATCCATCTCATTTCAACCAAAAACATTAATTCAGCTTCAGATGTTTATTCTGAGTTTTTTCCATCCATCTCATTTCAACCAAAAACATTAATTCAACTTCAGATGTTTATTTATTTATTTGTTTATATTTCACGGGTAGCCGTTTATGTTATATATCATGAAGAAAGAAGTTCGACCTCCACCATCCCATCTCCATTAATGTGGCGAAAGCCAGTAGCTTTGAGACAGTTCTAGGTTCACTAGATTAGATATCCGTAACCAAAGGAACACCATTGGTCTAATTTTTTTTTATGAGAAGGAACGTTTGTTGGTCTAGTTATGGATTATTTGGACAGTAATATGATAACGCCCAAAAACGCTAAACTCGTCATCAAGGCCATGGATGTAGCAATCAAGAGCTTTGAGTCAAGGAGCACAAAGTATCAAATAGCTGATTTAGCTTATTTTAACTAGGATGTGGCCCAAGGACATTTAGGTAATTATCTATGTCTTATGTAACCCTTAGTATAATTAGTTGTCTTTAGGGTTTTGGTTCATATTTTTTGATAATGTGAAGATACTCTTTGAGAGTTTATGAAATTGTCTATAACCTCTTCATTGGACCCTCTTGAATTCTTCCCTAGTAAGAATCCATGTATGAGTTTCAGTTCCCTTCTCCCATGGATTACAAGTTTGTACTTGAATGCTTAGCTGCTTTCATTATTTGCTATTAATCATTTCTTTCTTCTAAATTTAGTCCCCCTCCTTTCTAATTCTAGTTGTATCTGCTTAATTCTATCTAGTTGTCTCAGTTTATATATTCTCACACTTCAGTTGTTATCATAATAAATGAGAGGAGCACGTCTGATATGTAGTAAGAGCTTGGGCATGGAATATACAAAGAAATCCACGTGCTTTTGTTAAAAAGCAACCAGTTCAAACAAGATCAAGTTTCAAGAAATTAAGAAAATTGATAATTTTTGGATAAGACAGGTTCATATATTGAATATGTCAATCAGAACGGGCAATAAATAAAGGTTCCACCTAAATAACATGGGACAAGGGCTTTACTTATAAATGATAAAACAAAATACAAGTTCGACCTAAATAACATGGGTTGACTTTACTTGTCAAAATAAAATAAAATAAAATACTATGGGATAAGGGCTTTGTTTGACAAGTAATTCATCGCTAAAATGCTAAAGCTAAATCTTCATTCCAAGAATAAGTGTCCTTGTTGCAACATTATCTGTTGGAGATTTGGAGTCTAACCTTCACCGAATTAGTATGTCCACAAAATCTGAAAGAAATATTTGTGAGGCTTTGTCTGAAGTTTACTATGGGAGCAGGCTTTGCTAGTGAACCTAAAAATATGTCATCTCGCTTAAAGGTGGGGACGCTCCAAAAGTCTTAGTATCAGAAAGTATTTACTCAAGTATCATTACAAAACAGAAAAACAGCAGATGAAAACCAAGCACTTCTGATTTTAAACAGTGAAAAGAAAGCGGAAGGTGCAGTAGCGCACCTTATTACAACCAGGGACTATATCTTGGAGGACTTTCATCCTCTCACTTATCTTTTCTCTCCTAGCCTGCACAACAAATAGTCCAATCAGCAAAAGACTATATTTGTCATATATAACCATCATTTTATATCATGTCAAACCTGTTACAGCAAAAAGTCTAACATTTGACACCGAATTAGAAGAAAATATATTAGTCAAAATTACTCTTTCTGCTAGACTGTGACTATCAGTAGCTTGACCCCTCCTTGCTCGCACATGAATATAATCTTTTGGTGGTTCAGCAGGCTTTGCAGGTTGTTCTGTAGATTTTCCTGAAATCCCTTCCCCATCACCTCTAGATTGGCAATTCTCATTCGATCTTGTAGCTTTCAGCCGCTTACTATCAGAATCAGTCTGCTCAAATCACCAAATTAATATTAATAGATTAAGTCAAAAATTAACAAGGCAGAAAAAAATAATCACTTTCTCACAATGCACGTTCAATATAAGAAATTTGATTTCACCTCCAATCAACCAACTAATTTTCAATCCCGCACTAGTTAGGATCACAATATGGATCCTCCACACACACCATTTTGTTTGAGCCCATTTCTTCCCAATACTGGCAAATAATTTGTATTTTAAACCAAGATTCCACTTCTCCTAAGCTGGAGAATAATTAAATGTCTAATCACCTCGAAAGTACTTAATAAACATGATTCAGATAGAATAGTGAGAACAAATCAACAGCCAATATCTCCATTATGATTATTATTGATGGAAACAATGAAGTAACCATAAGGATCAAATAAGCAATGTACTCTACTGGCTTTCTCAAGTTATCCCCAGTTTTTCTTTATTCAGTTAACCTCTCTATAACAGCATCGTTGGTTCCAGATTTTTTGACTGCTATAGGAACTTGACATTTAAAAAATATTTGGCTACTGTAGGCGAAAAAGATGCATAAAATCTAATGTTCCATTTTTTAGTGTTATAAAAAATGACAAAATTATTTAATGCTGCTAGCCTGCTATGGAAGTAGGAACTTTAATGCCAAATCTTAAGCTTATTCACGCTTTGTATAAATAAGGAAAATCTTTTAAAGATGAAAATCTATATATTCATATAATATTCTTTGCCAGAAATAAAGTATCAAAATATTTGATCAAAATCTCTAGACCTATTATTGGTGATCTTAGAGTTTCTATTTCTATAGATATCGTTACTTATTATATTACCAAAAAAGAAGATAGTCGTTATAGAGGGTTAATTTTACAAAGAGTGTACTCTTGTAAATATAATTGGTGTTATAGGTAAAAAAGTGTTATAGAGAGGTAAAATGTAACATAAGAGGCCGGTTCCGAGAAAACAGAGGTCTGACTGTATCAACTAAATGTATAGTAGAATTAACTTACATCACAGTTGTTTCTACAGCTAAATATAGTAGAAAAATAAGTCAATTTGATAGAATACCAGGCTACAATAGAATTTACTTAACATTGGCAGTTACTAGAGCTAAATAGTAGAAAATAGAGGTTAATTTAGATAGTAATATAATAGATTACCAAGCCATTGCCGCTAGTGGAAACTCCTTTATTAGCAAATTCATCATCCACGTGTCGCTTCCTAACTGAACCACCGCCACTGTAATTTGTATTCTTTGGAATATCACTCACATTATGCGCCGCCGCCGTTGACGGTGGCGGCAAAGTATACGCCGTGGCGTCTCCACCGGCATTAATAGGAAACTGCCAGATCTCAGCCAAATTAAACGGCGCGGCGTGGTTCATTATGGAAGGTTGAGGATCCATTTCAAAACCCGATCCGAGTTTGAGTCCGAGGGAAATGATGATGAAGTGTTGTTAGGCATTCACGTAAGGAAATGTGAATTGAGAAGCAGATATAAAGGGAAGTTGTTGGGTTACCTACTGGCGTACACCACCAGAGAAGAAAGGGGGGGAGAGGAGACTCTTTGGGAATTGAAATGAAATGACTTTGAATGAGGTTTTTCTGGAGGGTCCAGTTCCAGCTTTTATTGTCTTGTGTATGTATGTCTACCTCAACTCCGTACCATTTAATTCTTGCACGTTTAGTGTTCCATAGTTATATATACTTCTCAATCAAAATGAATTACGGTATTAAAGACTGTTTAGACAGAGAACTCAGGGAGCAAAAGGTCGGGAGGGTAAATGATAGGATAATGACCATTAAGTTAGTTTTGGGAGGGCTAACTTTTAACATAATTAGTGCTTATGCTTCGTAGGCGCGTTTGGACAAGGATGTCAAAAGGTGCCTTTGGGAGTAGTTGGACGAGGTTGTGAGAGGTATCGCACATAGTGCATAACTATTTGTGGGAGGCGATTTTAATGGTCACATAGGGATCACTTCAAGATGATATGATGATGTGTATGGTAGTTTCGGCTTTGAAGATAGAAATGAAGGAAGAGTTTCACTGTTAGACCTCGCGAAAGCTTTTGAATTGGTCATAGCTAACACGTGCTTCCAGAAGAGGAAGAAGCACTTGATGACCTATCGTAGTGTCATGGCTAGGACCCAGACAAATTACATGCTGCTTAGGAAGTGTGATAGAGATTTATGCAAGGACTGCAAGGTTATCCTACTAGAATCTTACAACCCTACATAAGCTTGTGTTATGAATTTAGCTATGAAAAGGAAGAAAAAAAGGGTCGTATATGGTCTACCGAGGATTAGATGGGCAGGTCTGACTAAAGCCAAAGCCCACGAGATTGGGGAGAAGTTAATGGCTATAGGGGCTTGGTGGAGTAGTGCATGGGGATTCATATAATATTTGGACTAGGACGGCTGATTGCATCAGGGAAGCAGCTATAAAGGTGTTAGGCATCGTGAGGGATAACCTAGGTGGGCTTAAAGGGGATTGGTGGTGAAACGAAGAGGTCCAAGAAAAAGTGGAAGCCAAGAAGGTTGCCTATGCGGCGTTAATGGAGAGCTTAGACGATGAGGATAAAAGGAAGAATAGGAAGAGATATAAGACAACAAAGAAGGAAGCGAAGCTAAGAGTCACGACGGCTAAAACGATCGCTTTTGAGCACTTGTATGAAGAGCTTGAGCGCAAAGTAGGGAATAGGAAGCTTTATAGGCTCTCCAAGGCGAGAGAGGATGGCCCGCGATCTGGACCACGTGAATAGCATCAAGGACGAGAATGTCAATATGTTGGTAGAAGACGCACATTAGACGAAGATGGCAAACATACTTCCATAAGCTCTTAAATAATGAAGGAGACAAGATATTTTGTTGGGGGAGTTAGTTCATTTTGAGAGTTGTGAGATTTTAGGTATTATATGTGCATAAAGACTGAGAGGTCGAGGTATCACGACCTATTTTCACTAAGTTGTGCGGGCACCTACCTTTCCTACCTCGGTAAACGAACCCCTATCCCAATAATTATAGAAAAATATAAATAAGCGGAAGAAGATAGAATAACGTAAGTCTCACAATAGGATATAAAAGTGCGGAAATAAAAGAAATCCACCCCAGTAGCTGGTCTGGTCGTACAAGAGCATCTAACTAAATACTACAAGTCGGAATAATAACACATCAATAGTCTCAAAATCATGTCTTAGAATGAAAATCAAGACATAAATAAAGGAAGAGTCTTCGGGCAGCGAACGTCCTCATGCTCACCCTGAAAGACTCGAATCAGCAACCTCGAATATCAACCACGAGGAGTAGAAGTCGATCCCACCTGGTACTCTGCATTCATAAAAAAATGCAGCAAGTGTAGGTCAGTACAAACAACAAGTACTGGTAGGTATCATAGGTAGACTAAGACTAGCTAACGTATATAAAGATAACAAAGCAGGATAAATACATAAACCAACAGTACAAGTCAACACGAATCCACATCCATAGTACAAGTCATCGCCTATGTTATAGCTTCTAAACCCAACGGTGCCAAGTCTCAGTATAATCAATCCGAACCAGGACATCACAATGGTATCACAACAAGTCATCACATATGTTATAGCATCTAAGCCTAATTGTGCCAAGCCTCAGTATAATCATTCCGAACCAGTACATCACAATAGTATCACAACATATCACCAGAAATCAAAAGGTACAATGCACTGTAATAATGTATATATGATGAATGTAATGCATACACACCGTACATATGTACTCCGACGATGGAACATCACATCTCGACAGTACAACCCATGGGGGGCCCGCGAAGTCCATGTACCACTCACTCCGGAAAGTGACCTCGGATCACGAGCACTCTCTCGATCTCGGCAAGAAACCTCGGGCATCGTACACTCATTCGTTCCCGGCAAGAAACCTCGAGCAACGTACACTCAGTCCACTCCGATAAATGACCTCGGATCACGGACTCTCACTTTCTTTTACACTCTCCGGCAGAAACCTCGGAGGCTACACTCTCTCACTTACCATCATCAATACCATAACCATGCAATATCATGACTCATGAAAATGAGTATGAATACGATGCAATATAATATCAACAACTAATTCAATCCCAAACAGTACTACCCAGGGCACACAAGTAATATCAATAATAAGGCTACACAATAAGCCACAATGAAATCACAATCTTATCTCAACACCGATCAAGTAAAGTACCGCAATATCATAGTCATGATTACCTAATGTCTTAACGTGGCAATTGTCACGACCCAACCGGAGGGCCATGATGGGTACCCAGTGCTAACCCACCCAGGCACCTCTTATCGTACATTCACATTTACATCTAGGTGAGCCACATAGCTAAATCATACTTTCTATCCATCATTCATACTAATCCCGTTGGGCAACAATGTATTTATATCACCATCAACAACTATGCCCATAACAATGTACATAAGCCGAAAAGGCTATCAAAATGATATACAAAATATAAGCCGACAAGGCTCAATACATCTAACTATATACACATGTCTACGAGCCTCTAAGAAGAGTATGTCACATCATATAGGCTGGACAGGACCCTGCCATGCCCATAAGCATGTACACAAAAGAATAGATACCAAAAGTTGTAGCTCCGAATGAAATGGAGCTCTGCTACGTAGTCCCTGAGTAATAAAGCTATGGATCAAGCCTGTCTCCCTGGCCACCTACGGGCATGACGCAGCGTCCACAAACAAAAGGACGTCAGTACGAAGAATGTACTAAGTATGTAAAGCATAATCAACATCATTATAGAAGCATAAGAGACAACATAAGAAATAGCATAAGATAGGAGGTAGTAGAACCATCGTCATAAACACTTACTTGCTTTTCATAGGGACATTCCATCTCTAGTGCGTGATTTTGTACATACATCCATATCTGTATCCGTATTCGTATCCGTATTTATTTATATTTTCATATCCATATTCATACTCATAATCGTATTCATATTCGCTTTCATACTCGTATTCATAGCATACCCGACCATGAAGGTTCGGTGTTTCACATACCCGACCATGGCAAGCTCGGTGATTATACATACCTGGCCCTACCAAGGCTCAGGGTTATCCGTACCCAACTGCAGTGGTGTGCGCGCAATACATATCATACCCAGCCAGATGAGCTCGGTATTACATAATATGCATACATAAACGCATATACATAAGAGCTCATAAGCATCTTCGTCATCGTTACTATCGTCGTCTCATTACATCTATCCTTAGAGGATCACCCATCATATAAGGAATTTTAGTAGAATCGACTCATAATGAGAATCATGAGCTTTAGTAGCTTTTAAAGACAGAATCATTTGGAAGACATTGTAAACTCATGAAAGGATAGGTATATAGCCAAAGAACCATGCCTTGTTGAAAGAAGGGTTAGCCTTACATACCTTTTCGTTTAGCTATTCTATCACTTGAACGTTCTCCTTCAATGCTCACGTTTCTACCTTCATTAGAGTTTATACTAACATTAGAAAATCGATAGCTTAGCATACTTGACTAAAGCTAGAGAAAATTGGGCAGCATTTCCTTTGTTTGTACAACTTTCCTCATGCCATATATCAACTCCCAAACGTCTACAATAACATTCACAATATTATAACCAACAATCTTCATTCATCTACATTATCCACATTTCACAATTTCACTTCAATTCATCCATAATCATGGTCATAATACACTAGTACGTTTTCTCACATATAATGCTTATCCCATGTTCTTAATGTCATTTATAACATAATCATAATCACAACATATCAAGAATCATGACTCATTCCAAGCTACTACTTAAAATCTCATTATGCTCATTTTTGTAACCCATTTTCTATCTCCTTTCATAATCCAAGTTCTTCAACCTCTCAATACCTTAAACTACATGGAAATACCATAAAACTTACCTTAGATGGTGTAGGAATGGACTTTGGGTGGAAACACTTCACTTGAGTAAAACCCTAATTCCACTTCCACTTGGATTTCTTGTCTTGGATGAACCCTAGTGAGTTTCTCACACTTGATTCTCTTGGTTTGATGAAGTTGATCATTAATATCTCTTGAATTCTTGTGCAAGAGATGTGGAGAAATGTTCTAGAGAGTTCTTGAGAGAAGGGGAGTGAAGATGAAATGAAATGAAATGAACTTGGTCCCCTTTTTAATAATTCACAATTTGTCTCGCTTCGGTTTCACGAACCAACATACGGTCCGTATAATTTATATGGACCGTATGTTTGGCCGTACTTTTGGTCCAATGAAGGCTGCTAATCTGGGCAGAATATACGGCCTAACATACGGCCGATATATTTTATACGGCCCGTATGTTGGCCGCATCTGTCTTTTTCCGAACTCGTTCTCGTCGACTCGTTTGATCTCCAATCCTTATGGAACCTTCTTAACACTTGTTTAGCACCTCATTAACAATCTAAGGGATGTTATAACTCTTCTCCAAAACATTATTAAGTTATCATTAATTCGGTACTAGTAAATCTCTTCCGATACGTAACGTATACCTTGCCTCTCTTGGCAAACTTTCCTCTCTTACCTCGAATGTCTTTGAAATCTCAATTAGGGTCACCAAAGGCTATTCCTTACTTATCGAAACATCGTATACTTCGTGCCCTTCGTTAGTCTATTCACTGTGCATTAACGGAAAAATTTTCGAGGTGTAACAGTAATGAGCCAATAAGTAACTAGAACAAGATAAGTAAATCAACACAACTGGGTGGCTAGCCCCCAAATCATACAACAGGCCCAACCTAAGACAATATCTAACCCAACTTCACACTCGAAGTTTACATGCATTCTCCGACAATATCATCTAAACATACGCTTCGCTAATCGAAATCTTACCATAAGGTAAACCATAACCTACCTGGAGAGCCGAACAGCAAAGTCTCCAATAATCAAACCTTAGTCTTTCCTTTCCTTTGAGCCTCGAGATAATGGAAGTCTAAACATATCCGAATCATGAAATTAGAATCAAGAAGAAACATCAGTCAAGCCCTATTTCTATTTAAGACCTAAATCTCAATCTATGGAATGGGGTTTATGAACTAGAAAGATGGAATAAGAAATCTATAGGTCTCAACATGAAATTAATGTTCTAGGTGATCAATTCCCATCAATTATAAGCTAGGAAAACTAACAAATCACTTTCAGATTCTAGGCAAAACCCCCAAATTTAGGTACGAACCCTAACTTTTAATTCTATAAATTAGCCACTAATAGGAAGGAATCATGCAATAATAGATTCTAATCATCAATTCCATGCTTAATGAAGCTAACCCAATCAATAAATCAAGACTTAATAGCCTAAAGTGAAGAACCCATTGAACCCTCTTTTAATCCTTAAGCTCTCAATGAAACTAGCATGATAATGGGTTCCTAAGGTGATAAAGTAATCACAGAATGGAAAGGAAAGTGAAAGGACTTACCATAATGATTTCCCCCCAAGAAATGCCTTGAAATGCTCCCAATAGCTCGGTTTTCGGAATGGTAATGAATGAGAAACTTAGGGCTTTTAACACTCATTTACTGAATCTAAGCCGTACACACGGCTCACAAGCACTCTCGCAGCTTCGCGGTGCTTTTTGACGGTCCCCCCGGCCGCCTGATGGCATCTTGCCGCCTTTACATGCTACGGTGGCAAGGCAACCGCGCTTGCATGATCGGTGCCACCATACGGCACCGTACACCGAATCCCCCAAGTTTCACAATCCCAACTCGAAATCCTGACTATCACACGAGGCCATCTGCTCACATACCATATATGTAGACATACATAAAAACACGCTACGAATGCGCTCGTGACCTCGGAATTCCCAATGGAGGTCTCGTTGATCGAGTCAAACCCCGATACCTCAAAACTAACTTCCCAACCCAAGTCCCAAAATGCACTCGAGCGCATTGGGAACCAAACCAGATATACACACAAATTCTAAAAGACCATTCGGACCTCTCAGAATCGACGGATTCTCGAAAAAGGTCCATTTTCCTAAAAGTTAACTTGAGTTAACCCTTTTTCGCTTTAAGCCCGAATTTCCCAAAAATTTGCCCAAATCTTATCCAAATACCTCGGGAAGCGTGTCAACGGTCCCCTCGGGTCAAATGTGAACTAAATAAGCTCGGGAAGGGTCAAAAGTACCGAAAAGACTATAACGACCAAACGGGTCATTACACGAGGGGGCATAAGATGAGGAGGGGAAGAGCGACTGGGCTAGATGAGATGCTGATGGATTTTTAGAAGAATGCAGGTGAGGCGAGTATGGAGTGACTGACTAGGTTGTTCATTGTCATTTTTAGAATGACTAAGAATGCTAGAAAAATGGAGGTGGAGTACAGTAGTTCCATTGTACAAGAACAAGGTTACTATTTAGAATTGTAACAACTATAGGGATATCAAGCTACTAAGCTATACTATAAAAGTTAGGGAGAGAGTGGTCGAGATGAGTATGAGGACGAGTATATCTATCTACGAGAATCAATTTGGATTCATGCTGGGGCGATCAACTAAAAAAGTCATTCATCTTGTAAAAAGATTGACGGAGTAGTATAGGGACAAGAAAGAGACTCACACAGTGTTTATTGACCTGAAAAGGGCGTACACTAAAGTTCTGAAAGAGGTCCTTTGGAGATGTTTGGAGTCTGAGGTGTACATAGGGATTACATTATGGCAATTAAGGATATGTACGATGGATCCAGGACCTTACTAGAACAATGGGGGTGACTCACAACATCTTTCAGCCATGATGGGGTTGCACCAGGGATCAGCCCTTTGATGGACGAATGGACACGGCATATTGAAGGAAATGTCGTGGTGTATTTTATTCGCATATGACATAGTACTGATTGACGAGACTCATGATGGAGTTAACGATGGCTTAGAAGTTGGTGATAGACCCTAGAGTCTAAAGATTTTATGCTAAGTAGTACTAAGACAGAGTATATAGATTGCAAGTTCAGTGACGTATCGCAGGAGGCGGAGGTAGAAGTGAAGATCGATGCAAAAGTCATATCCAAAAAAGTAGTTTCAAGTATTTTGGGTCCATAATCCAAGGAGACGGGGAGATTGATGTGGATGTCGCACATCGTATTGGAGCAGGGCAGGTAAAATGGAGGCTTAAATCCGGGTACTTTGCGATAAAAATATGTCGCTAACTCTTAAAGGTAAATTCTACATAGTGTTGGTTGGACCGATTTTATTGTATGGAGTAGAGTATTGTCCAGTCAAAGACGCTCACATCTAGAAGACGAGTGTAGAGGATGCTCAAATGGATGTGTAAGCATACGATGTGATTTAATAACGAAGTTATACGGAACAAGGTGAAGTGGCCCCATTGTGGACAAGATGAGGAAAGAGAGACTCTTAAAGTTAAATTCTACAGAGTGGTGGTTGGATTGATTTTATTGTATGGAGTAGAGTATTGTCCAATAAACAACGCCCACGTTTAGAAGACGAGTGTAGTGAAGATGAGGATGCTCAGATGGATGTGTAAGCATACTAGGAAAGATACGATTAATAACGAAGTTATACGGAACAAGGTAAAGTGGCCCCCCTTGTGGACAAGATGAGGGAAGCGAGATTGAGATGGTTCGAACATGTGAAGAGAAGGTGTGTGGATGCACCAGTTAGGAGAGTGAGAGGTTGGCTATAATAGGAGTTAGAAGAGGTACGCTGAAAAGAACCGGGGATGTGATTAGACAGGACATCACACAACTTCAGCATGCTGAAGATCCTAGATAGGAAGGTGAGAAGGTCGAGTTTTAAGCTAAAAGGTTAGTAGGTAGCTGAGTGTAACCCTTATTAGTAGTATTAGTTTGTAATCATGTAGTTCATATCTTCAATGTGTATTACTATATGTTGTTTCCTTTGCTTTTTATCTTGCTATGTGTTATCATATTTTATTGATACCAAAATTTAATTAAAGAAAAATATATCGAAAACAAAGAAGTGATAATTTATATTCAAAAGTAAATAAATTAAGAAAGTGCTTCATTTGCGTACATTTTAGAAATGCCAAACTTTTTTAAAAGTCAAGAAAGTCGGGAGGTACCTAGCGGCTAGGAGTTGAGCCAATCGTGTCAAGTAATTATCTGATGAAGTACGTAGGTCTCATACTCTCATTCATGAATCTTTGAGAGAGTCGCTTTCTCACTTATCATTAAAATCTTTTGGGTTCGGGTTTAGGAACTAATTAAAAGGTAGTAGTACTAATCTTTATCAGAGGGAGGTTTAATTAAACCAGTACTCCCTTCAAATAAAAAATAGTGTCTGGTTAGCCATTTGCACATATTTTAAGAAAATATCAACTCTTAGGAAAAAATAGGTAATTTGACTAAACTATCCCTAATTAAATAGATATTAGGATTCGATCACTTAATACTTAATATGGACAATTTTGGAAGAATAAGATTAATTATTTCTTAATTTGGTAAGTGAAAACTCTTTTTTAACAAAAGAAGAAAAAAAAGGTAAGTGGACACTCTTTTTATTCCGGAGGGAGTAACATTTTGGCTTTACTGAATGTTCATTTACTAATGATTGTTATAATTATGATTACGCGGGTCTTTTTTGATCAAACTCATTTTTTTTTTTTTTTGGTGAACGATCAAACTCATTAGAAGCAGCTTTTTTTATATATATAATTATGATTACGCGAAACTTCTTTCACGAGGAGCTTGACAAGTAAAGTAGACCTGAGGAAGTAATTTCTCCTTGTTACGGATGTGGCTACAGTTGAGGACCACAGGAGTTGACGAATTATGTTTGGAACCCTAGGTAAAAGGAACATTAGCGTTGCTGGAAAGAGGAAACATTCCTTTAGGTTACGTTATTCAAGAAGTTTGTTTTTATTTTTTTTATTTGTTTGTAGTAGTTATCTGGACTCTCCCTTCCTTCTAAATTTTCTTTTTACTTCTGCCTTTGTTGCAAAGAAAAGAGAAGTATTCCTCTACCAGTATATGTATTTTTGTTCCTCCATTGCAATATAAAGCCTTAATACAGTTCAAGGTAGCTCATCTAACCAATATTTGGAGATTATATTCACAAATCACACGTAATAATTTTTTTCTTTTGTGATTCACCACAATAAGAATTAAATCTTAATTCAAAGAGAACACATGATCTAGAATAAGTATCTTCTGTACAATATTCTTTCGATTAAGCGATTTAGGCTTCCAAAATCTCATAGATACAAAAGTTCGTCTCATGATGTTATTGTTCACGTTGTTATTATTGTTATTATTCTACGTACGTAATCGATGGTTTTATTTATTTAAATTCCTCCCACTCTAATTAACTAAAGAACAAATATAGGGAACTTATGGCATATGAACAAACTCCGTTTTTTGCTATTGACCCGTAGCAATAAACCTTTTATCATAAATGGCAAATTGAGAGCTGCTTTAAAGAGTTTTCATGCCTAACTAATTAGATTCCAAATATTTTCATTTTATTTGGCATATAGAATTAAAGTTGAAGATTGAGTTGTGTGTCGTTATACTTTTGACAAGGAATATTTTGAAATAATATTCATGTTTAAATGTACTTTTCAAATCTGAAATACAACTTCAAAAGTAAAAAGTGAGTTAAAAAACAAGTTATAAGCTGTTTTCAAAATTTGAAATACAATTTTAAGTTTGATTTGAAATTTTCATGATCAAACACAGATTTTCGAATGAAATAATTTTGTTTTTAAAAAGTGAATTTTTTTATGACCTAACTGGTCCTAATATCTTGAAAATTGAGCTATTCTTTTGCAGGTTGTCTATACGTTTGATGACGTTCCAAAATCAAATTCTCAGTAGTTAAACTTTTAAATTTCTACTCTCGAAGTTCTCTCGCTCAATCTCTTTCAGTCTATATAATTAATAACAATTATTCTCTTCTTCTCATTTTAACAGTCATTTAACTTTTTTCAGGTCCATTAAAAAAATATATATAAGATAAATTTATGAAGTTACCCCTATTTAATAAAAGTAAATTAATTTCTTCCTCTCAAATTCTATGCATAATTGAAGGTATATAATTAAAAATAATTGTCAACTTTAATCTTGAATTCCTAAAGTGAGAATTCTTTTAGGATATTTTCTTTTGTTAAAGTAATTGGTCGTTTGGGAGTGAGGGAATATATGTTCTGTTAGTACAACACAAAATACAAAGTAGTATAACATCATTATCACATTTCAAGTCTTTTACAATGCCACTTGAGAAATTACATGAGATTCTTAACTTTGATTCTAATTTTTTTTTTTTTTAAAAAAAAAAAAATTCTCACTGTTGTTCGGTAACTATATAGGGTTGTCCAATTAAATTCGAAATTCTCGTCAAGAAGTCTCACATTAGGAGTAAAATGCTCCTAATAAGGTGACTCTATATTCAGGGCTTTAAACTCGAGACCTCTGATGAAGGATGAAAGAGTACTACCGCAACCCTTGTTAGTTACCTTTTTTTACTTTGTCCAAACATCAGTTAGTACGAATTCTAAGTGGTCGTTTCGTTGGTAGGATAAGGGATTATAATTTTGGGATAAAGAACAAAATGGAACATTTTCCCTTCTCCAAAACTCTTCTCCCAAATATTATAATAAAGAAATGTCGAAAATAAAAGCATATCCCAATTTATCCCGTTTGACCCAGCACATGTTTTATATTATGCCTCAATATCTCATTTTTCAGTCTAATGATCCAAACATCTACCAATAACAGTATATTCACTAAATAATTTCACTATTATTTAATTCACGTATTATAATCTCGTTATTATAATTCCACGATAACTTGTTCCAAATCAAATGGACTCTAAGAGGGCAGTACAACATCCTATTGTCAACAACTTGAATCGCAAGTGTTACAATCTTTTCGAACGTACTGTTCAATTGAATATTTCCTGCTCCAATTATTGATTATGTAAAAATGAAGAATAAATATGCTGTAGGGAACCAAGGATGTGTGTTTTAGAGCTTAAGCACGTAGCAATATGAAGTGTGACTAATTACTCAAAATAGTTTAGACAAAAGTGGTCCAATCAAAGTAATATGGTGTCCTTTCCAAATCAAAACTTGTAAAAAAAAAAAAAAAAAAAAAAGTACTATGATAACCTCACTGTGGCTATGTTTTTTACTGTTTAGCTTGTTCAAGAAAGTTCTGTTTTTACACGAGTCATTTCATGATTTGCATTTTGCAGCCATGGAAAATGATTTCTGTTTTATCAGCTGGAATTTATTGTGAATAAACAGTTGGCACAAGAATATAAGTATATAGGGTGTAAATCTGGTATTTATAGAAGTAACACTACTAGTTGAAATATTCGTTTTCTTATTCGATCTCTTTAATAGTAGCTACTTCTAAAGACTGAAGTTTGAGATACTCGTCACATGCATGATGCATATAAAGAAATTGAATGATGTAAATGTGCTAAGGACTAACTAAGTTAGAGCCTGTGGGTTGGTCAATCTGATTAAATTAGTTGATAAGTATGAAATGCTAAAATAATATTTTTAGGTTTTAGAGTCAATTTTATATAAAGCAGTTATATATTTAGATATGCTGAGATGGGCGCACGTTAAGTGAGGATAACTAACGTGCACCACTTCACCATGGCTAAGCAAAGGAAGAAGAAGAAGACGAATGTAACGGCGCCGCCGGATTCCAAAACAACTCCGGCTTCAACAGAGGAAGTTACGCAACTCGTTACCCCGGAATCTGGGATCCCACAAACCCCAGCCCCAATTAATTTAGGGCAATGGATGGTTGGGAGAGGCAGTGCTCCAACGGTATTCCACCAACCAATAGCTACAAAGAAAATACTCACCCAGGCGAAGATACCTACCCCTCCTCGAATCCCGCTTGTGTTGACACCAATAGTCCAACAAGAGGAGATTATTCAGCCACCAGAGCAGACGACAAATGCAGCGAGGAAGTTGATGTTCAACAATGATGAACCATACTTGGCTGAGCTGATAAAAGGTAGTTGAACCCTGCGTACTGGTAAACCACTTGAATACTTTTCTCCGACTCTGAAGATGGCATCAAAGTGGGGAAAATGTGTTCGAGTGTGATTGCTGAACAGAAAGAAAAATAGAGCTTAGCTCTGATAGGATCCGTAATTGGGAGAATGCATGCGTTCAAGGAGATGCTGAAATTTGTCTACGAGGTATGGAAATTCGTAGCCATACCTCAGGTATACACTCATGACGATGGTTATTTTCTCTTTAAATTCGAGGATGAAGATGATAAGCAAAAAGTGCTACAGAGCGGCCCCTATACGTTTAACAACAGACCCTTTATCCTAAACAATGGATCCCTAATTTTCAAATAAAGAATGAACAAATACGGGAGATACCTATCTGGGTAACTCTACCTAGACTTCCCATTGTATATTGGCTCTTAAAAACTTAGGGCGACTTGCTAGCTCTTTAGGGAAGCCAATCTGTACTGATAAACCCACTACTAATAAAGAGAGGATTGCTTATGCAAGGGTGTTAGTTGAGATGGACATAACTCAGCCCTTACCTAATGCCATTTCATTGAGGATCCTGATGGCAAACGTAGAACTCAGGAGGTTGATTATGAATGGCAACCTAACTATTGTCAAGAGTGCCGATAATTTGGCAAGCACACTAAGGGTTGTAAGCTTGCCCCTAAAGAAAAGGCGCCAATAGTGAAAAAGAAGAGAGGAAGAACAATTCCCACTTGGATGTCTAGAACAACACCAACTCAAGCTGAGCATACCAAACCAGAAGAGAATCCAACTGTTTCACACAATTCCACTGAGAAATCTCAAGAACCTCAGACTCAACCAATCCATCTTGAGCAAAGCATAGTAGTTGCATAGACTGAGGCTAGTGCGGCTGACAAAGCTACAGAGGTGGTTGACACAGAGGGGTCTCCTGAGGAAGCTAGGGCCCAAGCAAGGGGCAAACAGAAAGTGAATATAGCTCCCCAAGAACCTATTCAAACTGTTAATAGTGAGGAAATTGAACATTACTTGAGGAGAAATAAGAATGCTACTTTGAAGATAGGAGAAAAAGCTCCATCCAAAGTAGTAAAGGGCCCCTCACAAACCACAAAATATCCCCCATGATTTTTGGATCATGGAACATTAGGGGGCTTAACAGGCCCTTCAAGCAGAGAAGGAACTCAAGATCTTCTTGCTGAAGAATAAAGTGGTCCTACTGAGCTGTCTTGAGACTAAAGTAAATGAATGAAAGCAAGTAAAGTTAAGAGGAATATGGGTGCTGATTGGGACATCTATGTTGATTACTCACAGGACACCACTGGAAGAATTTTGGTCCTTTAGAAGAGTCAACAGATCCTACTTCATATGGAGTTTGCTACTCCTTAAATGGTACACTGTTCAGTTAAGGACAGGAATTTTGAGTTCACTTGCGAGGCCACCTTTGTTTATGGGCTGAATACTATCTCAGGCAGACAAGAAATTTAGAGTCACCTTAGGCAGATAAGCTCTCTAATTACTAAACCTTGGGTTGTACTTGGGTACTTCAACACCATCCTCTCTATATATGTGTCACGACCCAAACGGATAGTGCCATGACGGGCACCCGGAGCTAACCCACCAGGCACCTCTCATCATACTTTCACAATCATATCTAGGTGAGCCACATGGCCTGCTAACAATCTCTACGCATCAATAATGCCATTTCCATTGGGCTAAGGCACTTTTTATATCAACATCAACAAACATGCCCATATACATATATACAAGCCGACGAGGCTGACAAAATGATATACAAAATATGAGCCGACAAGGCTAAAAGACATCTAATTGTACCCAGCTGTCTACAAGCCTCTAAGAAGAGTATGAAACAACATCATATAGACGGGACAGAGCCCCGCCATGCCCATATATATATACATAAAAGAATAGTACCAACAGCTGCAGCTCCGGATCAAATAGAGCTCTTCTAAGCAATCTCTGAATAAGCAGCCTAAGGATCAGGTCTATCTCTCTGTCCACCTGTGGGCATGACACAGCGACCACAAACAAAAGGACGTCAGTACGAAAAATGTACTGAGTATGTAAAGCATAATCAATAGTATAATAGAAGCATGAAAAATAACATAAGATGGAAGAGTCATGGGGTGATAGAGTCATTTATACCTCTAGCGACGCTCTTCATATTTACTTACCCTTTTTCTAATTGGAGCCTTGCATTACATACACTTATATATATAGTAGTATCATACCCGACCATAGAGGTTCGGTGTCTCACGTACCCGGCCATGACAAGGCTCGGTGTTATACGTACCTGGCCCTACTAAGGCTCAAGATACTGTATCTAACCGCACCTGCGCGCGCGCTATAGATATCATACCCGGCCATATAAGCTCGGTGTTCTTAATAGTCATACTTTGATATATATAGTAGTACATACGTATCCTCAACATCATCATCACTTTCATTATATCCTTCTTTAGAGTATCAACCATCATAGGATGAGACCAATGGTATCGTGAGAATATCAAGAATCATGAGCTTTAGTGATTCTAGGAATGAAGTCATCTTGGAAGACATTATGGAATTAATGTGAAGGTATACAACAATGGGATCATGCCTTAAGGAAAGAAGGGTTAGCCTTACATACCTCGTTGCCTTCTTAACTATCTAACGTTCACCGACAAAGCTTGAGAAATCTACATTAAAAGGATTCATACCAAAGTTAAGTCTTAAGGACACTCTTAAATTCAAACTAGGACAACTCATGAGCTAACCAAAAAATTAGGCAGCATTTCCCCTATTTCATCAACTTCCACCATATTTCAAAACAACTCCCAAACAACTGTGATGACATCCACAATATCATAATCAAGTAGGCATATTCCATTGAGTCTTAAAATTTATTCTCATATTCAACTTATATCAACAACTTCACACCAACCCTTTACACAATCTTATACAACACTTCCTTGTCATCATTAATATCCTTCATAACAAGATTATATCTATAGCATACTAAGAATCATGGTTCAAGTTAGTTTACTACTGAAAAATACCATAAAATCTACATTTAGGCCTCATCTTTTACTTTCTCCTTTCACCCAAGTTATTCAACGACTAAGAATTCTTAATAACATGGAATAAGCATGAAAACTAACCTTTTATCTTAAAGGAATGAGCTTTGGAGCAAGTTATCAACTTGTATGAAAACCCTAGCTTCAATACCCTAGAAATTCTTGAAGTCTACTAACCCTGGCAAGTCTTCCAACACATGGATACCTTGATTCTTGCTATTTGATCTTTGATTTCCCTTGGGTTTGAGTGGAATATGCTTGGGATAAGGTTCTAGAGCTTTTAAGAGTTGTGGAGAATGTGGGAAATGAAAAAATATGGACTCGGGTCATGTATATATAAAAAGGAAAAAAATCTGGAAAAAGTGACCCTACTCGATTATACGGAAACTTATATGGTCCGTATAACTTTATACGGTCCGTATAAATGGTCGTATAATCCCACCTGGGATTGACCCTTCTTTGGAATGTTATACGGACCGTATAAGTGGTCGTATAACCATTTTTTTTTTTCTGAACTTACTCTCGTCGATTCGTTCAACCTCCAGTCCTTATGGAACCTTAATAACACTTATATAACACTTCATTAACCATCTAAGAGGCTCTATAGCAGCTTTTCAAGACATTACTAAATATGCATCAACTCAACTATTGCGAAAACCTTTCCAAACATGACTTACATTTCACTTCCTTCAATGAACTTACTTTCACATATTCATATGACTTCAAAATCTTATGGTACACACTTTAAGCTATCTTATACTTTCCTTAATCTCGTAAGGACTCCTCATTCACCTTAAGCTCGCATTAGTCTACCCACAAGGCAACAATTCGAAATCTCCGAGATGTAACAACATGACAGAATCAATGGCTTACCAGTGCATCATAATGAAAGTGTAGACTTTCAGGACTGTATTCAAGATACTGGGTTGGGTCAACTAAATAGAAAAGGGTGCCAATTCTCATGGAGTAACAAGAGGGATTCAGAGGTCAGGATATATAGCCTGATTGATTGGGAATTTGTGATGATATCTGGTTTATGACATATAGCTGTTTGGAAGCATACTATTATAGTCCACACTGTTTAGCTCATTCACCTATACTGATTAGAACTGAAGTAGACAAGCAAATGTTACCCAAGCCCTACAGGATGCTACATGTTCTTTTATCTCAGTAGTCTTTCAAGGAGGCATTCTCAGAGCCTTGAACCAGCAGATTACATGACATGCTATGTTTAGAACTTGGAAGAAGCTTCAATAAATACAACAAACTTCCAAGCAAATGAATAGAGAGATGTCTTCTTTGGACATAAAACTAGAGTCTCTTTAGAATCAAATTGACACACTTCAAAGGGCACTGGATGTTGACTTATTCAATCTCTAGCTTACCAAGGAGGAAAGACACCTGAATATACAACTGGAATATTGGAGCCATGTCCATGAGAGGGTGTTAAGGCAAAATTCCAAGGCTACTTAGATAGCAAGTTGTGACTCTAACTCTAAATACTTCCATGATTCACTCAAAGCTAGACAATCAAGGAGCAGATTTTTTTCCATTTGCACTAAGCAAGGTGACATATTAACTAACCCATAACTCATCCATCAGGAATTCACTCAGTTCTTTCAAGGCCTGCTGGGACAAGCTGCTCATGAATTGCCACGTATAGATATCAGAATTGCTAGGGGTGGGCCCTTCTCTCTTATGATCAAAAGTAACAACTACTGCAACCTGTTACAAGAGAGGATGTGGAACAAGTACTTAAGGAGCTGCCAACTGACAAATCATCTGGAATTGATGACTTTCCAGTTGAAATTTTCAAGGAATTCTGGGATCTATTGGGAGGAGAGGTAACCACTATTGTGCTTGACTTTTTTGATAATGGCAAGTTATTAAAAGAAGTTAATTGTACAACTATAACTCTTGTCCCTAAAGTCCCAAACCCCACATATGTGAAGGAGTTTAGACCAATAGCATGTTGTACAACTATCTACAAGCTAATAGGCAAGTTATTGACTGTAAAACTGAAATTAGTAGTGGATTACTTGGTTGGCCCCTCTTAGTCTGCCTTCATTGAAGGGAGAAATATACTTGACAATGTCATCACTACCCATGAACTAGTTAAAAGCTACTCTCAGAAAGGGGTGTCACCTAGATGTCTAATAAAAGTTGACATTCGGAAGGCTTATGATTCAGTAGAGTGGGGTTTCTTGAAATTAGTGCTACTTAAATATGGGTTTCCTGATAAATTTGTTAGACTGATCATGCAGTATGTCACAATAGTTAGTTATTCTATATTGATGAATGGTGGCTTAACTCCGAAATTCCAAGCAAAGAAAGGACTCAGGCAAGGGGACCCTATGTCCCCATACTGTTTGTTCTTGTTATGGAGTATCTCAACAGGTCATTGAAGCAGCTCAGACATAATCCCAATTTCAAGTACCACCCTAAATGTGGAAAGATGAACTTAGTGTATATTTGCTTTGCTGATGACTTGATAATGTGTTGTAGAGCAAATAGAGAATCCATTCAAGCAATGTTGCAAGCTTTCAACCATTTTTCTGAGGTCTCAGGTCTTAAAGCTAATATGGAAAAAGTTCCTTATACATTGCTGGCACTATCACTGCCTTTAGGGATCAAATATTGGATGAAATGCAATTTACACTTGGGTGAAATGCCCTTGTATGCCTATTGTTGAGAAAATGGTTGCAAGGATTAGATGCTGGTCCACCAAATTCCTATCTTACAGTGGTAGAGCTCAACTCATCCAGAGTGTACTATTTGAATGCAAACCTATTGGGCTCAGGTATTCCTTCTCCCAAAGAAGATAATTGAGTTGGTAACTAGTGTGTGTAGAACATTTCTTTGGATTAGTAGTCATGAAAGTTCAAGGAAAGCACTTATAGCTTGGGATAACCTGTGCATGCCTAAGTCTACAGGGGGACTCAACTTCATTGAATTCAGTTAGTGGAACAAGACAGCCATCTCTAAGCTCTTATGGGCTCTTACCACTAAACAAGACACCCTTTGGATCAAATGGTACACACATTTTATATGAAGAATATGGGCAGTACTACTATGCCAACCCCCAAACAAGTTTGTTGGGTGGTTAGGAAAATATTTGATGCAAGGAAATGGTTTCCAAATCAAGATGTTGCAATTACTATACAGAATTGCTGTCATAAAGGAAAGTTTATCATCAAGAGAGCCTATAAATCACTCATGCCCCAATATCCAAAGGTTCACTAGCTTAGTATTAGGGCCTACACTTAATACCAAGACATACTTTTATTACTTGGTTAGCTGTGCAAGGCAAGTTAGCAACAGTTGATCGGCTACAAAAGTGGGGAATCCAGGTGCCCACTGACTGTGTTTTGTATCAGAGTTCAATTGTAGAGAACCTCTCACATCTATTTTTCACCTGTCCATACTCTAAACACATATGGCTTGCATTACTTAACTGGATGGGTGAAATGAGACAACCACAAGCTTGGGAAGAGGAAGTGAAATGGATTGCAAAAGTGGCCACCGGAAATGTATCAAGAGGCCGATATCTTGAGCTTTATATTTGCTGCAACAGTCTATCATGTATGGGCCGAAAGCAATGCTCGAAGATTTCAAAATACCAGTAAAGACTACAAATTCAGAATCAAGGAAGTTGTCCTCCAACTCCATATTCAAGGTCAACGACAAACCAAATGGGCCAACATTTTGGATGCTTTGAATTATTTTCCTAGTTAAACTCTGTTTTGTTAGTTTATGCATATTTGAGTTTATAGACAGGAAAAAGTAGTTAGGAATCTTGAGAGCTAGTTCTAGAGTTCAATGAACTAGTAGCTTTGTAAATATCACACTTGGTTGAAATCAAATTTTCCTTTTCGACAAAAAAAAAAGAAAAGAATGTGTTAAATTGGTAATAAGGAGTTAATATGCTTGGTAAAAGAAAATGGTGATAAGCACTTTTTGTGTTAAAATGATTGAGATGTCCTTCAAACTATTTTACAAATACTATAAATTTAAAATTATTCTTAAAGGACGAACGGCTATTAGGAAAAAAAATTTATAAGGGTCTAGTCAAACAAAAAATGCTTATAAGTTGTAAAATCATAAGCTAGGTTGACCAACTTATGACTTTTTCCTAATTTTGCCGTATAAGCACTTTTATTTTTTATCAAATGCATAGATAAGAAACAAAAAAAAAAAAGTTTATAGTTAAGCTTAGCCAAATACCTTCATAATCACACGTAAAATTAACTTTTGTTCCAATTAAGGGTTTATCTTTGTGTGGTCTTTCACATGAGGGCGATGCAAAAGAATCATTTGGCGACGGATAATGGCAACTATACTTAGCTAATTCGACTAATTAACGCTTGTCATTTTTTTTGCCAACCGATGTTCGGTATCGTATTGGAGTCCAACTAAATCCGGATCGCGCGTTGTAGAGCCCATTTTGGAGGCAGCACTTTCATTCATAGGGCTAGAACCCAAGACCTCTGATTAAGAGTGAAGGGACCCCAACCATCTCACCACAACCCATATTAATTGGTAATTAACGCTTGTCACTACGATTCGAATTGTGATGTTTTTATTCGGACATTACAAAAAAAAAAAAAAAAAAAGGAGAAAAGAAAGATGGAATCAAGCTGTGAGTTGCATAATAGATGCAAAGGGGAAAAAATATATACGGAGACAGCTGCAACATACTTATATATATACACTTAATAGATGAGAAGGCAAATGCACTGATACTGGACGACTTTAAGTTAGACTCATTTTTTTTGGCTACAAGTTAGACTCATTTCTTCATGAATGGGTCCTTAAAAAATTGATTGTTCATACTCATTGTCTCATCAGTTTGGGGCCTTTGGAAAAACAATTATTAGAAAATTTAATCAAGAGATTGATTTTGGACCAATTTGTTAGATTGTGTCCCTGGAAAATTGATAGATGAACTGAATACAACCAAGGATGGGGTCGTCAAGGTCCTCTATTATATAGGTCTCAATCTTTTATTTTGACTTGTGAGAGATTTTAAAAAATGCCCATTCAGTGAGGTTTTTTTGTTCTTCTCAATATAAAGATAAATAATCAAAGAAGAAAACGCGTTATTAGATATCGTGCTTGTGAATTGAGATTTTTGGGAAGGAAATATTTGGTAATAATCAAACCTTGTATTACTTGGATTTTGCGACAAATTGTGACCATTAAGAGCGCTTGGTTCTATCTTAGAAGGATTATTAAGTGAGTTATTGGGGTATAAAATGTGGCATTAAATCTATCATGTGAATTGTTGAGAGTATTAACTAAGTTTTTTGAAGGTTGAATAAATAATCATGGTTATAATCCTAAGACAATCTGATTTGGTTCAAAATGATCCCTAAGGGTGTGTTTGTTATGGAGGAAAATATTTTCTGGAACTTTGTTTTTTTTTTTTTTTCCTTTCTCATATTTGGTTACTTAAAATATTTTGAGAACATTTTGTCTAGGAAAATAAGTCCTTTATAAATGAGGAAAATGACTTTTCTAATAAAAGTAGGAAAAACAAGTTTCATAAGAGACATTCCATACTGATTGTATTCTCTCCACGCTCAGACACACCTCCATAGCCTTAAATGGCACCACCCCACACACCTCAATCTCCATCCTCATAAAAAATTAGTTTAACTTTTTACTATTAGATAGTAATAATATCATACAAAATGATACCGATAAATATTATATTAAGCTCAATTTTGTCACGTGGAAATGATACTTCAATTTATATAGTATGCTTATAAAAGATGTAAAATGCACACCATTGAAGGTTGTGATTGTTACACCCCGTATCTTAGAACTAAGGTTAAACTCATGTCATTAGAGTTTTAGTGGAAAAACTGAAGGTTTGAACGTTTTGCGAAAATGGTTGATAGGCCTATTTCGGGCAGCCATAACTCCTTGATTAGTTGGGAATTTGGGAAAGTACCCTTAATGAAAGTTGTAGTATGTAGAAATACCTTTCTAACGATATATGGACCAGGCCAATGAGAGATCGGAGCAAGGAGATATGATCGTCTCAATATGGCTAATAGTAAGGCACTTAAAATTCTACTGAATCGGCTAAGTTTTCGATATGTCTGCTTTCCAGTCAAATTTCGTGAACATCCGTTGGGAATTTGAGGAAACTTAAAACATAAAAGTTGTAGCCCTTTGAAATATCTTTCCAACGGTATATTGTGGAGCCAAAACAAAGCTCTGTATAAGAAGTTATGTCCATTTTACCGAATACTATGCAGAACCGATACAGGTCCGTTGTGAGGGCGCGTGCGCTGGCCCCCCGTCGCGCACCGATTGGACAAAAACTTCCTATCTAAATATTGACCTGCAGAGGGTCATGTGCTGCATGTGCATCGCGGGCCCATCGCATAACAGGCCGGGTTTCGGGTCAAAAGTCGGGATTTCGTGTTTTAAGTTATATTCAAGCTTGGGGTTTATTTCCCTAACACCCCTAGTCACGAAAAATCACCCTAAAGTCAGAGGGAACAAGTCATAATCCTCAAGAACCCTCCAAGGTAAGTTTTATCATGATTCTAGGTTGAATTCAAGTCCCTAATCCCTTTCTAACTTGAGTAAACCCTTCTAATCAATAGAGTTGTGAGTGGAACATTATTGTTGGGCGTGGAAACCCTAGACCTTGAATTCAAGAGGATGGAACGTCAAAAAGATAATGCTTCTACACTCTAATCATTCATAATAGTGAATTGATGAGTTCTTGGGAGAATAGTAAATGGGTTTAGTAAAGAGAATTACACGAACTATAGTAGGGTTTTGAATTGTTGACTTGAGATTGTTATAATGATATGGGTGATGGAGAATGATGTTAATTACATCTAATTGAGATTGTAGAATCACCTAGAAGTAATAGAATGGGAATTGGGTGAAGAAACACCATTAATGGAGATTGTGGAGCTTTATGCCCACTAAGTATTTGATAAAATGCTTAGATGACCAAAGCATGAATATTATTGCTAATATAGAATCCCTTTGACTTGTATTGATATAGATCAAAGTTGAAAGGGTTGACGAACATTGTATTACACTCAAAGGCTAGAATTAAGGTATGTGAGGCTAACTATCTACGTTAGGGAATATTCATGATTCTCCCTGCGCCTCATTCTTCATACTTGTCAGTAATTTGATTCAGAATACAGTTTAGCCCTAGTTTCATGATATGATATAGAAGCTCGTTATCTTCTAGGGTTGCGATTCTGAGAATTCGTTCATGGTTGTCACTTTGAACATCATGAACTCAACACGTAATCTTTATAGACTTATGCATTGTTATCACATGAGTCTCAGTCAGTCTCAGTCAGTGTATAACCAGTTATTTGCATGAGTCCCATAATCAGAAATAGTTATCATGCTATCAGCTATAGCCAGTCTCAGTCTTGTAAATTGTTAATGTTGAACACCTGTATCTGTATTTTTGGGCCCTAGGCCACAGTTTATGCATACGTATTGCTTGGGCACGAGGCCACGATTATATTACGATTTTACGGTGATTCTTTATCCGAACGGGAGTACTTGACTTCTTGCTTTCTTGTTTAGTTCGGTTTCGATTTCGATTCCGGTATTTTATTGCTTCGGTTGCTTTACATACCAGTACAATTCAAATGTCGATGTCCCTTTATTGCTTGGGGGCTCGCATCTCGCGATGCGGTAACGACATACTGGTTGACGATCCGGCTACTTAGGAGTGTTCGTATCGGCTACGTGGTGAGCCCCCGGTTCCTTTAGGGCGATATCAGTCATGCAGTTCTTACAGCTTTCTAGACAGTTACCTTTTTGTATTCATTAGAGGCTTCATAGACACAGTTCAGACAGTCAGATATTTGTTATGTTAGCCTTGTAGACAGTTATACTCAGTCGTTCAGTTGTTTTGGTTTAGCCATGTTGGCTACTTTCAGATATGTTCAGATTGTCTAAGTATTTCCGCATTATGATATTTCAGTCAGACTCTTAGTTAATCAGCATGTGTTAGTTTTATTTTATAAATTAGTTATGTTTTGGTATCACATGTTGATTCAGCCAGCCAGTTGGTTCGCTCGGTCACATGCAATCAGGCACCGGGTGTCGTGTTACGTCCAGGCCCAGGTTCGGGGGGTGACAAAGCTTGGTATCAGAGCGCTAGGTCCAAGTGTCTTAGGGAGTCTATGAAGCCGTGTCCAGTGGGGTCTCTTTTATATGTGTGAGGGCCCCACACATATAAACAGTTGACCACCAAGACATACAGGATTTATCTCATTTCTTTCTACTCTAGATCGTGCCATGAAGCTTAGAGCAATAAGTAACTTCTCTTCTTATCGAATTACATACGTTTCGAATGCGCAGGCGACGAACAGGTAATTCAAGGCCCAACTGAGGTTGATTATCCATAGGGGTACAATTGTGAAGTACTTGCTGGTAACAAATGAGACTTGAGGTGTTATTGAAAGGTGAATAAAGTGTAAGTTTCCCGAGAAAAGGTGTTGTATGATGAATGGGAAGTTGAATGATAATGATGTTCTTGAGAAAAGAGAATATGATACAACAGGGAGAGGAATCAGAGAAATTAGAAAAGGAGCTAAGTCTACAGGAAACGTAAATCATGGAGGATCTCAAGGAGGTGGTGGCAGACAGTTTTCTACCGGAGGTCATCAGGACCCACTCCATCTGCAGCTAGTACACTAGTCTTGAGGTCTAGATATGATAAAAAAAGGTCAGTTCAGCTAGAAACAGATTTTAAGAGCACCAGCCTCACAGTGACATACCAGTGTGAGCCACAGAAGTTTTCAAATCTTATGTGCAACAAGTGTTATAGGGACACAAAGAGGTGTATCGTTTGGGCCTTAATGTGTGTTTCGGTGGCTCCTCTTAGTTCTCAAGCTCAGTCAGGTTGTAATACAGCTAAGCCTGATATTTCAGTTCTCAGTGAAGATTACTTGGAAGCTTTAGCAGGTCTTCAGGATAAAGAGGCATCCCCAGTTATCACCACAGATGAAATTTTCGTAAGAACTATGCCTGTTAAGAAAAGAGGTATGTATGAAATAATAACCATGAGCAGACGATATTAAATTTTCGGGAATGATTTTAGTTTGTTTAAGTTAGTCAGATCAGAGTTAGAGAGTACGATGGTTGTAAGTTACTATAAGAAGTAATTATTATTATGAGATAAGAAGATGTGACAGTTCTCGCTTAAGCTATGTGAGTAAGTGTTAATCCCAAATGTGTATGGTCTGATATGATTTTGAAGTGTATAGAAATTTTGGGTTTAGTTGTTCCAATCTTTCGTATAAGATAGATGAAAGTTTGTTAAGTGTGATCCATAGTTCAGAAAAGACAGTATACAACCATAGAATAGCGTTAGATGATGAGGGAGAGTTAGAAATAACTTAGGTTATTCAGGTCAAAATAAGAAAATATGAAGCTAGCAGGTGATTAATAGAAAAATAGTAAGTAAGTTTTGAGTAGATACAATTCATTAGCAATTTCAGCAGAACTAGTAGAAGTATGATTTGATTTCCTTAGTTAGATGAACATCTTAAGTGGGTGGCAGTTCGGATACATCCGAATGTGTGTTAGAAATCAAGGGGGGCTTAAGTTAAGTTCGGAGTAGAGTGATTAGTGGAAGAAGAAATCAGCTAAGCCGTAAGAGAGCAAACTACAGAAGAATAACCTTTAAGAGTTGTCAAAAAGGGGTTGTCCTAAGATTTACGGTGTGAAATATATATATATAGTCGTTAAGATGGAGTATGCCAGTTATGAATACAGTAGCGACCCATTCATGTAAGTAATTTAGTTTTTCCCAATGAGAAATTGCTCAGAAGTGAGTCGAAAAAAAAAGAGTCGTCAGTGTTCTAGAGTACAAAGAAATTACAGAAGATAAGGAATGTTAATTGGATCCCATCAAAAGAGAAGAATTTGTAAGTATAAGACGTTAGCCTTGGTCTAAGGGGGAGATGCATAAATCGCTAGTAAGTCCAATGAGATAATTGAAGACCTGAAGGGTTATTACGAGATATGAAGAACCTCAGTTCAGTTAGGTTGGCAGAATGAGATAGTCTTCATAAGGAATATGCCTCAACTTAGAGGAAACCCGAAATGAGTAGAATGATCGTCGAACGAATCGTGTCAAGTTCAATTATTATCGATTAGGCGATCACAGAAAAGCTATAAGATCATGCCCAGTTATGTGTCACAAGGGTAGTGCCATTGCACGAGACTCTAATCTTTAAGGTGCTAGTCAAAGACTTAGCGCACAACAGTACTATGAGTATTTTAGGAAGTATCTCAGAAAAAAATCAAGTATGGGAAGTACAACTCATGATTTAGGCAGACAAGAGAACTATGGTGAAAGAAGTTCACCGCTTATCCAAGCTAGGAATTCGACTTGCAGACTTCGAAGTGGGTGGAGTTATTTCCCAGAACATGGCTTATTCCTGCTCAGTCATTGAAGTTAGAGAGAAACAGTTTGGTGATTCCTACTTGTTGCAGATGAAAGAGGGGATTCACGAACATAAAGCGCTAGCTTTTGAACAAGGGGGAGATGGCAGTACCATGAGATACCGAGGTAGATTATACATTCCAGATGTAGATGGGCTTAGAAAGCGGATTATGTCAGAGGATCACAATTCCAGGTATTTCATTCACCCAGATTCCACGAAGATGTGTCATGATCTTAAGGAGATTTATTGGTGAAATGATATGAAAAAGAATGTGGCAGAGTTTGTGGCTAAATGGCCCAAATTTTTTTTGCAAGTGAAAGCTGAACACTAGAGGCCCTGCGACTTGTCTCAGAATATAAATATTCCTGTTTTAAGAATGGGAGATGATAAATATGGACTTTATAACAGGTCTACCTCATTCAGTTAGAAGGCACGACCCGATTTGGGTGATTATGGACAGACTTACGAAGTCGGCACACTTCTTGCCTGTTAAGATGATAGATTTAGCACCAGAATATGCCAAGTTGTTATTCGACAAATGGTTTGACTTCATGAGACCCAGCGTCCATCATTTCAGATCATGGTGCCCAGTTTACAGCAAAGTTCTAGAGATCATTTCAGAAAGGATTGGGTACGAGGGTTAACCTCAACACAACTTTTCATCCGCAGACCGATGATCAGACAGATACGCTATTCAGATCTCATGTTATAATATTCATGTCAGCTTAGTACTCAGATGTCAGTCCAGTACTCATGTATTCATGCCAGTCCAGTATTCAGTTAGTGTGCTAGTTCTATATTCAGTTAATCCAGTATTCAGTCAGCTCAATATTCAGTTAGTGTGCTAGTTCCGTATTCAGTTAATCCAGTATTCAGTCAACTTAGTATTCAGTTAGTTCAGTAGAAATTTAGTTCAGTATCTCAGCAATTCGGTAATCATGTATTCATTCAGTTTAGTAACCATGTGTCCTTGATTTCAATGGTAATTGGGATGACCACATGCCTATTATTGTGTTTACTTACAAAAATAATTACCATGCTAGTATTGGGATGGCACTGTTTGAAACCCTTTTTGAGCGAAGGTTTAGATCACCGATTGGTTAGTTTAAAGTTGGGGAAGCAGAGTTGTTAGGGCCAGATTTGGTCTATCAGGCTATGGAGAAGGTCAAGTTGATTTAGGAGTGTTTGAAAACAGCTCAGAATTGCCAGAAGTCTTACACAAATGTGAGACAGAGAGATTTAGAGTTTGAAGTTAATGACTGGTATTTCTTAAGCTCTCACCTATGAAGGGTGGCATGAGATTTGGTAAGGAGGGGAAGTATAGTCCCGCCATCTTGGACCATACGAATCCAACGACAAAGTTGGTCAATTGGCTTATGAGCTTGAGTTGCCACAAGACTTGATTATTGTGCATCTAGTGTTTCATGTGTCAATGTTGAGAAAGTGTGTGGGAGACCCATCATTGATTGTCCCGACTGATAGCATAACAGTCAATGATAATTTGACTTATGAAGGAGTCCCAGTGAAAATCCTTGATCACCATGTTCGCAAGTTGAGGACTGAGGAGGTAGCCTCAGTAAAGGTTTTGTGGCGAAGTCAGAAAGTTGAAGAGGCTACATGGGAAACCGAAGAAGACATGAAGTCCAGCTATCCCTATCTCTTTGAAGAATCAGCAGAAACCGATGAAGGTATTGTACCTTCCCCTCTCAGATCTTTCCTTCTACAGTTTCTACATTATCAGTATTCAGCCTGTTAGACAGTCAGCTTAGTAGTTGTTCAGTTCAACAGATAATTCGATCCTCCAGCCCCTTTTCAGTTCAGTTTTCATGTGCTCATGTCAGTTAGTGTGCACATGTCTCGGCAGTCACTCTTTATCAGAATCCATCATTCGAGGACAAATGATCCCAAGGAGGAGATAATGTTACACCCCGTATCTTAGAACTAAGGTTAAACTCATGTCATTAGAGTTTTAGTGGAAAAACTGAAAGTTTGAACGTTTTGCGAAAATGATTGATAGGCCTATTTCGAGCAGCCATAACTCCTTGATTAGTTGGGAATTTGGGAAAGTACCCTTAATGAAAGTTGTAGTATATAGAAATACCTTTCTAACGATATATGGACCAGGCCAATGAGAGATCGGAGCAAGGAGATATGATCGTCTCAATATGGCTAATAGTAAGGCACTTAAAATTCTATAGAATCGGCTAAGTTTTCGATATATCTGCTTTCCAGTAGAATTTCGTGAAAATCCATTGGGAATTTGAGAAACTTAAAACATGAAAGTTGTAGCCCTTTGAAATATCTTTTCAACGGTATATTGTGGAGCCGAAACAAAGCTATGTATAAGAAGTTATGTCCATTTTACCGAATACTATGCGAACCGTACAAAAGTCGTCGTTGTGAGGCGCGCGTCCGGCCCCCCGTCGCGCACCGATTGGACAAAAACTTCCTCTCTAAATATTGACCTGCAGAGGGTCATGTGCTGCATGTGAATCGCGGGCCCATCGCATAACAGTTCATTTCTCATTTTATTTATTGCTTATTAAGAGTGTCCCAAGTCAAATATAGACAAATAAACATGGACGGAGGGAGTAATAAACAAAAGAAATTATAACAAAAAAATTAAATTTTGATCTAAATCCAAAATTCCCACTGAGACCCAAGTCTTTCGATTTAAATACTTACAGATTTGAGATTAAAAGAAATGCTTAATTTAAGGGATTTTGAAGTTTCTATTTGTGTGTTATCGCTAGAGATCACAGATAAAATAATAGAAAAGAGAAAAGACAATATAAATAATAAAAAGATAAATAGAAAACTGAGAGGGCCGAAAAGGGAATTATTGGTACAAAGGAAGTAATACCAGCTGTGGCACCTTTGTCTAATTTATTTACCGAGGGTAGCGGGATCAAATATTTAACCTAATTTAAGAAAATTACAACATAAGTATATAAAAAAATTATTAATAGAGGGGGTGGCCGCCACCCCCACCCTACAGGGTGATCCGCTCTTGATTAAGACCGCTTGGTTCTATCTTAGAAGGATTAAGTGAGTCATTCGGGTATAAAATTAGGCATTAAATCTATCATGTGAATTGTTGAGAGTATTAACTAAGTTATTTGAAGGTTGAATAAATAATCATGGTTATAATCCTAAGATAATCTTATTTTGAACCAAATGATCCCTAAGGGTGTGTTTGTTATGGAGGAAAATATTTTCTAGAACCTTTTTTTTTTTTCCTTCCTCATATTTGGTTACTTAAAATATTTTGAGAACATTTTGTCTAGGAAACTAAGTTCTTTGAAAATGAGGAAATTTATTTTCCTAATAAAAATAGGAAAAACAAGTTTCATAAGTGACATTCCAAGCTGATTGTATCCTCTCCATACTCGGACACACCTCCATAGCCTTAAATGCCACCACCCCACACACCTCAATCTCCATCCTCATAAAAAATTAGTTTAACTTTTTACTATTAGATAGTAATAATATCATACAAAATGATACCGATAAATATCATATTAAGCTCAATTTTGTTACGTGGAAATGATACTTCAATTTATATGGTATGCGTATAAAAGATGTAAAATGCACACCATTGAAGGTTGTGGCGGGCTAATAAATACTTTTCATCTTTAATCAAAGGTCTCTAATACGAATTCGAAGAATGATGTTATCTTTTATAGGGAGCACTTTACCTAAAAATTTCAGCACAAATCTGAATTAATCGAGTCTTAAAGACACAGAATAAGAAAAAAGACGAAACTTTTATTACGTAGTAGCGAAATGATAGAGACTGTGCAAGGTGAAGTTATCATCAGAATCTTTAATGGAAATGATAATGAGGATATATCGTCAACAAGACAAAATTGACCATTGTTGAGAGTAAACCTCCGTCGGTTCAGGGACTAAAATCGCTCATTTATGCTAATTGAAGGTCAACATTGCTAACTTGAATAATACAGGAACTGAAATTAGAATAAGGCAATAATACAGGAACCAAAACTATTATTTTCCCAAAATGTTAAATGCACGGGTTAATACGAGGGAAGATGTTAGGTATAAAGTTGTAAAATTTCAAAGCTAAGTAAGCGTTTGGCCATAAGAATTATTTATTTTATTCCGGAGATTTTTTTTACTTTTTTCACTTTTCAGCATTTGGCTATAAGAATTTCAAATACAACTTGAAATTGTATTCGGAAATACCAAAAACTCAGCCCCCGTTTGGCCATAAAAATTATTCACTTTATTCCGGAATTTTTTTTCACTTTTTTCCTGAATCAACGTTTGGCCATGAAAATTCCGAATATAACTTGAAGTTGTATTCCGGAATACGAAAAACTCAAAAAAGTTATTTTTAAAAAAAATTCACTTTTTTATAACTACATTTCACCAAAAACTATAGTTTCAAAAACTATGGCTAAACACAACTCCAACTCCAAAATTCCAAAAAAAAGTAATTTTTTTTTGTATCTATGGACAAATGGGGCCTCAAAAAACTTGTTTTTCAAATTTTTTTATTTTCTTTCACTTTTTTACAATTATATTTCACCAAAAACTACAATTTCAAAAACTATAACCAATCACAACTTTAACTCCAACTTCAAAATTTCAAAAAAAGTGAATATTGTTTTTTTTTCGTTTCTATGGACAAACGGGGCAAAATCACCTCAAAAGTCAAATTCCAGTGGAAATGCGGGCCATATTCCAGAAATCGGTTTGAAGAATTTGGCGGGTAAAAATGGAGCTCCTAAAGCTCTCAAAATTCAAGCTCCAACTCCGTGCCCTAATTTCCGAAATTCATCAACTCAAAGTAAAACCACAATTAACCTCTCAAATCTCCATAACTGATCATCAATTCAATTCTTCATCACACTGTTTCTGTGAACTACTATTATTGCAGGAAAAGGAACGCAATGCGTCACAACGCCTTCAACACACAGTACAGGTTAATTCAGCCAAATTACTAACATTTTAAGCACTTTTTTTGTAAGTTTTAAAAATCTAGTTGTGAAGAAGTTTTTTGATGTGAATACAGAAGCAAAAGCAAATCGAGGAGGAATTCATTCGAAAGTTGGCGGAATTGCGTGCTGAGTTAGGTTTATCCAATGATCTTAAGCATAAACTTGAACGAAAGGTAAATGACTGTATTTACTACTCTTACGAACGGACACAGTGTATAAGTAGTGGCTTTACGTGCATTTAGTAGGCGTTTGGACGTAAGAATTGTGAAATATGGAAAAAAAGTAGTAGTAGTAGTATTTGTTTTCAAGTTGAAAATGTTATTTGGAAATTGGAGTTGTGTTTGGACATGAATACAATTTGGCGGAATTGCGTGTTGAGTTAGGTTTCTCTAATGATCTTAGGCATAAACTTGAACGAAAGGTAAACGAGTATTTACTACTTATCTGTGTCCCATATTAGTTGTCATGTGTCGCTTCTCGAGAGTCAGACTGTATGAATTTTGACTAGCATCTTAAAATAAATCATTTTGATCAAATTAACATGAGAAAAATTGCAACTTGTAGTACTTATCGCATAGTTTTTTAATTTCTAAATTTTAAATGTAAAATATTGAATTGATCTAATCTAATTTAGCTTCGAAAATGAGTCAAATTGACTTTCAAAAAGGAAAACATGACAACTAATATGAAAAGGAGATATTAATACTCATATCTTATTACCATATTAGTTGCCATGTTTCGCTTCTCGAGAGTCAAACTGTATGAATATTGGGTAGCATCTTAAAATACAGTTTTTGATCAAATTAACATGAGAAAAATTGCAACTTGTACTTTATTGTATAGTTTTTGAATATCTAGATTTTAAATGTAAAATATTGAATTGATCTAATCTAATTTAGCTTCGAAAATGAGTCAAATTGACTTTCAAAAATGGCATGACACTTAATATGTGACGGAGGTAAAGGACTATTTGCTCATCTCTTTATTATCACACTCTAGGAAAACACAGAATCAAGCATATAAACATAGAATTCACTCAAAAAGCTATTTATTTTAATTAACCATTAAATTTACGACTTTTTATTTTGCCGGAATGAATCTCTCTTTATTGTATAAAAAATTGGCTTAAAAAATTTCCACATCAGCAATATCTACCGGAAATATCGCCTGAATTGATTGAGTGACTTTGTAGGTGAAATGGCAATAGTTGAGTGACTTCGTAGATGAAATGACAATAGTTGAGTGACTTTTCTGTTACAAAACAAAGTTGAGTGACTTTCTGAGATAATTACCATTAGTTGAGTGACTTTTGTGTTTCAAAACAAAGTTGAGTGACTTTTACGAGATAAAAGTTGTTAGTTGAGTAACCGTTTGAGAAATTAACTCATGATTACCGTCTAATACTCGGACTATATTTATGTATATAAAATGTATAAAGATTTTTTTCAAAACTCTATGTGCGAGTGTGATATGTGTTACGATTTTGGAACTGTCTGTGTTGATGTATTAAGAGGTGCATCTATGCTCTTTAAATTCTGAATCGGCCTCTCATTTATGCCTTTGTTAAAATGTATCATTTAGAATGAAAACTAGAGACTATGAATTAAAACAGGTAACTTGCTTGGAGAATGAGAACAATTTGCTGGAGAACAAGCAGAAGGAATTGGAAGGAACTATACAAGGCTTACTTGAATCAAAGGAAGCTTTTGTGAAAGCTTATGAGGTAAAGCTTATAAGGTTAGCATTTTGTAATGCTAAGCCAGATGGATTAACATAGATTTTGTTAATTCATATATATTTTTAGTTTAATAATTGATGTTCTGGTTCATGATATTCCTGTTTTATCTGATTTTTCAGTTCTAAATTTTAACGAGGAGTTACCAAACTCTAGCATTATCAAAATGCATAGTTGTTTCTTAATAGGAAAGAGGAAATGGAACTATAACGGTAAATATCTCTATTTCCAAGATTTGGCACTGTAATTCTGTAAGCTGCAACTTGATGTTATGAGGGAGTACATGTGGTAAATGGAAGAAAGAAGTTTGTTCTTTAGGTGGCAGTTCCTTGTTTGGATTGTGTGCTAAAGTTGAATGTCTTATTAGATGAATTTCCTAAAATGTTGTACCCTGAAGCTATTTTTTCTACCTTAGAACTTAGATGTGCTGTGTCCTTGCTATCTTCCTCATGGATACTCATGTATAGGTTTGTTTAAACTTAAGATATAGCAAAAGTTGTACTCCCTCTGTTTTAATATATGTGAACCTATTTGGTTGGTACACAATTCAAGAAAGATGGGAGGACTTTTGAAACTGGTGATTTAAAACAAGTCATAGATATTTGTGTGGTTATAAATCATTTCAAAATGTGAATTTGTTTCCAAATTTAGAAAGGGGTCATTCTTTTTGGCACTGACTAAAAAGGAAATAGGTTCACATAAATTGAAATGGGGGAAGAAGTATGTATATAAATTGCATGATGTCATCTCAACCAATGAGCTCAACTCTATACCTCTGCAATGTCAAACATGCAGGACTCTACTTATGAAATGAAGCGAGCTATTGAAGACAAAGATAGAAAAATTGATGTTCTATATGAAAAGTTAAAAGATCATTTGTTATTATTCAATTCAATATCAAAGGAAGTTTCCTCCATCAATAAACTAATGGATGATGCTAGACATGCTCTCAGACAAAAAGAGGATGTAGGCATGTAACTTTCTTTTCTTAAGGTTTCATCCATTCAGTCTCAGCAATCTATCTATTCATTTGCTTACTCACTCCTATTTCTTTTCCTTTACTTTCCTCAATTTCTGTCGTCATGTTCAGTGGCTGGGCTAAAGAGGAAAATGGATGAGGTTTCTACTTTTGAGAAACTTTTTGTCGGTAATTTTTCAACCTCGTTTGCCTTGGTATATAGCTCTTTACTCTTGTACTCGGCATTTTGCGGCAACGCACAATAGAATGTTACTAGAGTAGACACTATTTGATCCTGGGGACATGTTTAAGACATAAATCAATGTAGAAAGGTCATTTTTATAATACAGAACATGTGGTTCTTGTTTGCTAGAATGCTTTTCTTGTAGTGCATCTAGATAATTTCATATCTGTGGGGTATTGATACCCGTTGTCCATCTATATATCTCTAGGTGTTACTACACATGGAGCTGTATAAGCATAAAATTAATCATGAATCCGATAAGGTTTTAGTTTTCGTTCTATATATCATATATAGTCATGCTTAAGACTTCTTTTTTGGTGCAATATAGTCATGTATTACATGCTTTTTCATTGTAAATTCCATTATAGCTCATCAAAGTTGATTCGTAATGCTTTTCAAATATTAATTACAGGCTTCTGATTGTAAGAAGTTAGCTGTTGGTACCTAACCCTTTGTTTGGATGGTTGTTTCCCGTGTTCATTAATGTACAGTATGGTATGGTACAGTATGGTGTTGTATTGTATTGTATCGTATTAATGAACACAATGTTTGGATAGATCGATCGTTTGTTGTGGTTTAATAACATTTGTATTGTTTGGTTTGATCAGTATGGTGCATCGTATAATAACTTGTAAGTTTACTAAAATGCCCTTAACTCTTAATTAGAAAATAGTTTATATATATTAATAAAACTCAGGTAAAGAATAAAATAGGAACTTTAAAAAATAAGTAGGTAGTGAGTGGGGGTGGTGAAGGGGGTGGGTGGTGTGAAAGGGTGGTTATGGGATGAGGGTGGGGTTAGTGGCTGGTAGGGTGGGGGTGGGGTTGGATGGTGGTGAGGGGCAGTGGGCGGTGGAGGGGTGGGTGGTGTAAAGTGGGTGGTTGTGGGATGAGGATGGGAGTAGTGGGTGGTAGGGTGGGCGTGAGTGGTTGTGGGGGTGGGGTTGGGTGGTGGTGGAGGGGTGGGTGGTTGTGGGATAAGGGTGGGGGTGCGTGGTAGGGTGGGTTGGATGGTGGAGGGTGGAGCAGGAGCCGGGGCGAGGGGTGGTGGTAGGTGGGGGTGGGGGGTATGGTGGGGTATAATGGGGAAATGAAATACGTAACCACGGAAAAACCACCAAATCCGTGGTTATAAAAATTGAGACTTTTCATGGTTATATAACCATGGGATGAACTACGGGTTTATAACACCATACCACATAATTTTAAGAACAATAGAAACAAACATGGTTTCATACAAAACCATACATTAATGAACCACAGGAAACCGCCATCCAAACAGGGGGTAAGTAACTAATGTGCTACTTTTTTACAGAAAAGATCAATGACCTGGAAAGCAAACTGATGAACAATGAAGTGGAACTCACAATGAAAACTAAAAGAATACAAGAGCTGGAGGCAGAACTTGAGGCAGCAATTCTTAGCAAGGAGTTCCAACCAAAGATCACGCAGATATCCATTAAATAATGGAAGCAGTTTGTGCTCCCTTTCCCTTATGCTTTATTAGGTCCTAACAATGGTATTTCACATTCCCTTCTTAATGGCATGCCACCTTAACTAGTCATACCTTCAGAGAGATGTATCTACAAAGGAACTACTTCTGCAGAACTTAATCTCAGAGAACAAGGTTTGCATAAGTTTCGGTAGGTGTATAATTGTATTTCAAATCAGATTGTTAACTTGACATGTTACGTTTTGGATGGATAATTATCAGGGACTGCGTTCTGAAGTAGGAAGCTTAGGCATTGTCATAAAAAAGATCCAGGATGCTGTCACTCGTATGAGTGAAGAGGTCTGAACACACCCATTTTTCCTCTTGATTTTACCTTTCAAATGCTGCTTGACTTTAACCCTACGTAAATTGCGGTTGCTTATGTACCAATTCCAGTAACTTTAGCAGAGAGATTATGTAGTTTTGAGCGCATCTGCTCAAGCTAGCCACCAATGACCCTTTGTGGCTAACATACGTATTGCCATGCACCTTTTGTATACGGTGCATATATTATATTTTAAGGACAAGAAATATATTGGACCAGACTATTCCATATGTGGATGTAGCGGATAAGTTCTCTGTGTTGGAATAGGTGTTATTGGAACAGTTATTCAAGAGGATGTCCAACCATTGCGCGTTCACTCTTTAGATAAACCACCACTTTAGGCTAACCGTTTTGCCTGGCTAGCCCTTACTCAAGTTAGAGTTTCGTGCTCTCTCAAAACGGCTGCATGCCACTTCTTGTTGTTTACGTCAGATTAATTCTATCACTACCCTTATGATGTACTACTTATATAAGGATAAGGTCCTTAATTTGTATGAGTAGGCCATCATCAGCGTTCCATCATTCCATTGTCCCTAGCTAATGTTGTTTCAGTTTGGCATTCCATCTATTTGTTGAAATATGTATTTGCTGTTGAAGTGCCGCATTCTTCATGTATTGCATTATTCCTTGGCTTCTTTTCTGCTACTATAGGCCGTATCTTTCTCTAATGCCAGGACAGAGAGACATTCACCTCAGTGGTAGAAGGCCAGGATGAATGCCAATCAATTAGACAAAGTGAAAACTTAAGGTTTGACTGAGCCTCTTATAAACTTCAATATCAAAAGTTAATTTTCTGGTTTGGTATAAAAAAGGAATGACACTGATGATTAGCAACATCCTGAATTTTCAGTTGGATTTTTCTTTTAAGCACATTTATCTTATTAAAGTAAATGCAATTGAACTTCCTAAATCAAAGTTTGTTTCTGCCTCAGCATCAAAGATGACTCTTGGGAAGCATTTGTCGTGAACCTAAAATCACCATTGGGAAGAGTTTTTCCTGAATATAACATGTAGCTAACCATTCTTAGAACACATGCTAACTTCGTTTCTTTACTAACCTGAAGATGCAGATGTGTGAGATTCAGTGCTCACATTAACTATTACCTAGCGATAGGCAAAGAGAAGGCAGAAATTCTCCTACTTGACCTTGGTTTTTTTCCGAATTAGTGATTCTTTTCAACTCATATTATGTATCAAAAAGGGGTTCTCTTAACAATGACTAGATGGGTTGCTAGTAAGCAGATGGGAAGATGGCAATAAAATATACATACGGCTTTTATCTGTTCCCTCATCTGGCTCATAGTAAATACTTCAGATTCTGTCATGCATGTAGCTATTTGTATGTAGTCAATATTCTTCAATTTGTGACATTCTGGTTAACTTAAATTGTGACACTTTGCTTACTAGGATGCCCGATATTGTTCAAAGCACAAGGAAAGACTCTCATCTGAAGTCTTCTATGATTGAAGAAAGTACAGGTTCATATCACACCCTTGCTTTATGCTGTAAGAAGCATAAGCCTTAGTCTTTTGGTTTGTCTGACAATTGCTCAATTCTGTAGCTCAGTCCATTTCAACAACGGTAACCAAACAAACTATGCCCCAATCCAAGCTAGCTTAATCCTTTACACCGCACTAATATATCTTCCTACCATAAGATGCAATGAAGACTCACTGTGCTAAGAGAATATTTGTAGAAATCTTTTTGGTCCAAGTTCAGCAGCTACTTCCTCCTCCATCTACTGAATAGTGCTTTCAGCTATCTCCATTTTAATAAACAGCCACTTACCCTATCATTTTCCTCATAGGAACTGGAACCTTAAAGCTTCATGTAACTTTATTTGCTATTTAACTTAAAAGGAAACATATATTTCCTTCGTACTGCCGTACTGGCCGACCAAGCTTATCCATTTACTTCAATGTAACTTTTAATGCTAAAAATTAGAATATACGGCAAGTATTTAACGCCTTATGCTTCATTTCTTATGTATACTAGGTGTAAACTTGCAGTTCTGATGTTTCCTTAGATTGATTATTCAATATAACAAGACAGCAGAAATTCACTAATACTTTGCAATTTTCCAAAGCAGCCTCACCAGAAGTTCAGGAGGATTCAATAAAGAGCCCCTTGAAGATGGATAAGATCAACTGCCATGCATCAGAGGCGAGTACATCCATCCTGAGATAATCTTCTTCCACCATATCTGTAAACAGTTTTTGAGCTTGCAGATACTTCTTCAACTTTGCAATTGCAGTCTGTTTATTCTTCCTCACCGTCAGCTTGCTCAGTGCCTCAATGTGACACCGACAATGCAAGTGCTGCTGCTTCGACAAAGGTATGATTTACTAACTCATATTAAGTTCTTGTGGCATCATACTTGCTTGCAGAAAGGTACTTATGGGATCACTAATGCTATTTTCCTTACTAATTACGTTGAAAGCTGTCATTCTAAAATATAATACAGCTAGCTACTATATTTTTCATCCAACAGTTGCCTAAGAAATTCATTGAAGAACTCTTCTTTCTAGCTGCTCTTTTTTTTCCTTTTTTCTTTTTTCTTAAAACACTTTCTATCATCTGGCTTGAAGATTACTTCTGATATAGGATGATCAGACAGAATTAGTGAACCAGCTGGATTCTGAATGCTTAACGACTCAAGCGGAGATCTTGTAAATTGTGAGATTTCGGTCTTTGTTCAGAAATTCCAATTCGATTGTGCAAGCAAACTAGACTAACTTTTTCATACTTCATTCTAGTGATAATTAATTTAGTGAAGTTTTGGTGATCCACCATGCAGTTGAGATTGGGCATTCTCTTATCTCTCTTTAGTTAACATATTCAATTCTAGAACAAACACTACTGTTCCGTTAAGATAGAAGCTTCCAAGTTACCATCTTCAAATAAATTTTGACTTTGCACTTATAATGTTCATAACTATTTGATATTAAGGAATAAAAATGCAATAAATAGCTTCTAACATGCTATAGTCATGCACTTCGTTAGAAAGTTGGTCCACATTTTATGGAAGGTCCCAAAGTTATACCCATTCACAAACTCATTTATTAATTGAACAGTTCAGATCTGAAAGAAGACCTAGGAACGGTCAAAACGAGTGCCTTGACTATAAACCAATTTAGTGTGCCCTGACTTTCGGACCTTTCTCAAAAGAAAATGGAGTTATTTTGCAAATTTCTCCATCCCTAAATGGTTTGCATCTCTGGTCATTGCCAAGGTCTTTTGGCTTGAGTTCCATGATTGATTAGTATTGACTCATTTCTTTAATTCATGTTCCAAAGATACTGGGTTGTCTAACAAAATTTGCGACTTAATATTTATGTCTAAATTGCCACATGTGATCCAACATCTTGTCAGATCTCTCCTCTAATTTCTTGTGACAAACTTAGCAATAAAATTAATAGCTTAAGAGTTACACTCTCCATCTCGGTTTGTACGTCTCAATGTTACTTTGCATGGACATGATTAAATATATTTGAAAATAAGAATTTATTTAGTATTTGACAAATAAATACGAGGAGGAGCCTTTTCTTTGTTAATAAAATGGAAAGAAAATGGTTTTTGGACCTAACTCAACCAGGGGCAGAGCTACAATATTAGGTATGAGTTCAGACAAACTCAATAATTTTTGCTTAGACCCAGTACTTGTATTAGAAAATGCATTAAATATGTATAAGTATCTAATTCTGAACGAGCTGTGTTTGGTGGAAAGTTCAGAACTCATAAATTTCAAATCCTAGCTCCGGTACAAATTACTAATTTCAAAAATTTAGTTCATGAGGTGAAGATTGCCCAAGATTAATAAGAAGATTATTACCCACTCACTCAACCAGTGTGGACCATCTAACACTGTGGTTTTAAAAATTTAAGTAGACAACTGAAAGAAAATGCTAAACTAAAAAGTCTTACCAACTAGAAATAGCAGCTTATGGAGTGCATAGAGGTTAAATAATGTCCTTTTTCGGTTCATTTTATACAGTCTTCAATCCGTAGAAGAAGCCCACACTTGCTGACCCCATGCCTGGAGCCAGGCTATGTTATTGAAGTGTTTGTATTTTGGCAGTTCTCTTGTATTTTATTTTTCTTAAACTTTTGATATCCTTAAACATTATTGTTGCTAGCAAGCCTAGTATTTTACTTCACGCGTTCCCTTAATCCTACCGAATCATTATGACTTAGACCTAAAAAATGAGTTGCACACTTGTATTGAGGAGTTCAATAGTTTGACTCGAACTCTATCATAATTAAAGAAAAAGATATTCACACTTTGCCTGGGTTGGACTTGCAAAATTGTTTACCCCTTGTACGATCAAGAACTTAATGGCTAGTTGACTACTGCCAAGCTAACCCCATAAAATGAAGGGAAATAAAGAAGCATTACTTCACCTTATTATGCCAAGTCTAAGTGGAAGTGGGTTGCGATGGATGGTCTATCCACCCTTAACTGGTAATCCAGTCATTGGGGATTATTTGCACCATATGACCTTTCCCGATACTATTCTTTAAATGTTGTCCCAATTAGCTCAATGGACACAGTTTTGTGATTGAAAGTAGTTACATAAATTTTTCTTTTTGTAGACAAATATAACCCACTGACTGATGATGACATAATTAAAATAGTGCCTCAAAAAAGGCCATTTGTGCAACCCATTGTAGATTTAGCAATTTCTATTCTTCACGTCTCAAACTTATTTTCGATGAATGCTTTCTTGCAAAACACACACACTCAATACAAACACATATAATAGAACCGCTTCTTACAATTCCGTGCAAGTGCTAATAGCTTTCGAGTCCCTATCTTTGAGCACTTATATTGTTTTTCATCTGAAAATTCTAATTCTTCAAACAGGATGATACCCAAGCTTGGTGACCATTCAAGTGGAGATGTAGAAAATTGTCAGTATCTACTGTTTTACTATCCTTTTCTTACTAATGCTATACATGATGTGATATTCCTAGCCAATAATGCAACAAAACGGGCAGTTTCATTATAATTCATCTTTTTATGCTATGTGCAAGATAACAAGATGGCTTATTCTCTGCCTAAAGGATGTTAATTGTGATCGAGATTTTCTCCCCCTTGAAAAATATAGGTGGTTCAAGATTTGAACTTTATGAGTTTGAGGTGTCAATGAATTCACTGATCATTTAAGTTATTGGGTTCTAAATTTAATATTTGTACATATTTAGTAAATTTTTACATATATATGGAGTGTGGACCAAAGCTATTGGTTCGACCAAACTCGTATTGATATTACCTTGTATATAACCTTGTATATGCCTTATTGAAGAGTGGCATATATATCAACCACGTAATACAAAACCATGAAAATATTTCTAGCATATTGAAGAGTGTCATACATACATGTCGACCACATAAATACAAAACCATGACAACCAACCAATCATGAGAATTGACGTGGTTAATAAACATGCCGTTCAATGTTGGCAACCCACTTAGCGACGATAAATGTGATACATCAAAACATTGGTAATTGACCATTTCTGGAGATTTTTGAATATTATAGGGTGTCCTTATTGACAAACCTTAGCTTTAATTTGTTTGATTTGTAATGTATGGATATAAAAAGCCACAGAATCAAGTTCAGTAGCTTAGACTTTGTTTTTATGGGAAAAACAAACCTTCCTGCACTCAATGCATGTCTACAATAATTGCATGAAATGTATCATTTTTTTTTAAAGGTAAAAACTTATTGATTTAACCATGGTTAATTAATTTTAAAGAGTTTAAGTTTCATGCCTGACAATGTAAATTTTTTAAACTATCCAGTCACTTAAGATAATGACAAATAAATCTATGCTAAAATATTAATTGGTGACATGATGGAAATGATAATTAGTCTATTATAATAGGTTAAATATAAATTAATAGTGTAAAAATAAAAAATTACATAGCGAATACATATAACTTGAACCCTAATTAAATGTATGCAACACATGATTTTAATCCATAAAACAAAAAATGTTGTCTAATCTATGAGCCGCCTTTTCCTAAGATGCATGTGCTTAGTTCTTAATATATCGTGTAATCCTTTGAATTTTCCTAAGCTTTACCCAATTTTTTGCTTAATAAAAATCAAACTCTTTAAATCACCCATAAACCCAAAAGATCTAAAATCTTTTAATCTATGAGCCGCCTTTTTCCCTAAGATGCATGTGTTTAATCCTTAATATATCTTGTAATCCTTTTATTTTTTCCTAAAATTTACCCAAATTTTTTGTTTAATAAAGATCAAACTCTTAAAATCCCCTTAATTTGCAACTAGCACTTTCCTGAATTAAGATTAGGTGCATGCATCGGACAAAGGTAAGACTTTAGCTTTGCTATTTCTAAACCCCATTTACTTGTAAGTTGTAACTTTTCCTTATTTCATTGTAGACCATTACTTTTAAATTATTTATTCGAGGTGTTGGTTGAGTAGAAATTCAGCTGGACAAAACCAAAGCATGCTATATCTTATATTCTGTAGATATAATAAAAGCAAATTCGTTACATCAATGTCTGTTGGCAATTCGGCCACGATGATAGATACAGCTTGCAGATGCAACAAAATAGATGACCTTTTCAACAAGATAAAAAAACTTTATTTAGCTTTACGTTTTCAGTTTGTCCTTTTCTTGCAAATTCTGAATTCTGATTCTAAGGTAGCTCAAAGGTGAATTTCGAATTTAAGTTTTATGGGTTTAATCTTTAAGATTTTTAGTATTGAACTCATTGTATAATTAAAATTATGCCGTTCAAAGGTACTATCCGTTGCAATTTTATTGAATTTGTATAAATAAATTAACGCTTTGATTAAAAAAATATTGAGTTCAGATGCACCTGAAACTTCAACGATGTGTCTGCCTTTGATCAGAGGTTACTAGAAGTGTTATTACAGTAAAGGAAAATCAAAAGTGTTATGCATATTCGAAATTACTGGAGCTAAAATTCCATAACTAGATTCCCACCCTGATATGGGCATTCACCGTTATATATTCTCGCAAAGATTGTATCATATTCCACTAGCTAAGATGATTTCTTACACGATTGTAATCGTTAATTAACGAATGTCATCACAAGTTGCCACTATTTAATTTCTTTGCTTTTCACCTAGTTCAACAAAAGGTTGTGATAGATCTATTAATATCTCCAATTTTTAATTAGGATAGAATTGCCTTTCGTAGGGAGTGTTTTACTCTCAAAGTGGAATTTCGAACGTGAATCTAACTAATTGAATCTCAAAATATGTATCAAGTGCCGAATACCGAGTTAAAAACTAAAAATAAATTAATAGAAAGTAGAGAAAATTTAATTGGACTACAATTGATAGGAGGTTATTGGGATTCAACTTGTGGCACCATGTTTTGAATTTGGATCGTGCCCTTAGCAACCAAAATAGAACTCCCTCCGGATCAAAAAAAGAGTCCACTTAGCGTTTTACACACCCCTTAAGAAAATATTAACTCCTAGACAAAAATAGGTAATTTGACTAAACTGCCCTTAATTAAATAAGCATTGAGATTTGATCATATAACATTTAATAGGGGCAAATCTGGAAAAACATGGTTAATTCTTTTTTGATTTGATAAGTGGACACTTTTTTTTACCCAAGAAAAAAAGCTAAGTGGATACTTTTTTTTTATCTGGAGGGAGTAATAGATAAATAGCACTATTAATTAATTCGATTACTATCTGCATGCAGTGACCTTTTAATGCTAATATTAAATTTCCACAGTCTTTAGCTACATAAAGAGCCGTTTAAATACTACTGGAAAATTAGAATTAATGAAGTGGCATACCTAGGTCAACTCAACTGGCACTAATTAAATGACAAAAAAAACCTACCTTTAAATATGGTATAATCAATCAAGTTGTAGAAATAAATTGAACGAAAGTAGTAATAAATGATTCTCGTAAACTGATGAGCCTTTTAATTGTATTTATTCTTATTTAATAAAAATGTTTCTAGAAATTTTGTGTATCCCAATAAGTTCTTTGACAAACCCTTGCCGTATGGCTGACGCTGCGCGAATCATTAAGGCTGTACTACTATTTATTTTTCTTGCAGTTAGCACTAATTAATTATCAAATCTCTTTCTATAAGTTTAAAGAGTTTATATTTTGTACACCTACGATGTACTCCCTTCGTCCCAAAATATATGTTATCGTAGCAAAAATCAAGCTTATTAATAAATAAAATGTGGAGTTTACTAAATAACCACTATTATTACTAGATGTTTTTAAGAATTGAATAATATTAAAAAGGATTATTTCTTTAGTGCTAGGGCATATTCGGAAACACTTGTCAACTTTTGTCTTGAATTCTTAATGTAACACTTATTTTGGGATAAATTTTTAATTAAAATGACACTTAATTTGGGACGGAGAAAGTATAAATTATTTTTACTATCAAATTAAGTTTATCTATAACTAGACTTTACATGTAACTTTTCATAACAAGATTGTTTTTTTTAATATTTGAATTAGTATATAAATAAAATAATAAGTTTAATATAGTGAAAGTTCTTATTTAAAATACAAGAAAGTATGGTAGGACGATGAAATTCGTCATCCATAATTAAAGATCTTTGGTCCAAACTCTAGAATGAAGAAGTTTCTGATGGAAAGCATTTTGCTCCTAAATCGATGTGATTTCTAGATTAACCAAGCAAGTAAATTTCAATCACTAAATAAGATAGCATAACTCTTTAAAATAATCACTTTTCGTAATAATAAGTAATAGTAAGTTCATGTTCACTTAATAAGCACATCATTTGCCAAAAGTTTCACTCAAGAGTTCATATTATATTTTCTTTTCTTTTCTTTTTTCTAAACAATATGAAATGAGTAGACTTTCCAAATTCTACCACTTGCGGGTAGTGTTTTTGTATTTCACAAAATTTGCGGAATATCCGTATGTCGTGCTCTCCTTTTCATTTTTCCTTCTGTTATTGAATAGCGCGAAAAAAAAAATTACAATGTCAATATATTTTAATTTATATAACAGATTAGTTGTTTTATTCTTTAGGTTTTTAATATCACTTATTATGACTAGTTAAACATAATTATTTTTTAGAAGATCTGATGGTGTAAATATTTAATACTATAACTATATATTTTCAAAAAGTTTAACGTAGGACCACAAAAATGTGAGAAAATGATATACTATAATAATTAATTTTAAAATAGAAGAAAATAATCCTACAAAGATCTTTTATATTATTCTCTATCACTTTTTTTGTAAAGAAGTTCTTACAATTTAAAAAAAAATTATAATGAGCCATAAAATGATTAATCGGGAGGAAATGCGGTCTTACACTCTGACTGATGCATTTGAACTAACAAATAGTAACAACATAAAGATGGCACTATCAAATTGAATAGAGTACCAAATGACGTTCTACTAATATACAATGATAGCAATGATACTGATTTTACTCTTTTTTCAACAACTTGGCATATGTATAACTCATCCATATATCAATAGAATGATATTTCAATATAATGTATAGTCTTTTCATTTTTTACAAATGTTACTACTTCATAGTATTTTTTTGTCCTATCTGCGTTACTTTACTCGCTTTGAATATCTAGGATATGTTATGTGAGTCGTGTCCGCGAGAAACAATTCATGCACATGAGGTGGTGGACGATGTAATATTACGAAATCTTGATTTTGCGGTATTCTCAATTTTGTCAAGTGATCTGCATAAATATTACCTTGTCTTAATTAGTATATGAATTAGAGAAATCCCGAGCTCAGACATGAGATACCTACATTCTTCTATTACACATGACCAGGGTGACTTTCGAAGGCATTTCTCACACTTAGTAACATCAAAGCGTTACTTGAGTCGGTTTCAAAACTAACTTTCTTCATGTTGTAATTTTTCCCCAAGGTTAGACTGTCGTGTATAGCCAACCATTCCAATGTAAAGCTTGATGTTGCTTTCATACCAAGCCGTCCATAAATCAGCCTATCCACCTTCCCTTGTCATCCCGCTAATACTAAATTGGCATGAAACTCCCGTCCATATTAATTTTGATAAACCCGAAGGAGGGAAAGACCAGCTTATAATGAAGATGGGAGCATCACACTATATGACTATTGATTGGACGTGACAAACATGTATTGGATTTTTTATAAAAGGAGAATGATTGTTTTGCTCGTGAAAATAAGAAACATACAGTGCCATGGTTATTAGGAAAGTGATTTGGACTTTGCGTACTAAAATGGGTGTTAAAAACTAATGAATTGAAAGTCTTAACTATCGATCTTTTTTTTTTTTTTTGGTGGTTGAATGTTTTTCAGAAGGCTTCTCATTATTTTTCTGTTTTCTCTTTACAAAAAAGATGCTATTGCTTTAAGTACAGTGTCAACAATGAATGATGTGTTCCTCTAGACTATAATTGTATCCTAACTATAGACAAACAACAAAACTATAGACAATAATGAGTTCGAATAGTGATGTGTCTATATACTTGTATCCTAACTCTAGACAAATCCACCATAGAAACAACAAAACAAATTCTTGGTCTTCTTTTTCTTCTTCTTTTTACTGGTGCCAGAAGGACCTGGTATATACTCATCGCCACCGGTGCCACGAGGAAAAAACAAAAGTATCAATTTTCTTTTAATATACTAAATTGCCTAATCCTAAGTGAAATGAGACTGGCCACTTTGGTAATGGTAATATGAATCCTAACCCTGAAAGGTCTAACATTTTGGCAACATTTAGCCAACGCGGTGAGTAGTAGTGTTCCAAGCAACATTTAGCCAACGCGGTGAGTAGTAGTGTTCCAAGCACATACTAAAATTAATTATTCTTTTCTTTAATTATTCATCTTTTTATTCTTTTTGAATTTTGGAATTATGTGCGTAATTGAAAAAATAGGTTAAATAGAATGAGTTTTTTCAATTAATCACATCATACAAAAATATCTAAGAGCTGAAATATTTTTCTTTTAAACTTTCATTTTTGTTCAAACAAATGATTGAATAAATTATTTTTCTCTTTTATTTATAACAGAAGTTTCTTTAGCAGTGCATGTTGTTCAAAGAAGTTCTAACAATTCGCCTACCATATTACTGATTGATTAAACTTTCTTTTCTAAACTAGTTACTATCAAGAGCTGCTCAATAAAATTAGTGGCCTAAAGCCGATTTGAATATGAGGTCGATGTTCTTTATTTGTTCATACTTGTTGTTTATAGTGTAGTATTTTTAAAAAATATAGCTAGTCTTTAACTTCACATAGTAATATTATTGCTATTATTTATATTAGTAAGGATTAATTCAAGTTAATAAGATGTCAACCATGTGTTTGCAATGCAACTCATTGGATGTTGTTGTATAAAATTTATTTACTAACATGAAGATGTGACTCATTTAATTCAAAATTCTATAAAAAGTAGGTTGTTTTTCTCTCTTTTTTTTTTTTTTATAAATATCCTTCACTTTTTACTTTTTCTACAAACTACAATATTGTCCAAGTAAAAATAAAATCATAAGATACACTATTAACTAGAAAAAAGGGGCCTCAAATTTTTGGTGGCTTAAGCAAAGACTTCATAGCCTCCCCCCGAGCCATCCATGATTAATAGAAATCTTACTTTAAACCTTTCTTGGCCCCAAAAAATCAATATTTTGGGAACTTCAAAAATATTACCACTAGTAGTATATGTAACTTACTTTTTTTCTTTTTTTTTTTCAATTGTATATGTAACTTTCAATTCTTTTTACGGTACGCATATTTACTTCTTGGTAATAATACTACAGAGTATTGTGTGACACTACACGTTGTTTCAGTAGTTCACAATTATAACTTATTGTCTTTTCTGTCGGTTGTTTAATCAAATTTATTGTTTCCAATCAAACCGTGTATGCATAAACATAATACATATAATAGAATTACTCTCATTGTGAATTCTTCGATTCTGAGGGGTGCATCTGGTATGAAATTTTCTCTCGTATGATTAGTCAAAATATTTTTTTTAAGAAAAAAAGTTTTTTAAAAATTAAGAAAATTACTTTCCTAGTGAAACTAGGAAAAACAAATTCAATATATATATAAATGACCTTCTAAGCTCATTGACTTCTCTCCCACTCAAACACTCCTAGCCCTCACCCATTGACACCCCTTGACCACCTCAACGCCCACTCACCCCACCCCCATCCCGCCCCACCTCTATAGTGTTTTTCTAGATTAATTATAAATATTTTTTGATAATAGTTTTTGTTTAGTTGTTAAACATTAGAATATAGAAGAAAACTATTTATTTTCCATGAAAACGGGAGAAAGAAGCATGGCACTGTTAAAGAAATGTTTTGGAGCATTTCAATGATATGTTTCCAATTTACACTTTTTTCACAAATGAAAAAAAAGAAGACGACAAGTACAATAATCCAACAATAATATGCCATAGCTCCAAAAGAAATGATGGCAAATGTGGGTAGTGAATACTGATACAAAAGCCTTGTCCATAGGATCCATGTGCCATCATTTAAGGACGTACAATATTCATTGTCCATATTCATAAAAATAGGAAAGGGACCCTACCTCATTTCCAATGTCTCAATCACATTAATCGACATGATTTTTAGGAGTCGTTTGGACATGATTTGAAATCATGATGTGAAATCACGAAATCAAATCACAAGATGAAATCATGTTTAGACATGCAATTTAGATTTCTTAAGTTGTATTTTTCTTATAGTTGTGAAATCATCAAAACTTTCCCAATTCTTATACAATCTTACTAAATAAGCAAGTCATAGTTCATAACAAAATTAATACGCTGCTAGAAGGTCTTTATAAGAAATACAACATCAATTGATCAAACTTTAGTTCAATAAAAAGGAAAATTAAACATGAATAGTAATGTAACAACTCTTTAATATAATTCTCCCACATGGTACGAACAATCTCTTAATGCCGAGCATACATTTCCCGATCAGATGACTGAGAAGCCGAACCAACATTGTTACATTTGAAAATTTTATGGGTCTTTTTTATAAAATATAAATTTATGGGTCAAGTTTTACATTTAAAAATTTTGAAATCATGAAATCCCAAATCATGCATTTTTGGATGATTTGGGATTTCATCTTATGAGATGAAATCATGGGATGAAATCGCATGTCCAAACGCTGATTTCATCTCATGAGATGAAATAATGAGATGAAATTACATGTCCAAACGCCTACTTAGTTGTTTTCTTTCATCTCCTGCTTTAAGTGTGTCTTCACATTGACACCTTTCACTACATCTTATAGGGTCGTATGCAAAATTTTGTATGAATAATGTTATTGGTCAAAAAATATAATTTTATTTGTACGTGAAATTTTGATCTATAGGAATGTGATAATTTTAATGGTTTTCTCTTTATCAAATTGATATTTCGTCGTTTGTAATTGATGTTGATCTGTTATATATATACTTGAGCAATTAGTTCTTAGAAAAATATTATTTGCATACGTGTATATATATATAAAAAACTTTTTTTTTATATATATATATTTTTTTTTAAAAAAAAACAAAAATTTTAGGAGATAGATAAAATTAATTATAACTACATGATAAGAAGAAATATAGGAGTAGGAAGTACAAAGTAGGATTGTTAAAAAATTTATTCAAAAACAACATTAATTTTCTCTTTGTCTTGAACTTTTCTTATCGTGAAAGAACTTATTGAAAAATTTACTACCCCCTTTAATATTGGTATCGTAGCCTAAGATTTTTGGAACCTAAGGCTCATCTAAGACTATATGAGAAGACCTTTTTCTGCTAGAAGAAGAAAGCAAACACCTGTACCTACTGTTAGACAAGAGTTAATGAGACAACACCGTTTTGCTAAACATATGTTTTCACTATCGCATGATCTATATTACTAGAAAAAGACTAAAACCTTAGTTTCAAGAAAGCCTTTACCGAACACATTAACTATTTAGACACAGCTTATAAAGAAGAATTAAATCATAATTACCAACGACGCTATATTTAGAACTGAAGACTATATTAGATAGCTAGAACAACAAGTAAACGTTATGCCTTTAGGTTAATAGATGCAAGATCATTATTTAAAAGTCAAACAAGAATTAAATAACCTAT
>NC_081349.1:18750815-18944774 GCF_029784015.1 Lycium ferocissimum
TGCCACGAACAATCAAACCAATGCCTTCCCTTTGCGAAGAGCCACTGAACGATCAAAGTCTATCAAACATGTGATTTACGTTAGAATACGAATCTAAAGACACCTATATTGCTATACTTATATTCGAAACTCAAAATGACCTTAAAAAGTGATCACGGGCTCATAAGGGCAAAACTGGAATTTTATAGGAAAATCATATCACTCATAACCTAAGGGTCATATATCCAAAAAAATTAGTCAATTTGATTCATAAATGGACTCTCAAATCATTAATCCTCATTTCTTAAAACTAGGGCTCAAAATCTTCAATTACCATACCATGAATTTGAAGGTGTTCCTATTATCTAATACACTGTAATGAATTTCATAGACCCAATATATAAAGATTGAAATTGGACCATGATAGACATAAAAATAAATTCAAAGATGGAAGCCATATTCGGACACAGTCTTCAAATTCTTCTTAAGATTAAAAGGAGAAGGCTTGATTCATGCACCCATTTAAGAATAATCATTTAGTTTTCATTACTTTAGCAATGACAACTCTTCAAAGTCTTCGGTTGTTGTATTTGACAGAGGTGAAAAGGTTGTGAAAATTAGTTCTAAGGCACGCGTTCTGGCTATAGATAATTCATCATTTAATATGATCTCATCAATTCTCTATGGCTAATTAGCTTTTGATTTTAAAGCATTAAAATATCACTATTTTATTAGTTCATCAGTATTCCTCAATCATAAGTCATCATTATGTCGCCCACTTCAAATAATTTTAATGCCATAAGAATTGCACCCGTAAAGACGATCTTATTGAGATTTAATCTCATTACACCTCCACATTTATTATATATAATAAATACTTCATCACTTCCTTATTCTTAGAAAATTATGAAACATATACGGAAATCATTATACTACACCAAGAACCAATTTGAAACGAGAAGTACTTGGTGCCTCTACGACTGTTAGTGCACGAAGAAGAGTCCGTAGGTGGTTTTCTTTCACTGTTATCTATTTTTCTCTTTATTTTTCATGCCCAAAGTAAATGAATTGGTTTTTAACCCTAGGCTTCTAATATATATGGGTCATAAGAAGTGGGTTAAGCCCCATAACTTAGCCCAATAATTCCTACAATTTATTTACTCACTCAACCATTGTAATAAATATAATCATTTTGTCAAATACTTTGTTTACCAACTTAGACCTTACATGTGTGAAACTCATATTCCTATAAATAAACTATTCACACATATTAAATAAAAATATTTCAAAAAAGTACCCGCCAATTAAATCACCGTGCCACCAATTCTCGCAAGTCAAGAATACTATTTAAAGCTACGGAAAGGGTATTTTGGCGGAAATGATTTCAAAAGTGCTAAACGACCAAACAGGTCGTTACAAAAACTAATGGTATTTTTCAAACCTGGATAGAAGTTTTAAATTCTATCAAAGATATAAGAAAACCTCTTTTTAAAGGCTTTAATGATTTCACTGAGGCATTAGACTATGCTAGAGGAGTATTGGGACCAAACTATTATATTTCTCCAAATTTCTCTCGGACAAAATCCGTATAGAACCCCTCAAGATAATATACAAAAAGACACAACCAAGGTGATTTTTTGCGATCACCGCTCTACTATGACCGAGACGGTCGAAGACTTAACTAGCGTAAAGAGACACTCATCCAAGAAAAAATGAAACTCTTGAACAAGCAAGGCGTTAGAACAAAGACTACAAGCGCTAAGTTCGAATTAGTACAATCCTGCAGTTCTCCATCTCGGACAAAAATGGATGAGACGGTGTGCATTCCCCAATGAATGCAAATAGATCTACCGTATCGGATAAAGATACAAAAGTCCGGCTCAAACGGTAGCCGGAAAGACTCATCAAATCCGTTGATGGGTGTCACTTTGCCAAAAAGTGAAGATGAGGGATGTTCATCTCTCCAGACAAGACGAAGACTACCAAAGACACTGACGCAAGGAGCTACTTCTACCAAGAAAAGCATACTTGCAAAAAAGAAAAAAAATGATAATATAGAAAGTATAGTTAAAGAGACTTTGGAAAGATTTTTCCAAACAAAAGCAGAACAAGACAAGCATATAATCAAGAACCCTAGTCTAGAATTATCTCCAAGTCCAAGGATGTCACCAGTCCATAGTTCAAAAGAAGGAGATATGGTAAATTTCCAGAATAGTGCATTTCAAGATTCACAAGACCCAAACGACGACGATTCTGGTATGAGTTTTGATTCTATTGCACTACATAATTTAGACACATAATATATATATATATATATATATATTTTGGAAAGATTTTTCCAAACAAAAGCAGAACAAGACAAGCATATAATCAAGAACCCTAGTCTAGAATTATCTCCAAGTCCAAGGATGTCACCAGTCCATAGTTCAAAAGAAGGAGATATGGTAAATTTCCAGAATAGTGCATTTCAAGATTCACAAGACCCAAACGACGACGATTCTGGTATGAGTTTTGATTCTATTGCACTACATAATTTAGACACATAATATATATATATATATATATATATATATATATATATATATATATATATATATATGTGTATGGGTATGTGTGAAAAAGCAAAATAATCGATTTAAGTAGTGGAGGAAATAGTCATGATAAGACAAAAGATCGAAAGATTTGTTGAACAAAAGCAACTACTTTAAGACATCGCGAAAAGAGAGCTTTATTAAAAGTAACTTTAATAAAGCGTATGAAAGAAATGGACGGATCAACAGACGTAACAAGTAAATAAAGTTTCTTTTGAAAAAGTTCACGTGACGATGGGGCCCAAAGAGCACCCGGCTGAACTCAAAAGATTCTTCAACATTTTGAAATCCGGAGTTAAAGTCCGCCAAGACGCCTATAAATAGCAGCATTTGTGGAGAAGCAAAGACATCACCAATAAGAGCACCAACCACCTCTATCTAGAAAACTTCCATATTCCCCTTCTCTTTCATCAAATGCTCCAATCTCTTGCCCAGCCAAAAACCTGTGTAATATAAACTCCTATTGTAAAATAGTATTAAGTTTTTAATAACTACCCCCTAGTGTGAAGTAGTTTTTTGGGGTTCCCCGAAAGGGAAACCTCCCTCCTTCTTCAAACCATGTAAGTTTATTTACTATGTTTTCTGTACTAATCTCCCTATTATGTAAATTATTTTGTAATTATTATGTTTAAGTAATTACTTCCTTATCCTCATGAATTTGTTATTCTTAGTATATGGTTATTCTCTTAACTTCTTAATAACCTCGATGGATTAACCTGTAAATTCCTAGGTTTTAAAGAGATCGTTTTAATGTCCAAATGATAAAGGACGATGTTGGCCGTGGTTACCGGGGTGTGGTTAAAGAAGACTGTTATTAAGAACAAAGGTTAAGAGAAAGAGATGAACAGTATAACAAAATTCGTGACTGGACAAAGTCCAGATTAAGATAAAAAAAAAAAAAACATTTTACTGTTCATAAAAAAAAAAAAAAACAAATTATGTGAAATAGCAATGGACATTAAACATGTAAATTTGAGTTATAATTCCTATTAATAATATTACCTATACTTTTCTTAAAGCAGTCAAGATATGAATTTTTATATTTATATTTAACCTCTGTTTTTGGTTGAAATTCTTTGATGGTTTAGTTCAATCATAAATAAAAAATTAGATACCCTGACGTTATCATACCCCTCTTCGTATGCTATTTTTCTATTGTGACATTTTGATTCGTCACCTTTAGTATTTGCCATATGTAGCACTTTTATTGAAGTTTAAATGGCAAAATATTATACCAGGACTTCCCACTTTTCCTAGATGGCTAGACAATAAAACTTAAGCCACTATCTAATTGAATGTAATGTTGACTTGGACAATGACCTACTTCCGTGTACAGGTACAACTTTTATATAAATGAAGCTAATTATTTTTTGAAGTTTTCACATCTTTTCGTCCTATTTATAACATATAATCGGATAAAATAGTGTGAGATCAAACTACGTATACATAATCCTGCTTAATCTTAAAAACATAAATATTAGATTTTTCTATCTATACATTTTAAATAAGGAAAGATTTATTAATAACTAAAATTTTAAATAATTTCAATGCTCTAAATATTAGGAAATAATTAAATGACTATTTTGTTTAGTGTGAAATAAAATTTTAAATTATATTATGTGAATTGTTAAAATTTTAATTTTATGTCTAAGTTATAAATTGAAATATATTATTATTATATTATGCTAATTTGTTTATCTAAAATTTTAATTATTTGGTCTCAACATTATAGAACATTTATTTTTTGTTGGTCTAAATTCTTCTTATTAATTAGTTCATCCCAAATTTTATAAATATCTAATCTTAAAGTTTTACGTGAACTCTACGACGGAGAAGATAACTTTAGAAAAAATATAAGACATTGTTGTTTGTACATGCTTTGTGCATGGCAAAAGCGCGCACATCATTTGACAACAATTACTAAAGTATAAAAAATGAACTTAGCTACGAACTTTGTTGTTAATCTATGGCTAAATTGCTCGTCATCAAAAGAAATTTCTGGTAATTCATTACTAGTACCTCGCTATATAAAATTTGTGACGAATTTTACTGGGTAACTTTCCATCGATAATTCTTGTTCAGTTAGTAGTGAAATAACTTAATATATAAAAGAATATTGAGAGTTTTCATTTGTTAGAGTAAATGTAATAAAAAAATATGGCTATAAAGTTTAATTTTTCAATTCAAGCGTGAAAAGTTAGATTTACGCAAGCAATAGATGTGGAATTATCAATTACATTACTCACTATTATACTTCAGAAATTAATCACAGTTTCAATAAATCATCAATAGTCATAGAAACAAATCAATTATCACATCCAGCTTAAATACGTCGATGAATGCATATAAACAAGAATCACACGTTTAGAAACAAAATAAACTTAGATAAATACGCAATCATGTCAATATTGGAAGAAAAATAAATGACTTGAGATATAATTTTTTGTTAAAAAGTAAAAGCTCATATTGTTAGTAGAATTTGAGAACATGATAAAAATAAACCACCCACCTGGATATTACCGCTATAGAATTTCTCTAATTGTCCTAGAATATTAAAGTATATCCTTTTTTGCAAAAAAAAAAAAAAATGAACATAAAAGTAAAAATAATAGGTAATTGTTAACAAAAGTTAGAACCCAAAAAAAATGAAGTAAAATTAATCAAGTTAATCGTGATGAAAATTTTACCCAACGGAATGTTAGGCGCACGAAAGGTTCCTACTTTGATTTTTTCTTTTTTTTTTAATTTTTGGTGTTATTTTTTCAATAAGGAGGGCTTTAAGAATACATAATATTATTTGAATATTTAAATGTCCTATTTATTAGGAAATATGCTGCAAAAAAAAAAAATATTAGAATCATGAACTTCACTAACTGAATCTTTTATAGAAGTGTTTGTCTATTTAATTTTCCAAATACGCAAAGAAGAGATATTTTTCAAGTACACAAGGAAAATTTGTTAAAAGCCTACAACCTACAAGTTATGTGACAGAAAAACAAAGGAAGAGTCCTATACCTTAAACAAAGACTCATGTAATCACCTATAAATGAATGATACAAACGACAACTTTACAAAATAATGCTATTTTCTTGTGTTATGATTTACCTTTGCAAATACATTATATTATATAGTTCAAATAAGACAAAAATATTTTTTTAAAAATTAGTTGATTCAAAAGTCTTAATTTGTTGAAAAATAACTAAATATTTTCTACAAGTTTTGAACTTTGAAGCCCATTCTTTTTAGTTTTGTAACCATGTCTAATTATAAAATAAACCCTGTTTTTTGAAGAATAACTAAATGTCTCCCTCACAATAAATAAATATTATCCACAAGTTTTGAACTTTGAACTCTAGTTTTGTAACCATATCTAATTATCAAATAGACCATGTCATTCCATATACATGAAAAATAATAGATATTTATGAAAATTGTAATCGATACATACAATTTTCTTTTTGCAAACGATTCTCTATTTTCTTTATAAGTATGGTTCCAACAAAAAAAAGTATTAACTTGAACATATTAGATATTAAAATAGACAATAAAAAACTTAACAACATAAATAGAAATAATATGAATGAAAAATAAATTTCAGAATAGAAGCATATCTTTAATTCCAAGCTTAATCAACATGAAGTCTCAATCACATACCCGAATCTTCTTTCGTCTATATAAAAATATATGAAGAATCAATTGAGAAACAGTACCCTCTTCCAGAGCCTCTATTGGTACCCTTGTGACCAACATCCTCTTCCACGTTAGCAATTGAAAATCCCTAAATTATAGTTGATGATTTGAAAATAATAGGATCGAATATCTCATTCTTGACCTTCTCAAAATATTGGCAAGAAAAAAATAACAAATAATAATACTTTGAAGGAAAAAATCATGGACAATTAATACTTATAGAAGCTATCAATTATCTAATCATGACCACGCTGTGAAGATAAAGGTTCTTTTTGGGTTGACCAAGTTGTTCCCTGAAACAACAAAATCTAGGAATAAATCACCAAAAACTAATAAAAATACTACAAATAAAAAAATATTTATGAGACTCTGTGAACCATATAAGGAACGAAAAAAAAGTATCTAACTGAAAATAATCTGCAAATGTGTATATATATATATATATATATATATATAACATAGAGCTAACAGATTGGTATAATAAATATATGAATGTTTATGTATCACACAACATAAGAAGCCTGACATTCAAGACAAAGAAAGATGGCAGTGGGAGTGAAATTGAGAAGAATGAACAGAAAATTGTTAATGTGCCTATATAGAGGCATGCCGACTCAAAGTAGTCTTGTGCATTTAGAATTTTTGTGGCTTTAGAATTCAAGAATTACTATTTTACTTTTACTAAAAAAGTTTTACAGGTTTAAATAAGGAAATATTGCATAAGCAAGAATTTTTTAGATTTGTAATTAATGATTGGTTGTAATTTAATTCTAGGAGTGAAATTACGTGGCAACTTATTAAAGTTTGTCCTTAATGTTCTTGCTATTATTGTAATGTTTTATAATTTGTATCATCTAAAGTTTAGACAACTTGTTAGAGTTAGAAATTAATGTCTCGTGTAAATTATTTTCTGATTTTGTATAATTTCAGTTTTTAATTGTTAGACTATTTTTATGGAGTTCTACGTGGAAAGGAAAGCATTCATAGTAGTCCTAATTAATAGTATCTATTGATTTCAAAGTGTTAAATATTAGGGTTTCTACCTATGTAAAATAATGAATGATTTAATAAGACGTTTTTTTTTTGAATTATTTTTAATAAGGTAAGTTTTAATTGATTTTAAAGTGTTAAATATTAGGGTTTCTACTTAATTAGTAAATGACTATTTTGCCATCATGAGCTTTTAATGAAGACAAAAGTTCAATCAATATTTTTAAGGCCCTTCACACTTTTAATATAGTATAGGTAAACTCAATTACCATTACAGTAAATTAACTTGACATTATTGTAAGAACCATAAATTTCAAAATTTGAATCCATCTGTATAAATACCTACGTTTGTATATGTTGTAGACGAGTTGGATCTGTCCATCCCTAGTCATATCCCTTTTTATAAATTTTTATGATAATTGTACTAATTTACGCATGGAGATAAAAGAAGTAGGACAAATGGTGTCTCACCCTTGAAGGCTTTGGATTTCGTCCTCATCCAGTGTTGATTGATACATTTCATTGATCATCATTGTAAGATTGGGACCCTTCTGTTTGTCAATAATTCATGTACACCACACGCACGAATGGCTCCTCTCATATCTTTTTAACCATTAATGTGTTTTGTACTTATTTTCCCCTCTCTAAAGAAAACTTTTGTTTTTAGGTTTAACCATGGTGCAAAGTGAGGTCGAATGATCCAACTACTATACATTTGCTCAGATAGGTCCCTTTAAGGTGATATAACTTATCGAATTGTTCTTCATTCTCAGGTGAGGGGCTTTTACTACCTCTAGGGAGCGGGTGAGGGGGGAGGTGGGGACTTGTGAGGAAAAACACTATTGATACCGCTAAATTGTAAAGATATAAGGTAAATTGGAATAGTACATTATTACATTAAATAACAGTACAAAAAAAAAAAAGATAGAAGTTATCGACATACAGCTTATGTCGCTAAACAGTCAAAATTATTCGCTAATCTTATTTAACGACATGTAATATCAAGAATTATGCTATGTGCAGGCTATTAGCAACAAATAAATAATGAATTTCGTCGGTTATTCCTATTTGTTAGTGTAAATTGATTAATTATAATAAATATAAGTTGGTCTTAAAAGAATTAGAATACTCCTATATATGTGAGAGCAGCCCCATATAACTTTTCAAGTACTAGTGTGGCCACTCAAATTAAAGTCTGCAACTAATATGGAAGAAACTTTTCTCATGTCAATAAAGTAGAAGTTTCTTGGAACAAAGTGCGGAAAGAAGTACAAGACAATTAAAGTTTGGACAAGTAAATTATTTTTCCACGACAAGCACTATGACAATCATTATTGCGCTATAGTGATTTATTAATTGAAGCTGTGGATGTTATCATTCAGCATTTGAAAGTATTTTACTCAAATTCTAAAATAATAGTTAGATATTATTTTAAATAAGTAATTGTTTATTAAATTGATTAATCATTTTAACATCAAACTTGAAATATTGAAGTTAATACATTTTAGGAGTTTTTAAGTTTTCACTCATGCAATTTCAACTGTATTCTCATGACCAAATACAATTTCAATTTCAAATACTAACCTAATGATTTAAAATTGCCGACTTTAAGACATCTTTAGAGTCATTCATTGTATCCAAGAGAAATATCTTCGTGGTCTCTGGCTCCCTGCGCATTGTCATATTCCCTACACTTATTTTGGGGCCACTTTGATTTAAATTTTTAGTACTCAACATAATTATACTATCTACTAGTTGTTATAAATTTTAATTTCATATAGTAATTAACAGCTACCGATAAAAAGTTTGTCAAAATTATATACACTAATCCAGACTAAACAAATCTTAGTTACGTGGGATGATGATATTTTTCCTTACATCAAATGTCAAATTACTCTAGTAACTAATGTGAAGTGGGTGTTTAAATGTACTTGTCACATGTTGTTTCCTCGTGAAAATTATTATAATTAAGAGTGTTTAGACAGCTTTTATTGACTCCTCAAGGTCAATTCATGAAGTGGGACAAGAGTGAACAAATGTGAAGTGGGTCTACATGTAGCTTTATATTTTTCTTCAATAGTTAGCTAATTGAGTTCACCAAATTATTAGGTTTATGTTTTTTCCTTCAATGGGCCACATCCAAATCCAAAACTTGTCCAAGTCCTTGAAAAAAGAATTACTATTTTTTAATGCAACCAAAATTAATTAATAATTTCATATATGAATCTTAAATGATGTACGTAATAGTTTAGAGCATGTAAATTAATATTTTGATATGTTGTCTTGTGATTGGTCTTAATCAAGATGCACTTAATCATTAACAACGACCTCCAATTGTATTATAACAATTCCAAATATTAGTGACTTGTTCTCGCGATTAATTTAATCAAGATTAATTTTGGGTTGTTCTCTAGGCTCTGGCCCAACAATTAAACCCAGACCGATTATGAGATAGGGAATGAAAACTATAGTATTAATATAATATTTTAACAAGTTTGACAAGTTCAGCAAACAGTGTCAAGTATGTCTACACCCACATAACGCCAAGGAGGAGCTTCACATTACTTACTTGAAACCTACCTTGAAAAATCTAAAAAGTCAAATCTTTACAAGTAAGAATTAAATTTCAGAAGAAATCAACCACATGGTGTCATGCATTTCCCACGGACTTCACCTACAAAAAGGGAAGACAAAACAGATGGAGTAAGTTTTATTTGACAAGACAATAAAGGAATTGAAGACTTACTTACCCAATCAATATAGAGAAGGAAATATCCAAAAAGAAGAGGAAGGGCTAAACTGCAAAGAAAATATGTAAGTACCACAGATGTTACATGATAATCGACCTAGAGAACTAGGGATTGTTCCTAAAATTAATTAAAATAATAAGAAGCCGGACATGAATAAAATATGAAAATCTTGAAATAATATTCCTACTGTTAATAATAATAATAATAATAATAATAAATAATATTATATATTAAATTAATTCGGTATTTCAACTTCAAACTTGAAATATATAAAATTTAAAGTCCTAAAAATAGTTTTTTAGAGTTTTTCAAGTTTTTGAACTTTAACTTTTTTTTCATGTCCAACCAAACTTCAAATACTATTTTCAATCTAATTTCACATATATTTTTTTACATTTAAACTAAATCATGTGCAAAGACCTATATAATACGTCTCAATCGTAAATAAATTAAAGTCGATTAAATGAATCATTGCAATATAGCTAATATGCTAATCTAGACTCTAAAAAAATATGTATGTTGATTCGTATCTATTAGTTAGAAATTTAATTCTAGGAAAGAGACTCATAAAAATTAACCACGTGCCAGGAATCATATTCGAATTGATAACACAAGGATTTTCAATCCTCTACTCTACCAACTAAGCTATCCCTAATTATTTCCAATATATATATCCTCATTCTATTAGAAAATGGGAATCTAAGTCAATTAAAATGACATATTTCCTACTTCAAACTCATCTTTAAAAAATGCAGTGACCCGTCAACTCTGCAATTACAAAGAACTCAATAAATGTGTGGGTATGACAGTGCTTTTACCACCAAATAAGTGATGTAATTTCTTCAAACTGTGGCCATTTTTGGTAGTTGAGATTTTCAAAACTAACATCATTACCCGTCAGGTAAAAGTAAAGGCAAATCTCCCGCTTGTCAAATCTCTATCCAACCAAAAGCACCGACTGCCTTTAAGGAAAAATAGGGAAACAAAAACTTGTTAATATAGCAAATTTCTTTCATCATCTTAACTTTGTTTAGTCAAGTGATACGAAGATATGCTTACGTATTTGACAACTCTGCTTTAATTTCCATTTGTAGTTAATAATATGTATAATTTCCAATTTCTCCAAAAAAGAAATACATTTAACCAACTCTTAGGGCTCGTTTGGTATGAGGGATGAGAGATAAATAATCTCTATTAAATTTGAAATGAGTTTATCTCACATTTGATTCGGATAAAATCGCAGTATAACTAATCTCGGGATTAGTTATTCCAAGACTGTAGTGTTATTTTATCCTGATGGGAGGGTAGAATAACTAATCCTAGGATAAGTAATCCTGAGATAACTTGTTTCCTACCAAACGATCCCTTAGTATACAACACTTGTAGGAAAATAGTATTCCTGCCGTCCCAATTTAAGTGTCTTTCTTTCCTTTTCGGTCTGTCCCAAAAATAGTGTCTCTTTCTATATTTAGTAAGTTAACAATTCAAACATCCTATATGGCAAGTTTAAAACCTCAAAATAAAAAGGACATTTTAGTACATTACAGAAAATTTTAATTTAAGACCACAAGATTCAAAAGTCTCTTTTATTCTATAAACTTTGTGACCAGTCAAACTAAGACACTTAAATTAAGACGGAGAGAGTAATATTTTTGGTATAGCCATTTGATAAACGATATTTACTGAGCCGATTGATTTAAATTCGCATTGTGTCTGACTTATTAAAGTGAAAAACACTTTTCGTTGGAATACTTTTTCTTACGGGACTCAAACCTTATATATTTGGTTAAGGGTGAAGACATCATTTTTATGACTTTATCTCATCACACCCCTTGTGGTACAATATCTAATTTAGATACCGATGAAGTTACCCTTTGATGAGATTTAAACATGATAAATACATCAAAACCCCCCTGAACTATACACGAAAAGTCGATATCACACCTAAACTATACGGACGACCTATTACACACCTGAAATATAAAAAAGTGATATTATTTACCCCCTCACGACATTTAACCGGTCTCATGTGGGAGGTGTTCCACACGCGCGCGACACGTCGAACACGTTATTTGCTTTTTTCTCTTACTTATTTATTTGTGGGCCCCACGTTTTAAAAACTTTTTCCTTTTCATTGTGTCTTCTTCACTGTGCCTTCCCCTGTTTGTTTCTTCACTTCATCTCCCATGGAGATGAAGTTTTTTAAAAAGTTTTTCCCTTTTCACTTCATCTCCATTAGCACAGCCCCCCCGCCCCTTCTTTTTCATCTTCATTTCCTCCACTCCCATTCCACCACCACCACGACTTCTTCTCCTCTAACGCCACTCCCAAAATCCTTCGTCTTCTTTTTCTCCATTTCACCAGAATTGAACAAATCCGGAAAGTATTTTCGTCCCACTTACACTCAAATTTATCCAAGATTAAGAAACAATGCGTAACTACAATGAAGAAATTGCACGAATTGCCCTTCAAATGAACTTTTAACAACAATGAAGATATTGCACGAATCGCTTCCTTCAAATGGGAAATTTTCATTGCACGCACGCCCTTTAAATGGAAAATTTTCTTCATTGTTTAACAACAATGAAGAAATTGCACGAACTCGCCTTCAAATGGATCGAAGAAGGGTTGCACGAATCGCCTTTCAAAGAATTTCAAAAAAAAAAAAAAAAAAACACCACAATGGGGCGGCGGCGTGGTGGCATGAACGGAGGAGAGAGAATAAAAAAAAAAAAACGGGGATGAAGAGAGAAGGGGAGGGGGCATGAAGATGGAGTGGGGCCGGCGGTTGGGTTGGGGGATGAAGAAGATGAGGGTGGCATAGGTTGGGGATGAAGAAGAAGAGGGTTGGGTCGGGTGGAAGGGTGGGGATAGGGTGGGTGGGGATTATAAAAATATATATTTTGTAATTAAAAAAAGAAAATAATAAATAAATTTTAATTAAAACGCGCTTATTTTTCAATTATTTTTATAATTTGTGCCACATCAGCCTGTCGGGTGGTATTAATATCACTTTTTAGATGTTCAGGTGTGTAATAGGTCACCCGTATAATTTAGGTGTGATATCGACTTTTCGGGTATAGTTCAGGGGGGTTTTGATGTATTTTGCCTTTTTTTTATTAATAATTTAATCAGTGTTATTTTGTATTTATTCATTTCATTAAGTTGTGTAAGCAAAAGCACCAAAAGAACAAAGTTATGGACGTACTTGTTATACTTTGTTCTAGTTTTCTATAATTTTCAAATTTAGAAACTAAGCAAAGAGCCAGAAATCACAATAGTATTGTATTGTCACCAATATTTTTATATTTATTTTTAATTTAGGACTATTCTTTTTTAAATCAAAAGAGTAACAAAAGGCTGACTCAATTGGGTACCATGGTTGTTCAACAAAATCACGATGTGTATAAAACTGGCAAAAGAATTGTTATAATTGGATTCTGACAGCTAGAAACATTAACAATATCATAAAACCTAATATTCCCAAAGTACATTAAAAAAATACTCCACATGATCGTAAAATCTGACCACTTTAGGAAATAAAAAATTAATGACTACTCTTCCCACGTAATCACCTTTATTCCCACGTGCCAACTGCAGCTCTTGTAAAACCTTTACCAGAAAATTCACACACGTTTGGGTCTATCACACTTCTGCCACGTGGAACTTCACGTGGATCCTCGTTACCCGACCCGAACTACGGTGACTGAATTGGGTGATTTGCACTTTGTCCGTATTTTGTGTTGACCTTTAGCTTTTGTCCGTCAACAAAAATAATTTTTTTGCAAGACATAAATTTATATTTTCGTATCATAATATTTTAAAGTTATGTCGGATAGGGGTTGTTTGGTTGGTGGAATAGGATAAAAAAGGATATTCTATAGGATTAGTTATCCCACCTTCTGTGTGGGAGAGCTGATCCCAGTATTTTAGGATAAATTGTGGAATAAAATAATCCTGAAACTAATTAATACCAGTAACCAACGCAGGATAAAATAATCGCCTGATTATCCTTTTACCATTAACTAAACAATTTTCTTAAAGAACTTATTGTATAAGTCTGATTTTGAAGGGCAAAAATTAAAGATTATCCCAATTTGAAAGACAAACAACGCAGTTTCTTTGGTAAAAATTATTTATTACGGGTGCCATTGGTTGTATGTCATGTGTTCGAGTATATAAAAATAAATTTTTATTTTTACTTATTCACTTTAGCATATTAAGAAAAAATAATTTTTTTCTTGTTTTACCCTTAACACTAATTATTCATTACGAAATCATTCTCCAAATCTAAAAAGACTATATATCAATTAATATGTGTATCATACTAAAATACATGTTTTATTTATTAATTCTTAAGGAGCGTGCAAAATTAAAAGTGAACAAATAAAAGTAAACGGAGAGAGTATAATAGTTTGTTAGAAACACCCGATGTGAATAAGTATTTTTACCAATTCATTCCATGAACATTTTACCTCATGGACTCTGTGTGTGGCTGTGTGCGTGTGAGAAGACAGGGTTTTCTGCCACGTGGCATCTTAAGTGGGTTCCCATTACCCGACCCGACCCGACCCGACGTGCCGTCACTGAACGTTTGGGATCTATATATGTACGTGTGTTTATACGATAAAATTGACTTTTCTCTGTTGCCACTTGCCAGGGGGAAACTTACAAGTTTGGAATTTTGTTTTTTGTTTCTTTTCTCTTTCTTTTTTTATTTTATTATTAAATTAAAGCTCACCGGTAGCTCTGAAAATCACGTAAATTCCAAAAAAAAGAAAAGAAAAAAAGAATCTTTTTTCAAGATTTCATAAGAACTACTTATTAGAGAGAAGGAGATTGAAAGAGAATAGAAGGAAAAAATTAGTTCTTTTTCACGTTTCTTCTCTCTAAATCTTATTAAAGATCAGATTTTTATTCAGTTCTTGGTTTTTTTCTTATATGATCAGCTATATTTCTTGATACCCACAATTTGTTTTTTGTTTCTAAAAACACCCTTTTGGTAATCTAGGGGGGGGGGGGGTGGGTGGGGTGGGTGGGGGTGGAGAGATGGGTGGGTGTGTATCAAGACCAGATGGTTGTGTTGGTGGTAGATTGGGAGGTACAAAGAGGAAGTGTAGAAAAAGAAGAAAAACTGTTAATAAAAGGGTGTCTTTAAATGTATCAGATAGATCATCAGTTGATAATAAAGTTGATAAGTCTTTTCCTGTGGATCGCTCTTTCAACAATCCTACTTTTTATGGTACTTTCTTTTTCTCTATATCTTTGTTTTTTTTACCTTTGAATTTGCTTGTTTTCTTGTTAAATGAATCAATGTAATGGTGATTATTGGATTTTTTGATCTGTAATGCTGATTATTCATTTCTTCTATTACTACGTGTTGTCTCTTCTGGTTTACTCGTAGTTTTCTTGCTATCCTGATGTTGTTTCCGCTTTACTTGAGCCGATGGTCTATCAGAAACAGCCTCCCTACCTGTGGCAGGTAGGGGTAAGGTGTGCGTACACTCTACCCTCCCCAGACCCCACTTGTGGGATTACACTGGGTATGTTGTTGTTGTTGTAATGCTGATGGAGTGAGAAACTAATCTATGTTTGGAGTTTAATTTTTTCTTGACTTGGTTTAGTTAAGTTGATGGTTAGAGATGAGGAGTTTGGTGGGCTGCATTTTTCTTTGGAGGTTGGTTAGATGCATTCTGGGGAAATAAACTCAACTTTTCTTTGGAGTAGCTTATTTTTTATTTTTTTTTATATATTGTTAATAGGAAGAGTGGAGTTGTTTGGGTTTAGGGAGAGCCTAGAGAAGTGGTTCAGCTGAGGGAGCTTGATATTATACTTTAATGGCTAGTGGCGGAGCCGGAATTTTCACTGAGGGGGTTGAAAATATGAAGAAGTAAACACGAAGAAGCCAAGGGGATTTTACATCTACTATATATACATAGAAAATAGCTTTAATTTATACCATGTAATTTTCCGCCAACGGGGGTTCATCCCTTGCTTCCACTTGGCTCCGCCCCTGGTGGTGGCCTGGACACCACCGTTGTTAAAAAAAATACTTTATTGGTGGCATGGAGCTAATTCTTTAAATAGTATAAGTAAGTGAAGTTCCAATGACATCTTCAAGGCTTGTGTTAATTACTGGATGAAGGAGGAAGAGGCAAATGAAAAGGAGCTGTTTTGACAGTTTTATTGTCTATACTATGCACCCATATAGATCGATTTAAGTGTATGGTATGGTACACTCAGCTGCAATTTGTATATATTGCTGTGTATAACGCCTAGAGAGATGAGGAGGTGAGGCCAAATTGTTGAGAAAGGCTTAAGATTTTTCTTCTTTGGATGACATATAGTACTCATAATAACTCTCATTTATCTTTGGCATCTTAATTAGCATGCACCTGAATGGTGCTGATAAGTGAAATGCTGGGAACCAGACGTTTTTCTTCAACAATTTCTTTCTTGATTTGTTCTTGAATTAAGTGAGTTGGGCTAATTATTCCATTATGAATTTGGAATAGCTTATTCTAGGTTCAGTAATATACCCTTCTGACTGAGCTATGACATTGGATAATCAAAATAGACACTGTGTGATTAATGGAAATTATACATATACTGAGCTTATCAGTATGCTTGGCAGTAATTGACGGTACCAATTGACGTCCTAAAGAAAGACTCATATTGTTTTCTTATGATAAATATTGATGGTTCCTTTTATCTATTTTTGATGACCCTTTTATCTATTTTATCTAATGCTAAATTACTGAAAGTTGCTAATATCCTTTCAATGTTTCCGCTTATCCTAAAATGAGTGGCGTGCCTTTGAAACTGGAACTAGGCAGGTTTCTTTTAGATCACGATGGATATCATCTCTATCATATCTTCAGTTACCTTCCAATCATATCCTAAAATGTTTAGCTTCGCATTGCTTCTATCAGTTCAAACTAAAGCTGAATAGTAAATAGCGTATAAACCATTGCAACCGACCATTTTCTAACATTCTGTGCTACGATGCAATAACAGGAAGTACTGAAGAAGCATGGTTTGATTCTGCTGCAATATTCGAATCTGATGGCAGTGATGAAGATTTCCAGAGTGTTGCTGATGGTATGGCTTTCTCATTTCAGCTTATACGTTCTAACTGCAGTCAGGAAATTGACATTCTGTGAATTTAACAATAGAAATGTATCACAATATTCTGCAGATGTGCTCTCTCTCAACAGCTTTGATTGTGGGCGGACCAGTGTAGCTTCTGCAAAAGATGTCCAACATGGGGATGTTGATGTCAATGCCCACCACAGGTTATCCACCGACCTGCAGAGGCAGGGAGAATTATCAACAAGCAATCCTACTTGTAGCTCTGGCAGTGGCTCAGCCAAAACCGCGATCAACCCAAGCAGTGTGTTGCATCCAAAAGATGGGCCCCACAGTGAGGTACAGCCTGTGTTCATTGACGAAATCTCTTCGTCTGCTAATGGAAGCAGTGGCAGGGAGGATGGATTGTTGGATAACTGTGGAATTCTTTCAAACAACTGTTTGCCCTGTCTTGCATCCACGGTTGTACCAGTTGAGAAGAGACAATCTCTTAGCTCTAATTCTCCAAGTGCAAGGAAGAAAGCTGCCATAAAACTTCCCTTCAAATGGAAAGAAGGAAATCCTAATGCTGCTTTACGTAAGTTTCTATTTCTACCCTTTTCTCCTTGCAATCTATGCCTAGCCTCTTGGTCTAGTTGCTTCAGTTCAATGTTTCTGCATGTATTTCTAATTGTCAGTACTCTTTCTGGAACTAGTTTTTGACTACCTTTTATCAATTGCACAGAATGAATCAGTTGATTTATGCTTCCATCAGCAATGTGGGAGAATAAAGAAATCTCATGAATTGCTTTTTTGACTTTAGCCTATTACAGGATTTAATATAGTTGTGTTAATTATTTTTCTTCTAAAAAGAACTTGTTATATTCCACTATCATCCTGTAACTGTCAAAACTTTGTTCTATCTGATGCCAACGGGAAACAAAATTAAGTTATCTTCAGCTCTCCTAGAAATATTACTTGCGACAGTCGTGGACAATGTTTGAGCTGTTTATTCTTCTTCTAAGGTATAACTGAAGTGAACTTCCAATAAGCAAAATGGTCCAAAATTTATTTAACAGTGTAGTTAGTGAAGTACGAGGCAATGGACAAACGTTGGGTATAGAAACCTGTTCTGATGATGTTGTTAGGAGATTTATGTTGTGTGTATTTCTGTTGGTTTAATGCTCCTTCACTTTCTGAAAGATTGAAGGCCAAATGTTATCCACATGAGCTCATAGCTGTGTACTTTGTGCCGAGAGTAGATGAGTCTGAACTGCTAAAGGTGGCTGAATGCCTTAGCATGTGTCCTTTATTCTAATGTTAAAAGATTATCAAGGCCAAATATGATGTCACACATGTATGCTACATTTATGTGGGAAGCGTACATGCTGACTACTAAACAGATCAGCGAATTGAGGAAAAAAAAACTTACTCTTATCCTTTTATGTGGTACAGTTTCGTCTAAAGCCCTGCTTCAAAGGCCAATAGCTGGTTCCCAAGTACCAGTTTGCCGGTTGGAGAAGAAAATGCCTGATAGTTGGTCCCATATTGAACCGGGTACTTTCAGGGTTCGGGGAGAAAACTATTTCAAGTAAAGTGCTTCCTTCTCTTACCAATCACATGCACTCAGATAAATGTAAAATATTATACGAAGATGTGTCTAATCACATAAGAACTTAGAACATCTGTATGATAATAATCAACAAGCATATGGATATGTGCCAGCTGCCACACTAGTTCATGTGTTGTATAAGGTATTTTATTTCACACATTTGTTTTTGTGCAGGGATAAAAAGAAGGTGTTTGCTCGAAATTATTCAGCATATAATCCTTTTGGGGTTGATGTATTTTTAAGCCAGAGAAAAATATTTCATATTGCACGACATGTGGACCTTCCTTTCATTGAACATTCTGGAACACTTCCTCCCATTCTTGTTGTGAATGTCCAGGTATGATTGATTTTTTGAAATTATAGTAATGAGTATTTACATCATCTTTTTCTTGATCTAACCTTCACAAAAGCTTTCATGGTTCTGAAAGTGGTTTTGAATGTTATCTGCTTTGTTCATTTTAAGTTTGTTTGTGCAACTTTACAATTTAAGATAGGTATTGTCTCCACGCTATAGATGCAATTTCTCTTCAAAGTCTAAAGTACTTTGTTGCATAAATTAGTAGGAATTTCTGGCCCCCTCATGGGGCAGTTGAGTAAATGAATATAGTGTAATCACTAATCCTAATTTATTCACGGTGTGTCCAAAACTCCTAATCATACAGAGTTTCATTATTTAAGTAGTCATTTAATTCATGTAGTTTCTATTTAGCCTTTTCATAGCACGCTTAACCTTGCCTTTTGCTTTTAGTTTTTCTATGTATCAAAGTGCTCCCATTCATGTAATTTCTGTTTAGCCAACTTTCTTAGTGTTCTATAGTCACAGGATAGCTACTTCAAACTTGATCATTCCCTCATGTTGCGGAGGTACTGTTTTTCTTCCGCAGATCCCATTATATCCTACCACAATTTTTCAAGGTGAAACTGATGGTGAAGGGATGAGTTTTGTCTTGTATTTTAAGCTTTCAGAAAGTTACGCTAAGGAACTTCCTCCTCATTTTCAAGAGAGTATCAGGGTAAGTTTGAGCATTCATGTTTTTCTCATATTTATGCTTTTTCTTTCCTTTTCTTTTTCCGTATATGACTGGTTGGTTTCTCCATTTGATACTATCATCTTTTCCCGCTTCTTTTAATCTTTTTCAGTTCTATCTTTTTTTTTTTAACATCCTTTGCAGTGTTGAGTCATTTCACTTGGTCTTTTATATCTTGGTGTCATTTCTTCCATGTTTCATAGACCATAATATTTATTCTGTTCAGATTTTCTTTTGTGAATAGTCAAGTTCCTATTTGAAATAATTATCACTTTCCTCCCCTTGTCTTATCGTGGACAGAGGCTGATTGATGATGAAGTGGAAAAAGTAAGGGCTTTTCCTGTGGAACATACCGCACCCTTTAGGGAACGATTGAAGATATTAGGTCGTGTAGCAAATATGGAGGAACTCCCATTAAGTGCAGCAGAGAGGAAGCTTATGCATGCCTACAATGAAAAACCTGTTCTTTCACGTCCTCAGCATGAGTTTTACAAGGTAAATTTGGCCAAGATTGTGTTCTTTTTAAATTTGAGTACGATTTGGCTACACATCGTGTTCTACTAAAAAATTGTTAAATGACCCTGTCATTCCCTTTTAATATTTTTTTTTTTTTTTAAAAAATGACGAGGGAATTCAATCCCTTTTAGCACTTACTTTTGGGGAAAAGGCGAGCATGCTGTTTTGAACTGGGAAATATCCTAACTAATCTGGTATATCCAGTAGTAAATTAAGATAGTTTCCAAGTAGTGTAGTTTACATTTGTTACGGAAGCATAACATACTTCATTTAAATTTTTTCGCCCAAAATTTTAAGAAAAGTTGTTTCAGTTTGCATGTATCTAGACTGTTGCTCAATTTCTGGATTAAGAAAGAAATATATATATATAACTAGGTTTTGATTCGTCTTTTGATTCTTGCTTCGGTTGTTAATGATCTTTTTGCAGGGAGAGAATTACTTTGAGATTGACATAGATATGCATAGATTCAGTTACATCTCTAGGAAGGGTTTTGAAACATTCCTAGATAGACTAAAGCTCTGTTGCTTGGATGTTGGCCTAACAATTCAGGCAAGTATCTGTCCTCAATGTTCCATTCTTTTTTCTTTTCTACCAGAATATTTTTTCGGCCTCGGATATCATTTTTTTCATCTAGGTAATGTCTTTTACCACTTTCCAAGCAGGGCAACAAAGCTGAAGAATTGCCGGAGCAGGTTTTGTGTTGTATACGGTTAAATGAAATTGACTACGCGAATTATCAGCAACTGGGGTTGGAATAGCGAGCCCTTTGAATTAGCTGCACATACATTGGAATTGTCGAGATATGGCAAATAAAGAAGTAACTTAGAGAAGTTCAGTTGTCCCTCGCTTTTGGTGCCTACCTCTCTCAGTCTCACCCTTCCCCCATTTATCAAAATCTTCGGTGTCAGGCAGATTATAAGGGTAGCAGGTTCAACAGGAACTGTTAAGGACCTGTTTGGGGCCAACTCCTATGCCACCTAGCCTTTTATGACATGAGTTCTGGACAAGTCGATAGCTTACATTAGCTATATATATGTGTATGAATTCATGGACAACATTGAGAAATCAGTTAATGGAATAGATTCTAATTAATTCTTTTTGTCTGATAATGTAAGCAATCTGTTCAATTAACTTTCAGCAACACAGATTTTTAGTGCTTTTGATTTTAAATGCCAATATGCGAGGGAGGGAAAGGTGGACACTCTTGTTGATTTTCACCAAAGTCGGATACTTGTAGTGCTTGTGTTCTTATATGCCAAAGGTTTTAATGTGCAAATGGACAAGCGTTTTGGATTTCACCAAAATTATACACACTTCTACTGACAGTGTCTGTAATTTAACTTGTTATATCTGGTTACTTACCATTTATTATAGGTAACCTGCTTAATGTATATAGTGATTAGCTAGTGAAGAGTTGCATTAGCAGTTGAAGAAGCAATGAGTTGCATTAGCAGTTGAAGAAGCAATGAGTTGCATTGGCAATTTGATCATCTGTATTAAATTGTTTCTAGAAAATTATGTGAAGAGCAACAAATAGTTGAAGCTCAAGATTTACAGGGAGGAAGGGGTTTCCCACATAAACCTCTATTTTCGGAGAATGAGCTCTGAGGAAAATCAAGAAAGGCTTCCCATAAGGTATTTTTCCTTCAAGAAGATTATCTGAAAGTCTCAATTCTTTCAGGTTTGTCAGCTTCAGAAACTCCTCAGGGATTCTGCCTGTGAATTGATTTTTCTGCAGCATCAGTCTCTCCAGAGTGCTCACATTCGCCAGCGATGTTGGCAGGTTAGAGCCTAATCCATCGTAACTGAGATCCAAAGTCTCTAGTGATTTCAATGTTCCTATGGCAGTTGGTAATCTACCTTTGAGAAAATTATGCGATAAGTTTAAGTATTGGATTTTCTTGTCCTCCCGTGCCAATCTGTTCAATGACACTTGAGAAACTGTTATCAGAAAGATCAAGATATGTCAATGATCCTCCTTCAAGCCTGCTCTCATCTGGAAAACTGCATTAACAGTGCCTTCTAGCTTATTCGAGTGAAGGTCTAACACTCCCAGATTTTCAAGATTTGTGACAGTAGATGGAATCTCAGACACAAACTTGTTGTTAGAAAGGTTTAAAGAATAAATCCGAGATAAACTGCCAATCCAAGATTGAATTCTTCCTGAAAGATAGTTAGCCGATAAGTCTTGTTCCAGCAATGACCTGGCAAGTGATTGAATATCATCTTGTAATTCACCACGAATTCCACATCCTGCCAAGTAGATTCGCGATAGTGATGGCAACTGCATGAACCATTTGGGAATGGTTGATATGTTCAGATGGTTGAACGATAAATCCAGTGATTGAAGATTTGAAAGGGAAGAAATTTCCTGAGGCAATGGTCCTTCAATCATGTTATGAGATAAACTCAACAGGAGAAGTTGACTAAGCCCGTTTATCGATCTTGGCAACTGACCAGATAACTGCTTGCAACTGAGATACAACTCTGTGAGTGACTTGAGATTACCTAAACTAGAAGGGATAGGACCCTTAATATGATTGTTTGCAAGTGAAAGTCTCTGAAGGGAAGTCAAGTAGCCAATAGTTTGAAGTATCGTTCCACTGAGGCGATTGTTTTGCAGTCTTAGAAATCTCAGAGAAGACTATTGGCCTTGTTTTGAAGGCAACGGTATCTCTCCCTCGAGCTGGTTGGCATTCAGGTAAAGACTTGAAATGGAATATAAGTTAGAAATGGAATGAGGGATTATCCCGGTTAATGAGTTATTAGACAAATCAAGCTCTTTCAACACTTGCAGATTGCCAATGTTTTCTGGTATTTTGTCAGTCAATAAATTATTTTGAAGAGACAGAGATTCCAATTTTGTCAAGTTTGTTATAGACTCAGGAATTGCATCAGAAAGTTTATTCAAATGTATATCCAGTCTTTTAAGATTCTTCAGATCTCCAATGCATGAAGGAAGAAATCCAGGAAAACCATTTTCTTGGAGATACAGTTCTTCAAGTTTAGACAACTTACGCATGCTTTGCGGATGCACCAGTAAACTTGTTGCCAAGAAATTGAGTTTTCTGAGATTCGGAAGACGTAAACCAATCGAAGGAGTTTGCCCCGTGAGGCCCACAAGTTCACCTATATCGATGACCTCGAGAGAATTCAGAAGTGTGACTGAAGGAGATAAATAATTCCCCTACCATAGTAGATTGAACTGGTGCATCACCTGTACAACTCTTCCAGTTTCATTGCTGCAAAAAATACCTTCCCATTTACAACAATCTTGGTTTTTCCATTTATCTAATCTGCCAGAAGTATCTGATTGAATTCCAGCCTTGAAATCTTGAAGACTCTTTAAATCATTTGGATGGCATGACTTACTTTTGCAAAAGGTTGCGAGTGTTAGCCCTAGAAGAAACCGAAGAATTTGAGAACCCACTTTTATTGTTTTGCAGTAAACCTGTGGATGGTCACTAAAATATGCTTGAAAATGTTGGGGTATATATCATTAACCATGTGTTTAAACATGATATATTTTAACAATTGTCATGGTTAAAAGTCTAAGCGGGAAATTGATGGAATACATGCATAGACAGCGGAAGTAAATAGCCAGGATCGAACTTGCATGTAATATAGACAACACATAATCAAAGATTTCAATCAAACATAAAATCGATATTTATCTCTTGGAGCATGACTGCGGCTGCAAATCGAACCTTCAAGCATGAGCAAAAGCTGTCCACGTGTTCATCCTTTAGTTCCACAGTCTTCTGCTGTGTAACCCGAATAATACCAGAATTTGATATGAATATATTTATTTGATGATCTATAGGCCCGAATTTTGAAAATTTCAAGGCATTTAAAGCAAAAATGAAAAGCGTCAGGGAAAATATATTAAGTCACTGCGATTTGATCGTAGTGGCGAGTACCTCTTTGTAGAGTTCATTAGTTACTTATTAGATAGAGGAATCGCATTTTCAATTGTCTACACCAAGTATTCTATAATAGATTGGTGTGGAAGAGAAAAGAAATATGACTCTTTTAAAGGTGGTAAGATTAATGATTGCCTTATTTATATTTGCTTTTTTGTTCTGGGATATCTCTTAGAAACTGCGAGTTACGTTCTTAATTTAATTCCTTCTAAGTTAGTACCTTTGACACCCATAGATCAGTTGATTGGATGTAAGGTAAATCTGCAACATGTTCGGATATGAGGTTGTCTACCACATGTGTTCAAAGGGAAAACAAATAAGTGGGAATCAAGACGGGATGTACGCATGTTTATTAGATATCCAAAGGGAACGAAAGGAGGTTTATTTACTGTCCTAAAAGAAAATAAGGTAATTGTTAATACAACTGCTAGATTTTAGAAAAGGACTATTTAATAAACCAAGTTCCTAGAAGTAAACTAGTTTTATAGGAACTTAGCAAAGAAATAGCAAATGAGTCATCTAAAATTCAAAAGTTTAAGAACATCTAACCGACAAGTCAGGGTTAACGTTCCATTGCATTTAAGTAGTGGGAGAAACGTAATGGACGTAAGGAAATTCCCACATAACTAATACATGAATAAGTTACGAGGGAATCTATGTATTATTTCATGCGGGGTAAAAGATGAAATAACTAATACATAAATAAAAAGTTGAAATGACAATATTACCATCATTCCCCACTTAAATACTTTCCTTTTCTAAACAAATATTTTTATATAATTTTTTTATATAATATTTTACTGTAATATTTTAATATTTTTTAAAAAATATTATTTTAATATTGTAAACAAATATTTTAATTTTAAAAATTATATAATATTTATTAACTTTTAATATGACAAACCAACATCCAAAGAAATAATTTATGCATAACTACTTATATAACTAAACCATGCATAACTAATACCTGCATTACTAATAAATGCATAACTAATACCTACATAATCCTAACTAGCTACCAAACGACCCCTTAGGGGCATAAGTTCTTTAAGAACGCGGGCAAAACTCGTGAATATCATAATACATAATTTATGCCCCTATAGGCATTAGTTCGATTTTGAAGGATAAAAATTAAATATAAGCTCATTTGGAGGGCAAGAATTAAAAACCAGCATAAAATAGCGGAAAAAGTGCACATGACCCCTAATATATTAATGTACGATTTCTCATCCACTTTAACTTTTATTCTTCTACGATTAGGATTTAATTTATATACAATGGTGGTATTAACTTTTTTTTTTCATTATCATATATATATATATATATAATTTACGCCTTAAGTAGGTGTGGCCTTTATCATTATATTTTAGCCTAATAACGAAGCCAATAACATGCCTTATTTTTTAAGTCTCTCCAATAAGTTTTCATCACTTCTTTCATTGTTTAATTAAAGAAAGACTAGAAAATATTTTATCTCATCCCAATTCATGTGATATACTTTCATTTTTAGTCTGTCCTAAAAAAATGATATATATATCTATATTTAGAAATAATTTAACTTAAAACTTCTTTTTTGCCAAACAATTTAATTTTGTTGTCATAGTATTGACTGTTGTTGCAAAAAGTACTTTTGACAACAACAAAAAAGTTGTTGCACGTCGTTGTAATAACAACTGATGGACAAAGTTAATGCAACAACAAAATAATGTTGTTGCCAAAAGTACTTTTTGCAACAATAGTTTATCTATGACAACAAAAACATTTTTGTTGACAACTGTCTTCTTTCTTGTAGTGTCTCATTTTACCCGTAATGAAATGATCCACAGTCACAAAAATATATATAACTTATTTTAGACCACAAGTTTTAAAAGCCTCTTATCTGTCTTAAATACCGTGGCTAATCAAATTATATCACTTAAATTAAGACGGAGGGAGTATTTGTTTTTGATGAGTTGTGTGCACGTAATTTGCATATTTTGTGAGCTCGTGCTGCTTTGAAAGAAAAAGTAGAGTACTTTATATCTCTACCCTCACCTGTCCCTTTTATGCAAAACAAGATCTTCTATATAAAGTGTCTGTTTGGCTACTTTCTAATTGGTCAAACACACACAATGCCAAAAATACATTTGAAAATAATGAATAACTCACGTTCCCACATGCTCAATGTTTTTTTATTTAAAGGAACTAAATGTCGAATTATTTTTTAAGGGAACTAGTAGTATTTGCTACCTTACACAGTCATCATTTAAAACTTATTATTCTTATTATTATTTCATTAAATTGCTTTTTAAGGTTACTTATATAAAAATTCTTACAATGATAGAAATGACTAAAAATATTTCATTCATGAAATTTGTTGATATAAGACCAGGGCGGCTCAATGATGTTGGGGCCTAAAACCAAATTTCAATGAGAGGTCTAAATTTATTTTTATCACAAAAACGAGAATAGACATATTTGCAACCTTTTAACACCATTGCTTTCCGTTTCCAACCAAAGAATGTACTCCCTCCGATCCGGAATGAGGATTTAGCCTCTAAAAGTTTGGTCCAAAATAATTAAGGTTTTAGTATATCAAAAAGGCATTTTATTCTTTCTCCAAATTTACCTTGGACACATTCTTAATTCAATGAATAAATTTAATGCTTGTTATAGTTTCAAAGGCCCTCTTGATTAAGGGTATTTTAGTCAACACACCTCTTAATTTTTAGGAGTAAGTGAATTCCTTAATTCATGTGCCAAAGTCTAAAACCTCAATTACTTTGGAACGGGGAAAGTATGTATGAACATGATCTAAATGAAGGCATCTCTGTTGTCTATGTATTTTATGTATTCAATATATCTCTTCTCGGGATCTACACTAGATCATGCATCAACACCAAATCGATCATTCGAGGCTTATGCTTTACCACATTGTATATCAGTTGTCGTAGTATCAGCAAAATGTGCTTGCATCCACAGCAAAGCAGAGGCAAAACAATTTCTTGATCAAATATTTAGCTTACTAAGAATATGGTGTTTGCGCACCAAAATTATCTCCTATTCTTAAATAAATTTCTGTTTGCAAGCTCCGAAGTTCATTATGGCTTTAGTTCAAGCCTTATACTGTTGCAGTATATCTATCGAAATTCCAAAACGTGGATTTACCTTTACATGATGCTATATGGGAAGAGTGTCAAATGCCAAGTTGATCGGAGCAAATACACATGCGATATTTGACATGTATCCACCCCTGCCTATGGGGTAATCAATTTCTATATACAACATAAGTACATTTCAAAAGTAAATACTTATCTAATGGGAATGAATAGCTGTAAACAATTTTGTGGCAGGGTTGAAAGACTACGCTATCAAAGTACTTATCCTTTCTTTGGTAGAGTATAGCAGTAGCAGTCAAATTTCAGAATCACAGGTTTGACTATGAAAATGGTGAAACAAAGCTTCTTTCAAGGGCACAAAAATTTGAATTTTTGCTTAAAATGACATGAGGTGCAAGAGCAAATATTGTAATGGAGTCCCTATATATTAAGGGTCATGATGATTCATATTTCATCACAAGCATCTCCAAAACACATTTCTCCACTTTCAAAGTCATTTCCTTTAAAAAACATGGATATTGAAAGTGGTAATTCTACACCTAATATCTTTCATACTCCCGAAAGAATACTTCCGTTGCCTCATGAATTCGGTCAAGAAAACAATGGTCTTCCTACTTTCATCGTTGGTGATGGACCCGGTAATATTAACTCTCTTTAATTCCATCAACATTCTTTTATGCTTCAATATAATATCGCACCCAATGTTTTGTTTTTCTTGGTGAAGCAACTTCTGGTAAACACACCATCTTTTATAGTCTACCTCTGGAATTTCAGCTTTAGGATATAACTTTACAATAGAAGAATCAACCTTTATAGTCTACCTCTGGAATTTTGGTTTACCTGTCAACATTGTCTAACTTATTTTTTTCTTTTTTCCCTTTCCAGCTGATCCATTTGTTGACAAAGCAATTGCTACTAGGCTGCGTAATTTGGAGATTAGAGCTCTAGAGCTCTTAGAAAAGTTTATCGCTTTGGAGAAAAGAAGCGAGGAGGTTTCAAATTCCCTGTTCAACAATTCAAGCGCTTTTCTAGTCTTTGCAGCCTTTTCTTTTTTCAACCTGAAAAATTTAACATGCGGTTTAGCATGGAAAATCTTCGAAATGTCCATGATTTAATTTATCAGCAACTTTTTTCGTTCACGGAAATTAGGGAAGGAAAAATTTGTTATTCTAAATAAGACAAAAAATGCTCTATTAACAACTCATGAGAATTTGGTTTATGAAGTGGAGGTACTTAGAGAAGTTGAACTGATGAAGGCAATTGTTGATACTGATCATGCGGCCGGAGTTGGGGTTCGAGCTGATGTTGAGGTTGCGTATGCGAGTGAGTGTGCGTTGGTGAAGCGAAATGTAATTTTTTGTCGAACTCATGCTATTGTAGACTCAGAGCCTCCTAAGGGGTTTGATGAATGACAACAAAAATGGGAGAGGAAGTCATATTATATGACTGGACTTATTCAACTTTGCATTGTGGTCGTTCTTACCGCTGTGTTGTATTGTGGTATCAGGTATGTTTATATATATATATATATATATATATATATATATATATATATATATATATATATATTTAATTTATTGATAATTTTTATGTTTTAGTTCTTTATATTAATTAAGTGAAAATTCTAACTCTTAATATTGTTGTTTTTGTTAGGATTTTTGTGATGGTGAAATGCATGTGTAACATGGAAGGATCAATGTGGCATTCCGTAGTGGGTTTTATTATTTTGTTTTTGAGGCATAGCAAAAAACAAAAAATAAAATAAAATTATGCTATGTCTAGTTTAAGTTTTTTGGGCCTGCTGGAGGCTACTTTTGTCTACCAGATGTAATTGTCTTTTAATTTAATGAAAGTTATTTTTAGTTTACAATTGTTCTGTTCTTATTTCACATACTCAAAGAATGAAATACGAGCACAATATTACATACGGTTTGTAGTAATCTTATCAACGCGCGCATTCAAACATTTAACCAAACCAGTGTCCAAGTAAGCTTTTGTTTTACTTGTCGATTCTTTGTCTTTGCTCAACTGAAATGAGAATAAGACAAACTAAAACTCTTAATGACTACTTTTATTAATTTCGCAGAATGAATCAATTGTTTTATGCTTCGATCAGCAACGTGGAAGAACAAAGAATAGATTGCTCTTTTGACCTTTGCCTGTTACAGGGTTTAATATAGTTGTATTGCATTCTTTTTCTTCTGAAAGAACTTGTTATATTCAACTATCGTCCTGTGTAACTGTCAAAATTTTGTTCCATCTGATGCCAAGAAGAAATATTATTAGGAAATTAAGTTATCTTCAGCTTTCCTAGAAATATTACTTGCAGACAGTCGTGGACAATGTTTCAGTCGTGGACAATGTTTGAGCTGTTTATTCTTCTTTCTAAGAAATAAGCAAAATGCTCCAAAATTTGTGTAAAAGTGTAGTTACTGAAGTGTGAGGCAGTGGACAAATATTGGGTATAGAAACCTGTTCTGATGCTGTGGTTAGGAGATTCATGTTGTGTGCATTTCTGTTGGTTTAATGCTCCTTCACTTTCTGAAAGATTGAAGGCCAAATGTTATCCACATGAGCTCATAGCTGTGCACTTTGTGCCAAGAGTAGCTGAGTCTGACCTGCTAAAGGTGGATGGAAACCTTAACATGTGTCATTTGTTCTAATGTTAAAAGATTATCATGGCCAAATATGATGTCACACATGTGTGCTACATTTACGTGGGAAGCGTACATGCTGGCAACTAAACAGATCAGGGAATTGAGGAAAAACAAATTGTTCTTATCCTTTTTTGTGGTACAGTTTCGTCTAAAGCCCTGCTTCAAAGACCAGTTTGCCGGTTGGAGAAGAAAATGCCTGATAGTTGGTCCCATATTGAACCGGCTACTTTCAGGATTCGGGGAGAAAACTATTTGATGAGTTATGAGTTTTGATGATCGACATATGCATTAGGGACCAGGTCCTTGATCGGGTGCCCTGGGCACTGTACGAATGTGACAGCTGTAGCCTGTAAAGTTTTGACACTGTTCCGACTTGCAGAGCCACAGCAGGACAGACGAATCATTGCAATGTCTCTATCTATGTCACATGCGTCTCTCATGCTCCTTACTTGGCCCTTATATAAACAACATGTTGGCATTTGTTTGACCTAGCAACTCAAAACATATTATTCTCATTGTTGAAAAGAGTAGCCGCCACTGTTTTCTCAGAGCTTTCAAGATCAAGACTAAATAACTCCAAGGACCAGATCCCAATACTGAAGATGTCTTAAGTCCTAGGTTATTTTAGTCTTTATCTTTTGGTCTAAATATTGTAAACCTACACTTCTTTTAAGAAGGGCTTTTGTAGGTGTTTGGTTTATTAAGCTTTTTGTGTAGACGCCTAACTATAGTTAGTTATGAAGAGTTGAAGTTCAGCTAGAGGTAGTTGAATTAGTTTGGTTCTTGGCTATAGTTGGTCAAGTAAGTGCTTGCAATAGAGGTATTGTAACGGAAGGGGTTAGTGCGCTAATTCCTTGGTTACCAAAGGCTTGTAATCTGAAAGACGTTGCTCAGTTAATGAAGTTGGAAATCCTACCAGTGTAGGTTGTGGTTTTTAATCTCTTGAGTAAGGAGTTTTCCACGTAAACATCGTGTCTTGTTTACTTTCTATTTTTGCTTGAGGGAACAGATAAGGTACCTGGTCCCTTATCTGTTTCGGTGGACGCTTAGTTTCTATCAATTGGTATCAGAACAAGTTCTTTCTAAAAAGGTAACACCTAGAAAGGATCTCTCATTATGGCTGCTCCACCAAACTTTGAGGAAGAACAGTCAACCACGAGGCCTTCGAGATTTAATGGAAAGTATTATGGATGATGGAAAATAAGAGTGCATGACTATTTGATGGCTGAAGTTTCCGAGCTCTAGGACATCATTCTTGATGGTCCTTTTGTCCCTACATGCCAGTAGTGATATCCTAATTCTGCTACCTCTCCCATGCATCAAGGCAGAAAGAAAGTCTTGCCAGGGGAGCCCCATCACCTACTAAAGGATCAGTTACTGGACGGCTACGCTTCTCAGGGCCCTCTACGTCAGAGTGACCCCGCCGGGGCGATCCAGTCACCCGGAGTTCAAGTTCGATCCATTAGGTTCCTCGATTTCTTTTTTTAAACAATATAAGAAAACATCCTGATGCTGAGTCTGGAAAGCTAGAGGTAAAACCCAGAAAAGAATATACCGAAGCTGATAGAAAAGCCATTGAAAAGGGGTTCAAGGCAAAGAAGATTTTAATGTGCGGTATTGGACCAGATGAATACAATCATGTTTCATCTTGTGAAATTGCCAAGGAAATATGGGAAGCCTTCTTGATGTGCCTCATAAAGGAACCTCTTAAGTCAAGCAGTCTAAAATAGACATGCTCACCATTGAGTATGAACTATTTAGAATGAAGGACGATGAGTCAATTCAGGATATGCACACTCGTTTCACCTCCATTATCAATGAGCTGCATTCTCTTGGTGAAGTCATTCCAATCAACAAGCGAGTTCGAAAAATACTCGGTGTTCTGCCAGGGTCTTGGGAAAGTAAAGTTAATGCCATAACTGAAGACAAAGATCTGGAGAAAATGACCATTGATGACTTGATTGGAAATCTCAAAACCTATGAGGTGAAGAAAAAGAAGGAGCTTGAAAGATGGGAGCCAAAGAAAGAGAAGAACCTGGTCCTGAAGGTGGCCAAAAGTGACTCAAGTGGTAATGAGTTTGATATGGCCTACATTACAAAAAGGTTCCATAAGATGATTAGTAAAAATGGTGGATTCTCCAAGATAGAAAGCTCTAGTAAGAACTTCAAATAGAATGACTTATGTCACAAATGTGGGGAGCCTAGTTACTACATCAAAGAATGTCCTCTTCACAAGCAAGATTACTACAAAAATGCTGACAAGGGAGTGAAGAGGAACCAGGTCCCTGATAAGAAGTTCAACAGAAGAGATGTGGTTGACAACTTGGTAAAGCAGGCTTTAGCTGCTTAGGGAGACTCCTCTAGTGAGTCTGAACATGAAGATACAGGGGATACCTCCATGATAGCTATTGAAGATGAACCTGCGACTATGAGTCCATCTGTGTACTCATGGCTAAGTCGGCAGATGAAGATGACAATGAGAATGAAGAGGTAAATTTCTTTGATGTTCAGAAAAATCTAAAAAATTACTCTCAAAAGAAATTAATATCTCTTGCAAATGTGCTAGTTGATACCTATCATAGCCTTATCAATGAGAAAAATGTCTTAAATGAGGAGATTAAAGGTTAGAACACGTAAGGGATGATATGGTAGTAAACATTGTGGATTTAAAGGAACAAGTTGAAGTGTTAACTAGGGATAATGCTTTGTTGATTAGTCAGATGAACAAATGGGTGAATACCCCTTCTAAGGGAAAACAAGTGGGAAGTGAGATTTATTTTGAGCTTGATAGTGAACTCAAAAGGGTTAAAATGAACCTCTTTATTGAGCTAGAAAGAAATAGGCAACTTCAAGAGGATCTAAGCCGTGTGAAATCTGAACTTGATAAGTCTCTTCATTGGACCTGCTCCTCTGACAAAGTGGCTGCTATGTGCAAGGGTAATGATGGTAGACAGGGCATTGGTTATAAAAGGCCAAGACCCGTTCAATCCTCACAAAAAATATGTTTCTGTAACTGATAATTGGCTTTGCACCCACTGTGGCAACACTGGTCATTACAAAGACTCCTGCAAAGCAAGATTTCAGTCTATGCACAGAAACAGAGCTTATGTTGATAACAAACCCAAGAATGCGGGACCTGGTCCCCATAAAATGAAATCTGTGCTGCCTGCATGGGTGAATAGATCTCTTATTCACCCATTTTATGATTACAAGGAACCCAGGTTAGCTTGGGTTCCTAAGACTAACAAATAACTTTGTTTGTAGGCTAAAGTGAGAGGGAACAGTCAAAAATGGTTTGTTGATAGTGGCTGCTCAAAGCACATGACTGGAAGGATGAAAACTTTTCTCTCATTCAAGGCTTTGAAAGGTGGGAGTATGTCCATTGGTAATGGGAAGAAAGGACATATTCTTGGCATTGGAAAAATTGACAAGACACTCTCCTATTCTATTGAAAATGTTTACTACGTGAAGGGTTTAAGCTACAGTCTACTGAGTGTATCACAAATATGTGACAGAGGAAACAAAGTGGGTTCTTGTCTCATGTGTGCACTATCACTAATCTCAAATCTGGAGAAGTGGTACCAACTGAATACAAGAATATCTATGCAGTAGATTTTGGCTCATCTGATGATAGTGATTTGACTTGTCTCAGTGCCGTGGATGACAATGCTGAGCTGTGGCACAGGAGATTGGGACATGCAAGCTTCACCTTGCTGAAAAAACTGGTGGCAAAGGACCTGGTCCGTGGGCTACCAAATGTCAAGTTTAAAGATCACAAGGTGTGTGGTGCATGCATAAAAGGGAAGCAAGTCAGAACCTCTTTTAAACCAAAGAAGGAAGTAAGCACCTCTAGGCCACTTGAGCTTCTTCATATGGATCTTTGTGGGCCTATGAGGATTCAAAGCAAAGGTGGAAAAAAGTTGACTTTTCAAGATTCACTTGGATCTTGTTTCTAAGAACCATAAATGAAACATTCCCTGTGTTTGTAGCCTTTGTGAAACAGATTCAAGTGAAGTTGGGATATCAAGTTGCAAGCATAAGATCTGATCATGGCACGACCGACAATGCCAACTTTAATGAATTTTGGCAAATGGATTAGTCACAATTTCTCTCGCTCCCGAACACCTCAAGAAATGGTGTTGTGGAAAGGAAAAACATGACTCTTGAAGACATGGCAAGAACAATGCTGATTACAAGTGATGTGGCCAAAAGTTTCTGGGCAGAGGCTGTCAACACTGCTTGCTATTTGATCAACAGGTGCATGATCAGATCCTTCAGGCTGCTAAATGGAAAGAAACCCAAGCTAACTCACCTTAAGGCTTTTGGATGCAAATGTTTTATTCTTAACAATGGCAAGGAAGCCTTAGGAAGTTTGATGCTAAGAGTGATGAAGGAATCTTTCTTGGATACTCTTCTTACAGCAAGGCATATAAAGTTTTCAATAAGAGAACTCAAATTGTGGACGAAAGTGTGCATGTGATCTTTGATGAGACAGATGAGTTGGGAAGCAAAGGGATACAAAGGGATAAAACGGATAATGGAGACCTCTCAATTCCAAATGAGGTCCTGGAAATCACAAGTGGAAAGGCTAAAATGATGAAGTAATGAAGAAGATGCAACAGATTATCCAGTTGATGCAAAGGTACCAGGTCCCTCCATCACTCCACTTGAGGCTGAAGATAGAGTTGTTGATCCTGTGTCAAACAATCCTAGTGCTGATCAGAAAAATGGAGATCAGCATCTCTAGATGCAAATGATGGTTCCAATGCGGAGGCACCTGGTCCCTCAAGCAGTGAAATTCAAGTATCCAACTGGAAACACAAGAAATCTCACCTTCTTGAAAATGTAATCACTCCCTTAAACTCTTGCATCCAAACCAGATCTAAGGCAAGAAACATGTTTGCCTACTCCACATTCATTTCCCAAATTGAGCCCAAGAACATCAAGGAGGCATTGAAAGATGCTGACTGGATTAGTGTTATGCAAGAAGAGCTTCATCAATTTGAAAGGAACAAGGTGTGGCACCTGGTCCTTAGACTAGTAGACAGAACAGTGATTGGGACTAGGTGGGTGTTTCGTAACAAGCTTGATGAGTTTGGATACACTACCAGAAACAAGGCAAGACTGGTGGTTCAAGGGTATAATTAAGAAGAGGGTATTGATTATGATGAGACTTTTGCACCAGTGGCAAGGATGGAGGCAATAAGGATTCTAATTGCTTTTGCATCCTATATGGAGTTTAAATTATTCCAAATGGATGTCAAAAGTGCATTTCTCAATGGATACTTGAAAGAAGAGGTCTTTGTCAAGCAACCTCCTGGCTTTAAAAGTCATGATCATCCTGAGCATGTCTTCAAACTTGACAAAGCTCTCTATGGCTTAAAGCAGGCTCCTCGAGCATGGTATGAAAGATTGTCAAAGTTTCTTTTGGAAAATGGGTTTACAAGAGGAAGAATTGATAACACTCTGTTCCTAAAGAAGAGAGGGAAGAATCTACTGATTGTGCAAGTATATATTGATGACATCATCTTTGGTGCTACTCTTGATTCCTTATGTGAAGAATTTGCTGAGCTCATGAAGAGTGAATTTGAAATGAGCATAATGGGTGAGCTAAATTTCTTCTTGGGTCTACAAGTCAAGCAATCTCAAAAGGGCACCATGATTAGTCAACAAAAGTACATCAAGGAGCTGCTTAAAAGGTTTGAAATAGGAAATGCAAAGCCTATTGATACCCCTATAGGAACTACTACTAAGCTGGATATGGATGAACCTGGTCCCTCTGTGAATGAAACCATGTATAAAGGCATCATTAGGTCACTGCTATACCTAACCTCTAGCAGGCCTGACATCGTGTTCAGTGTAGGGCTGTGTGCTGGGTTCCTATCAAGTCCTAAAGAGTCTCACTTGAAAGCTGCAAAAAGAATTTTGAGGTATCTTAAAAGTTCACAGGACCTGGTCCTCTTCTATCCCTCTGGAGGCAATTTTGACTTGGTTGGTTATGCTGATGCTGATTATACTGGTTACCTGGTGGATAGAAAAAGTACTTCTGGGATGGCATATTTTCTGGGGTCATGCTTGATCTCATGGGGTACAAGAAAATAATTCTCGTGGCTCTTTTCTCTGCCGAGGTCGAGTATGTGGTCGTCGCTCTTGTTGTACTCAATTGTCAGATCAAACAACAACTTGAGGACTTTTATGTCTTTACTGCTTGTGTGCCTCTGATGTGTGATAATACCAGTGCCCTGAATATGGCAAAAAATCAAGTGCATCACTAGAGAACCAAGCACATTGATGTGAGGCATCTTTTCCCAAGGGACAATGTGAAAAAAGGTTGATTCGTATTCAAACACGAAGATCGAGTGCGTATATTTTCACCAAGGCATCGCGAGAACATTTTGAAAGAAATCATTTGGAGTTGGGCTTTATCTAGCTCCACTAGTTGTCTCCCAATGATTGGCTATTTTGAACGAAATCGTTTGGAGTTGGGCTTGATCTAGCTTCACTAGTTGTCTCCCAACGATTGGCTATGTCAAGAGAAAAGGTAAAATGCTCAAAGTATTTTTTGCAGACATCTGACTCACTCTTATACCGTTGCAGGTATACTTACATTATATGGCACTCTCAGGACAGCCAAAGCACTGAAGCCATTGCATATTTCAGAAGTTTTTGCCTAAGCTTTATCAAAAATTCAGTCAAGGGACCTGGTCCCGTTGACTCAGGTTAGTAGTCTTTTCAATACTTATATGCTATTAAACTGTCAAAATGCCATGTCATCATTTGTCCCCACCTCCTTTCAAAATCCAACGTCGAATCATCACACCTTTTCAGAACCGACCCGACTTAAATGAAACGGTTTGTTTGCCAATAGGAATCGGTTCCTTCACTTTCTTTTAAAACCCAACCATAAATTTCCTTTCTCTCTCTCACTTTACTCTCAACTCTCGCGATCTTCATCGTCCCCATCTTCTCCCATCAATTTGACCATGTCAAACAACGAAGTTTTACCTCTTATTGTCTCAGAAATCAATCCTTCCTCTCCCAAATAGCTTACTTTAACCAACCCACAAATGAGTATACCATCTCCAACAAGTTTCCTTCCCAAAGAACTAAACCAAACAACATCTTCTCCAAAACCTGCTGGTTTCTCTAGGACTCGTAAAAACCAAATCCCAAAGAAGCTACTGCCTACTTTCACGTCCTCTGAGAAACCCAATTCGGAAGAAAGCACTCATACTATGCCGACCTCTCACAATCTTGAGACATCTGTGGACACTACTGAAAAGTATGACGATATTGAAGTGACAAGTCAAGGAGTGAAAACAGACACTGTAATTAAAAAGAGGGACTTGAGGGAAGTTCCTCCAGATTCAAGTAATCCAACTTCTTTTGCAAATATGGATATTTCTGGGGTTTTGATTAAGAGTGTGGTAACGCGTGGTGAAACAAAGGATAATGTCGAAAATGTTATTGCTAATGAACCTGGAAACAGCGGGGGGATGGAAACTAAGGGATGGGTGCTTTACCTCAGGGGGAACAGAGTAGTTTAGTTCATACTGTAATGAGTGTGGGACCTGATCCCTCTGAAATATCATCTGCCTCTTAACAAGTGTCTACAATTGCAGTTTCATGGATAGAAACCTCACCTGAATGGAAAGCCTCTCTCTTGGTTCATCTAACCATTCTGAGAGGGTTAACTTTGATGATTATATTATATTGAGAACTGTATATAGACAAAGTTCTAGGGGTGCTAATGGATGAGAAAGGGGAAAAGCAGGAGAAAATATTTCGCCGATAGGAGGCCTGCTTCTAAGCAAAGAAAGAGACCTCCGACTACAAAGCATAAGTCTAAGGCAAGATTAGACTCTACATTACTGGTTAATAAAGCAAAGACAACTGGTCAGAGATGGAGAAGAGTACATTTTGAAAATTTTAATAAGTTGAGGGATGAAGTAATTGTTGTGTCTGATGGAGAAGAAGAGGAGGGGGAAGCCCCCTTGGTCAGGCAAAACTCCAAAAGCAAAAGGACAATTGTGGCTGAAAGAGGTGAGGAAAGTGAAAAGGATGAAGTTGTGGCAAAGGATAGGATGGTGTCAAAATCCCCTAAGAAAAAAAAAATAGTTTTAGTAAGGAGGGAGGTTCTTCCAAAAGGAGAAGAGTTAGTATCGAAGGACATGGTTCCTCAATAAAAAGCACGCAAGCATTGGAGAAGGAAAGCCAACGTAATCTACAAGGGTGAAAATTTTTACTGGAAAAAGTAATTGATCCAGAGATTATCGGCCACAAAGTATTAAAGGATTTAATGGAAGTGCTCAAATCTCAACAATGGGAGCACCTAATGGAAGGTCCTGCAGTGGCTTATGAGAAAGAAGTAGCCGATTTCTTTGTAAATCTTGATAATCGATGACTACTCATTGGTTTGCCAAGTTGGTCAGGTGGAGTTCACCCTCAATGAAGAACAGTTGGGGACAATTCTTGGTGTTCCAATTGCTGGAGTAAGTCAACTGGAGGAAGGAGACAAGGCTACTACAGACTTCAAGCTTCACATAGTTAAAAAGGGCGAGCATGTGACCACTGAGACCATCTGTAAGAAACAAATGAAGTCTCAGTATCAATTGCTTTTTGAGTTTGTGAACAAGGTCATGTTTTCTTGCACTGAGAAAAGATGTATTGCTTCCCGAACGGACTCAGGTCTTTATGAAAATTCTGGATGGTGGCCATTCGATTAGCTTTCCTAGCATTATGTTACAATACATGATCAAGGTAGTGGATGTCAAGGATGGTAAGCACGGTATGCCCTATGGTTCTCTTCTTACCAAAGTGTTTGAGCATTTCAATGTGCCTCTTGGTAAAGCTTCCAAAGGGACCAAGAAGCAGATGTTCTCTATGTCCACTCTGGAAGAGTGTGAATGTGTTCCAAAGAAAGGAGGAGCAGGGACCACATCCACCATATCCGGTCTGATTGAAGCAAATGAGAAAATCTTGGCTGATGTTGAGAGGTTGCAGGTTGAGAACACCCTATTGAAGGCAGAAATCACTAGACTAAAACTGGAGGTACCTGGTCCTAGTGGTGATACAACGACAGAAGTTGCGGAGTTGTGAGAGGTTAATTCTAGTCTTACGAAGAAAGTTGCTGAGCTTCAGGAGCAAATCCTGGCTAATCACAAAGCTACGGATGCTAGACTAGACATGATGTTCAAAGCTTCCAACCCTGCCAGTTCTTCCAACCCTGATCCTCTATTCCGTCACATTTTTTGAACTTTCACATTTTCTAAACTTTCTCTTTGATATTGGCATTTTGACATTTAAGTTAGTATGTTTGTATTGCGTTGATTACAATGTTTTTATACTAAATTTTTCTTATGCTTGGCACATTCTCTGATTTTTGCATATGTTTCTTTTGGTGCTTTGCTGTTTCTGTTGGTCCTCATACTGCATTGCCCAAGCGGCACGTCAATGTTTCTGAACTTCTTATTGCTTGTGCTAATCTTTATCTCTTTTCAATAATACCAAAAGGGGGAAGATGTGTGTTAGTGTTAGTAGTCGCAAAAGGGACCTGATTCTCTGAATGGAAATACAAATATGTTGTTGGGGCCAAATCTGCAGGGGGAACCTGGTTCTCCAAGGGAACATCACTTACGAGTCTGTCATCATCAAAAAGGGGGAAATTGATGAGTTATGAGTTTTGATGATCGACATACGCATCAGGGACCAGGTCCTTGATCAGGTCCCCTGGGCACTGTACTAATGTGACAGCTGTAAAATTGTGACATTGTTCGACTTGCAGAGCCATAGTAGGACAGACGGATCATTGCAATGTCTCTATCTATGTCACCTGTGTCTCACATGCTCCTTAATTGGCCCCCTATATAAACAACATGTTGGCATTTGTTTGACCTAGCAACTCAAAACATATTATTCTCATTGTTGAAAAGAGTAGCCGCCACTGTTTTCTCAGAGCTTTCAAGATCAAGACTAAAAAACTCCAAGGACCATATCCCAATATTGAATATATCTTAAGTCCTAGGTTATTTTAGTCTTTATCTTTTGGTCTAAACATTGTAAATCTACACTTTTTTAAGAAGGGCTTTTGTAGGTGTTTGGTTTATTAAGCTTTTTGTGTAGACGCCTAACTATAGTTAGTTATGGTGAGTTGAAGTTCAGCTAGAGGTAGTTGAATTAGTTTGGTTCTTGGTTAAAGTCAGTCAAGTAAGTGCTTGTAATAAAGGTATTGTAAGGGAAGGGATTAGTGGGCTAATTCCTTGGTTGCAAAAGGCTCGCAATCTGAAAGATGTTACTCAGTTAGTAAAGTTGGAAATCCTACCAAAGGTAGATTGTGATTTTTAATCCCTTGAGCAAGGAGTTTTCCACGTAAACATCATGTCTTGTTTACTTTCTGTTTTTACTTAAGGGAACAAATAAGGTACCTGATCCCTTATCTGTTTTAGTGGACGCTTAGTTTCTATCACTATTTCAGGTAAAGTGCTTCCCTCTCTTAGCACTCACATGCACTCAGATACATGTGCCAGCTGCCACTGCACTAGTTCATGTGCTGTATATGGTATTTCATTTCACACATTTGTTTTTGTGCAGGGATAAAAACAAGGCGTTTGCTCCAAATTATTCAGCATATTATCCTTTTAGGGTTGATGTATTTTTAAGTCAGAGAAAAATATTTCATATTGCGCGACATGTGGAACTTCCTTTTATTAAACATTCTCGAACACTTCCTCCCATTCTTGTTGTGAAAGTCTATGTATGATTGATTTTTGAAATTATAGTAATGAGTATTTACGTCATATTTTTCTTAATTGAACTTTCATAAAAGCTTTCAAGGTTCTGAAAGTGGTTTTGAATGTTATCTGCTTTGTTCATTTTAAGTTTGTTTGTGCAACTTTTCAATTCAAGATAGGTAATGTCTCCATGCTATAGAGTATAGATGCAACATATGTTCTCTTCAAAGTTTAAAGTACTCTGCTGCATAAATTAGTAGGATTTTCGGGCCCCCTCACGGAGCAGTTGAGTAAATGAATATCGTATAACCACTAATTCTACTTTGTTCATGGTGTGTCCTAAACTCCTAATCATACAGAGTTTCATTATTTAAGTAGTCATTTAATTCATGTAGTTTCTATTTAGCCATTTCATAGCACACTTAACCTTGCCTTTTGCTTTTAGTTTTTCTATGTACCAAAGTGCTCCCATTCATGCAATTTCTATTTAGCCAACTTTGTTAGCGTTCTATAGTGGCAGCATAGCTACTTACATCTTAATTATTCCCTCATGTTGGGGAGGTACTGTTTTCTTCTGCAGATCCCGTTATAGCCTATAGCAATTTTTCAAGGTAAAACTGAGGGTGAAGGGATGAGTTTTGTCTTGTATTTTAAGCTTTTAAAAAGTTACGTTAAGGAACTTCCTCCTCTTTTTTGAATAGAGTATAAGGGTATGTTATTTTCTTTTTCCGTATATGACTGGTTGGTTTCTCGCTTCTTTTCCAATTCTATCTACTTTTTTTAACATCCTTTGCAGCGTTGAGTCATTTCACTAGGTCTTTTATAGCTTTGGTATGATTTCTTCCATGTTTTAGGATAGACCATCATATTTACTCTAGTCAGATTTTCTTTTGTGAATAGTTGAGTTCCTATTTGAAATAATTATCACTTTCCTCCTGTCTTATCTTGGACAAGAGAGGCGATCACGATGAAGTGAAAAAAGTAAGGGCTTTTCCTGTGGAACATACCGCTCCCTTTAGGGAACGATTGAAGATATTAGGTCGTGTAGCAAATATGGAGGAACTCCCATTAAGTGCAGCAGAGAGGAAGCTTATGCATGCCTACAATCAGGGGCGGATCTACTTAGAGCCCAGGGTGTTCATCTGAACCCCCTTCGTCGGAAAATTATACTGTTCATATAACGTCAAAATTTTATTTTATGTGTATATATGTAATAATGAACCCCCTTATTACAAACCAAATACTTGGTTGAGCGGCGTAGGGGGTTCAGTTTCGCGCATGGGACGCGGGTTCGAACCCCGCTTGCAACATATTCTCAATATTTATAGCTTCAGGCGTTTTCAATATATTTTTAAAATAAACAAAACGACGACGTTTATTAAATGGGCAGATCTAATTGGGATTTGAATAAAATTCCTAATCTAAAATTCAAATAATAAAAAAACCTTATTGCATAGTTCCTGCTCTTTCACTCTTCCACAATCCACACGACCTCACTATTCTGCCTCTTACATTTTTTTTTTTTTGCTCTATTGATACTTGATTGTCGCCGGTTGCGCTCGTGCCGCTCTCCGCCTCCAGTCTCCATTCATGGCTTCCTCGGTAAGTTCTTAGTTCCCTTCTTTTTCTATTTATCCTCAGGAGAATAGGCATTCAAACACAAATTCATTTTTGCAGACTGATATACAAATGGTCTACAAAGATAATTTCTTCTATAAATTTAGCATGTTCCTAAATCCTAATAGGATAAGCAATTAATATATCAGTATAGCAGAGAGATTTTTTTTCCAGAATTCTATATATTTGCTATGAAGATTAGATAGATTGCTTCAATTTGCTGGTAACTAGTCTATAGAACTCTTTAATTCTTTTATGTTCTAACAAAATTCCTACTTTTAGGATTCAATCTCAACATTCACTGAAGAGGTATTTTACCAAAGTACCAAAATCAAGTTTAGCGTCTCCTAGTCAACCTAACCAAGAAGCAAATGCCAACCATTCAGAAGTAGCGTTACATTCTTCTCAAGAATTTGATTTGAGTACTTTAAACTATGATCCGGGTGAAAGAACCCCAATTTTGGACTATCATCCAAATCATCGTGATATTATTAGAAGATCATACCTTCAGAACGGCCCTTGTCAACCTCGGTTGCTTCAGCGTGAGTATCCTCAAACGAATATTTCTGGATCAATGCGTCGTTTTGATTCCGAATGGTTTGATAATGTATATCATGATTGGTTGGAGTATAGTGTTAGTAAAGACGCAGTCTATTGTTTGTATTGTTATCTATTTAAAGGCCATAGCATTCATCAAGGTGGAGGTGAAGTATTTTCAACTACTGGGTTTAAGAGTTGGCACAAAAAGAGTAGTCTTGGGGACATATTGGTCTACGAACAACATACATAATCAATCAAAAAAGAAATGTCAAGATTTATTGCGACAACAACGATCGTTGAATTTGCACTTGGAGACAATTTAATCAATTTAAACATGCATATTGGGTTCGCTTAAGTGCTTCGATGATGTAGTAAGGCTTCTTGTAACTCAAGGATTTGCATTTCGAGGTCACGATGAATCTAAATCATCACTTAGTAGGGGTAATTTTCTTCATAGTCTCTCATGGTATGGGAAAAAGTGTGATAATATTCGTGATTATGTACTGGAACATGGTCCTCAAAATGATCAAATGACTTCTCCAGGGATTCAGAAAGATATTGTGACATCATGTAAAATAGAAACAATTAAAGCTATTCTTGATGAATTAAATGGTGACTACTTTGCTTTACTAGTTGATGAGTCTTTTGATGTGTCACGCAAGGAGCAAATGGCTATTGTCTTACGATATATTGATAGAAAAGGATTTGTGATGGAGCGACTTATTGACATTGTTCATGTAGTGCTTTATCTTTAAAGAGGGCGATCGTTAATTTACTTGCTCAACATTCCTTGAGTCTATCACATGTACGTGGACAATGTTATGATGGGGCAAGCAATATGCAAGGTGAGATCAATGGCCTTAAAATGTTGATTAGGCAAGAAAGTAGATCGGCTCATTCCATTCATTGTTTTGCTCACCAACTTCAACTAACTCTTGTTGCGGTCTCTAAAAAATGTATTGAAGTGGGAAAACTTGTGGTATTGGTTTCAAATATTTTGAATGTATTGGGATCTTCTTTTAAGCGTATGGATGAATTTCGAGATTCTCAAAAATAAAGAATTCAAGAGGCATTAGATATGGGTGAGCTTACAACCGATAGGGGCTTGAATCAAGAACTTGGTCTTTCAAGAGCTTGTGATACTCGTTGGGGATCTCATTATAAATATTTTAACAATTTTATTCTTATGTATGGCTCTATTGTTAATGTTCTTGAATCACTTGTTTTCTACGATGCACGATTAATGGATGAAAGAGCCAAGGCAATGGGATATCTCGACGCTTGTCGAACATATGAGGTTGCGTTCATGTTGCATTTGATGAGTGAGGTTTTATCAATCACAAATGAGCTTAACAAATGCTTACAAAAAAAGGAGCAAGATTTGGCAAATGCCATGCTACTTCTTGAAGTAGCAAAAAAAAGGTTGCAAGCTTATAGGGATGAGGAATGGGATTCTCTCATTGATAAGGTATCTTTATTTTGTATCAAGCATGACATTTTGGTACCTAACTTTAAGGATCCATATGTTAGCTCTTTAAGATCACGGCGAAGACTTGGTGACAATACAGTCTTACATCATTATCGTGTTGAAGTGTTTTGCAATATTATTGATTGGCAACTTCAAGAGCTTAAAGATCGTTTTGGCGAAGCGACGACTAATTTGCTTCGTGGAATCTTTGTTTGAATCCAATTGACTCTTTTTCAAGTTTCGACATCAGAAAGATAATGAAAATGGCTGCGTTATATCCTGATGACTTTGATGAGTTCAATATGAGTGCTCTTGAGAATCAACTTGCAAGTTACATTATTGATGTTCGTGATGTTGATGAAAGGTTCTTCGATCTAAAACGGCTTTGTGATCTTTCGAAAAGATTAGTTCAGACAAAGAAGCATTCAAATTATCCTCTTGCATAGTCTAACTTAGTTTCCAGTCCAAAAGTTTACTAGCTCCATGGTTCTTGCATAGTCTAACTTAGTTTCCACTCCAAAAGCTTAATAGCTTTTTTGCTTCAAAAGCTCCCAAGCTTTTGCTTTTGTAATATGGCACCTTCCAGTTGCCTTTGATAATGGAAACTTCTTACTTTATAAAAAAAAAGTAATTTGTTATTTTATTTTTAACTCAATGTTTTTGTTATGGATAAGTTATTTAATTTTGACCCAGCTAATTAAATCTTTACAACAGGACATCACTGATATATATTTTTCTATTATCAAAGATCGGTATGATGGAATCATTCTATTTGTATACCTTATTGACTTCCTCTTGTCTATTCAAGATTCATGGAGATATCCTTAAGATTTATTATTGATGCAACATGGAGATATCCTTAAGATTTATTATTAATGAAACATGGAGCTATTCAAAGGAGAACAAAGTTGTCTTTTATTATTGCTCGATTCGGGCTTAAGTTTACTATTTATTTCTCGTTGAGTTCTCGTGGACCAATGTTAGTGAACCGCCGTGATGAATACTTATTAGCTCTCCTCCCGTCGATTAGATAGAAGAAACTGAATATTACAACAAAGACTGCACAAAGAATCCATAACAAAATTTCTTTGTGAATACCGAAGGAGATGTACATTAGTGTAACGAGTGAAGCTTTTGAGGACCTCCTCACAAGCATGCTGATGGATGAATATTATTAGTAACCTGATTGTGTAAATATTTGTTTTACTCGCCAAAGGCATAGAATTTAAACTCACACAAAAAGGAAATCTTTCGAAAGCAATACTGATGATAATTCTTTGTACAAAGTGAAGAGAATGTGAAGGATGAACCAAAAGTCGTTGAACCAAAAAATCATGCAAAATATGCTCGATGCCAAATCTATCGATGCCAAATCTGCGAACTCCGAAGTGAGTTATATAACTTTGACATATTTCCAATTTTTGACGTTTATAGCTTATGACTCTGCTAACATCAAATTTGTATTTTCTTGGCACTATAATAGGAGGCATCAAAAGCTAAACAATAGTCGATACACGCAAGAAATTACAACAGGCTTTTTTTACTCAGCTTTACAAGACACAACTACTTGCGTTATTTTTGCAATGGCCTCGTCAGAAGAAGATGCAATTCATGAATGATCATCTGCTCTTTTTACTAGTTTGAGATTTATTCATTCTTGTGTTCTAGTTTTTGATTTACTTGATATTGTTAATCGTGGAAAGTTATCATCTAAACAACAGCACATTTTGTATTACTTAATCCTTTTTCTAATGGCTTTTTGAGGCTTTGTTAGATCCTTGCTTTTTTCAAGAACCAATATAGTAATGAAATTGAGATTATGAATTCTTACTTTTATCATATATTTTGATACATATTCTGTAATTGACAGTTTCTTTTGAGCAAAAACACATACTACATACACACAAACTCATTTAGTTGCCTTAAACCAAGAAAATTAACGGACCTGCTCGACTGATGGATGAATATTATTAGCAGGTATCCGAAGATCACTGACCAATATGCATTTGGATGTGATTTCTTGTTTTATCATTTACCTGTAGATATAGTGCAATATAGTTTCCACCATACTTTGTTTTTTTGGATTGAATAATGTAGGATTTTCATATGCTAGATCCCAAGAAGAGCTTGTTTCATGTATTGGTAACATTAATATCTTCATGTTCGTTTGCACGACAAAAATATGGGGCTACAGAAGAATTATAATGATCTCAAAAGAGAATTACCAAGCAGTGAACATCATAATTCTTCCGAGGAAAAGGATAATGTAAGGAGCTTGTTTGATCCGACCGACCCGCTCATATTTGACCGACCCGCTCATATTTGATCCAACCCGTTCATTTGCGAGCACTATTAGCATGCTTGCTTTTTTTCTTTGAACCCCCTTGATGGAAATCCTGCCTCCGCCACTGATTATACACATATACATAATGAAAATGTAAAAAAAAAAAGGTTAATACCACCATTATATATAAATAAATCTTAATCGTAGAAGAATATAAATTAAAAGGGATGGGAAATTGTACATTAATAATAGGGGTCATTTGCACTTTTTCCCTATTTTGTACTGGTCTTTAATTATTGGCCTTCAAATGAGCTAGTATTTAATTTTTTCCAGTCAACATCGAACTTATGTGTATAGGGGCATAAGTTACGCAATCTGATATACATAATTTATGCCCCCATCCTTAGAGAATTTATGCTCCTAAAGGCATAAGTTCGATTTTGAAGGACAAAAATTAAGGACCAACCGATTTGAAGGTCAAAAATTAAAGATCAGTCCATTTGAAGGACAAACCGTGCAATAGTAGACAGCATAGATAGCTAGCTCTAATGGTGTTTAAACGCCATTAGTTTTTGGGTAAAAAACATAGGGAAAACTACATAAATGACAAAGTTCTGGGCTTAACTCAAGCCACATAGCATATGTTTCACCAATTACATTGGGTAGCAACAATCGGCAATAAAGCGCGTGTATACAAATTTTGTTTTTTCGTTGTATACATGAATACAGCGCAACAATCAGCAATAAAGCGTGTGTATACAAATTTTGTTTTTTCGCTGTATACATGAATACAACGCTGTATTCATGTATACAGAGAGTTAAAATTTGCCAAAAATTAACAAACACCATATTTTTCGGTATGTATACAACAAATACAGGCGTATACAATATAGATACACCAAAAATATTAACAAAAACAGGAGAAAAACACTGTATACAACATATGTACACCAAAAAAAAAAAAAAAACAAAGACACTCAAAATATTGAATACAAAAAATAAAATTGATTGTATTCGTTTGTATACAGGCGTTAATTCACTCTATTCATTTGTATACAAAAATATATTTTTCAAAAAACGTGAAAAATATTGTACACCATGTATGTATACACAGATTTGAAAAAAAAAAAAAACTTCCGAAAAATATGTACATTGTATGTATACACAGATCTGGAAAAATACTTCCGATCCAAAATCCCGATCAGATCTGTGTACACCTTCTTCTCGTTCACCTTCTTTGCTCCGTCATCATCATCGTCACCTTCAGATCTGAAAAAATCTTCACTGAAAGGAAAGTAAGCTCCGGTTGGTGTTGTTGCTGTGGTTCGCCGGAGAAGTAAGCTCCGGCGACTTCTCCGGCGATGGCTGCTATTGTTGCTGTTGGCAGTGAAGAGGAGAAGAATGGTTGTGGTTGGTGTTGTTGCTGTGGTGAGAAGAATGGCTGTGGTTTAGTAGCTGTGGTTCGCCGGAGAAGTAAGCTCCGGCGATGGCTACAGCCATGGCGGCGAAACAGTGGGGGAGAGGGGAGAGAGAGATGAGAGGGTTGGGTTGGAAGTAAATAGTGTGATGGGTATTCTATTTTGTGTATATATATATATATATAGTTACTAAATGTCATTAATATACAAATGTTTTCTATGAGAAGTAATTAAGTTAAATTATAGCTACTAAATGTCAATACCCACTATATATTTATTATGTCATGTAGTTATCCCAAAAACATATGTAGCCAAGCCCATTAATCTTTAAACTTTAATCTAGGCCTAAAAGATGGTTTACATTAATTAGCCGTAAAATACATTTAACCGTATCAATCCTAGCAGAAATCTAGGCGCAAAAGTCTCCATTCAAAAAGATCCTGTCGTTCTCTTTTCTAATTTAAAAGATCTAAATAAAAAAATGCGTACTATCTTTCATTCTCTCTCTTCCCTTTTTGGTTACCAAATTTCAAAAGTATGTACTTCCTCTGTCCCAAAAAGATGTCATATTTTTCTTTTAGTCTATCCCAAAAAGATTGTCCTCTTTCTATATTTAGAAACAATTTAACTTTATGAGATGATTTACAGTCACACAAATATCTAAGACTTGTTTTGGACCACACATTTCAAAAGTCTTCCTTTATTTCTTAAATTTTGTGCCAAGTCAAAAGAGGACCATCTTTTTGGGACGGAGGGAGTATAAACTATAAAGAAGGTGTTTGCATGTATATATTTTTTCGTTTGTGCTACAGGTGTTTTGTTTTGCATGTATATTTTTTGTGTATAAATATTACAAGTTTATATATAGCCAAGTTGCACATTTACTATTCATTTAAATGTATAAATCAGTATAATTAATAAATAATGTATACACACTGATTATATGCATATGTATAATGATTATATATTGATTACATAATGTATAATTAGTATATAATGTATATACACTCTGCTTATATACATATTGCATAACGATTATATATTGATTTACACAGTATATAATTATAACCTCATTTCTCCATCTTTCATCTTCTCTTAATATTGCACTAATTACACAAATATACAATGATTATACACTAATTAGATATAGAAGAAACTGAGTGGGCTTGTGTTTATTCTCCAAAAACAATCACCTCATGGCATAGTAGAAAGGAGAAACAGAAGCCAATCAACCGATACAACAATCCCGTTGATTTGTACATGGAAGTGATTTGCAAATGTACTGGCAAGAAATGGCGTCGAAATTCGCACTAAAATTTATCGATAATAATAGGATTATTCTCCACGGAATGAGATGAAAATTTCAGCTTCACAAAGAAGCATGTGTTATCAAAAACATTTCTCAAAATCATCTGAAACTTGTAGCTTGAATATGAAAATATCCTGGAATGAGTTAAAGGATAATGGGAATCATTTCTAATAAGAGGATATCCTGACTATATTGTTGCTAGTAAGTTGTGGATGTTGAAAGCCAAATAAAGGAGTGAAGCAGGGAGACTTTTGGCATGTTAGAAGAAGAAAGAGTGATGTACTTTAGTAAATTAAAGGTGTTCGATAGTAAAAACTAAACACGCCTTAAAGAGGAGAGAGAATGGAAATTGTTTCTTTAAAATGGGTAACTAAATAGAAAATCCCTAAAATTTTAACCTAATTCACATGACCAACGCATGTATAATTATCCGGCTAAAAACAGTAAACTATGAATTCTAATTGTTTAAAATGAGTTGTAAAAATAAAGTACGTTTATTTTAAGTTTATAACTTATATGGGATGCTAATCTATTTAATTATTTAAGCACGTCAAAGTTATGCATCTAAACGGAACTGCATATGTCCGCTTGCCTAATTAAGCCACAAAAAGAACAGGAAGGGGAAGTAAGATTCTTGCATTTTCTTTAAAAAAAGAAAATAATTTTTTTAAACAAAAATTATGGACGGGGACTATTCATTTGTCCAAGCTCTGACTTAGGTAAAAGACACATATCTCATCTTAGAATTGATATAATTCAGATTTAATAACCATGATTAGAAGAATAACAAATATTTTCATATTTTGCTTCCAAAAGATTTGGCAATTTCAAAATTCTGGCTACACTAAACTAAACAAAATAATAAATAAAAATTCTATTTCCGATTTTTCAAATTCAAAGTTCTAACCTCCAATAATATATCTCCTATATTGCTTATATATTTCATTGTTAGAAATTTTTTGAGTATCAACAATGAATAACTGTTCTGATTTCAAAGAAAATCACCATTTATTATATTATGCGACTCGAAGTTGAAATACATAGTTTTTGTTTTGGCTAGTTAATTTTTAATTACTTGGTTCTCTGCTGTGTTCCTCATTTTTATTTAATCTGTGCTGTCCTTATTATATTTTCCTCTTCCTCCCCTACATTCCTTTACTGTAGGTCGTAAATGAGAATAATGGTGAATAAGATAATTATGGTTTTCTTACTGTTCTAAAGGATTATTTCGTATTTTTAATGTTCTTGAATTTTAAATTAATATCAAACCAGCACGATAGTTCAGTATTGATACAAAATTTTCCTAAAAGATGAAACATATAGGTAAGAGAAAGGATAGAGTTTGGAGGTTAGAACTTTGGAAAGAGAGAGAAGTACGTTAATAAGATATTGTTTAATTTATGTAGCAAGATTAATGGTGAGTCCAGAAATTTGAAAACTATTAGTTATTCTAATCATGGAAGTGTTATAAAATGAAGCTAAAAGAGTCACAATATTAATGGATGAAAACCATAGAAATAGAATGACAAAAGAGGAGAGATTTTTACTATTCTTCCAAAATGTGTTACAAGTGTCTCTCATATGAAAATTTATGCCTCTATTTATAGTAATACATATGTATTTAATATATGAAATGGTGGAAGATAATGGGAGAGCCATTAACATAGTGGAAGAAAAAGGAAGAACCATTAACATGGTGGAAGGAGCATTATATTTGAGAAATGGACATTCATAATTTCATAACACTCCCCCTTGGATGTCCATAGATGATGTGCATCGTTAAAAACCTTATTGGGAAAAATCCTGTGGGAAAAAGCCTCAATGAAGGAAATAGAGTACACATATCTAGTAATACGCTTTGAGAGTTGCCTCATTAAAAACCTTACCAAGAAAACCCAATGGGACAAAACTTGATTAGGGAAAAAGAGTACAACGCGTATTTTCACTCCCCCTGACGAAGACCAAGATTCAGATGTCGGAGTCTTCGCATTCCAATCTTAAATATCATCTTCTCAAGAGTTGAAGTTGGCAAAGATTTGGTGAACAAATCTGCGGGATTGTCACTTGAACGAATACATGTTGTACATCAATATCACCATTCTTCTGGAGATCATGTGTGAAAAATAACTTTGGTGAAATGTGCTTCGTTCTATCTCCTTTTATAAATCCTCCCTTTAATTGAGCTATGCATGCGCATTATCTTCATATAATACGTGGGTATTTTTGTATCACATTTCAAGCCACATCTTTCTCGATGGAATGTATCACCGATCTCAACCACACACATTCTCTACTTGCTTCATGAATAGCTATTATCTCGATGATTCGAAGAAGTAGCAACAATGGACCGCTTTGTGGATCGCCATGATATAGCAAGATACCTCCGCGTATGTAAACGATGCTTTGTTTGAGATCGAGCTTTATGTGGATCGATAAATAACCACGCATCCGCATAACCAACAAGATCCGTACTACCTTTGTTAGTATAAAACGGACCCATATCGCTAGTTCCCTTCAAATATCGCAATATATGCTTAACTCCGTTCCAATGTCTTCGTGTGGGAGAAGAGCTATATCTTGCTAGCAAATTAACAGAGAACGCTATGTCAGGTCTTGTAGCGTTAGCAAGATACATAAGTGCACCAATTGCACTAAGATATGGTACTTCAGGACCAAGAAGCTCTTCATTCTCTTCTTGAGGTCGGAACGGATCTTTACTCACTTCAAGTGAGCGAACAACCATTGGAGTACTTAAAGGATGCGCATTGTCCATGTAAAATCGTTTTAAAACTTTCTCTATATAGGCAGATTGATGGATAAAGATCCCTTTTGTGAAATGTTCAATTTGCAGACCAAGACAGAGTTTTGTCTTTCCGAGATCTTTCATCTCAAATTCTTCCTTCAAATATTCAATCGCCTTTTGGAGCTCTTCTGGAGTTCCAATGAGATTTATGTCATCAACATAAACAGCAAGTATAATGAACCCTGATTTTGTTTTCTTAATAAAAACACATGGACAAATGGCATCATTTGTATATCCTTCATTTATCAAGTACTCACTTAAGCGATTATACCACATGCGCCCTGATTGTTTTAAACCATATAATGATCTTTGTAATCTGATTGAATACATTTCCCGAGACTTTAAACCAAATGCTTCGGCATTTTATATCCTTCGTGATTTTCATATAAATTTCATTATCAAGTGAGCCATAAAGATAAGTCGCAACCACATCCATCGATGTATTTCAAGGTTTCATATACGCTAAACCGATAAGGTATCGAAATGTTATAGCATCCATAACTGGTGAATACGTTTCTTCATAGTCAACGCCGGTCTTTGAGAGAATCCTTGTGCAACAAGGCGTGCTTTGTATCGTACAATTTCATTTCTCTCATTTCTTTTCCGTATAAAGACCCATTTGTGGCCAACTGGTTTTACACCATTAGGCGTTTGGACTACAGGTCCAAAAACCTCACGTTTAGCAAGTGAATTCAATTCTGATTGAATTGCTTCTTTCCATTTTGGCCAATCATATCTTCGTCGACATTCTTCGACGGATTGAGGTTCCTGATCCTCACTGCCTTTCATAATATTTAGTGCAACATTATATGCAAAAACACTATTCACCACAATTTTCGAATGATTCAAATTGACCTCATCACCAAGAAACTTAATGATAGTTCTTTACTCACTGGAGTCTCGGGTTTCTTTGATTTCTTCGGGAATATCGGGATTAATCGATCTTGAACCTCTTCATGAGATCCTTTCATAGTGTCATTTGATCATTGTTTGTATTTCTTTTTCTAGGATTTTTATCCTTGGAGCCCAATGGCCTACCACGCTTCAGGCGTGGATGAGATTCAGAGGCTATGACACTAGTATATTGTCCCTTTGGAACGTCAATTCGAATAGGCACATTCTCTGCAGGGATATGCGACTTAGTTATTCTTTTCAAATCAGTAAATCCGTCTGGCATTTGATTTGCTATTTTCTGCAAGTGGATGATCTTTTGGATCTCCTGCTCACATATAGGCACGTGGATCAAAATGAGATAGTGATGAAACTTTCCACGCAATTTCTCTTTTGGTTTCTTCTTTTCTCTCTCCCCCTAATTGTGGGAAATTTGTTTCATCAAATCGACAATACGCAAATCGTGCGTGAATAAATCTCCCATTAATGGCTCAAGGTAGCGAATAATAGAGGGTGATTCAAACCCAACATATATTCCTAACCTTCTTTGGTGGCCCATCTTAGTGTGCTATGGTGGTGCTACGGCACATATACAAAAGACAACCAAAGATTCGGAGATGAGCAATATTTGGTTCATGACCAAATACTAATTGTGATGGGGAGTATTTATTATAATGACTCGGTCGAGGCGAATAAGGGATGCTTGCATGTAAGATAGCATGACCCCAAACAAGGTAGGCAACCGTGTTTTCATAAGTAATGGTCTTGCTATCAATTGCAAACGCTTAATAAATGACTCAGCAAGGCCATTTTGGGTATGAACATGAGCTACGGGATGTTCAACTTTTATCCCAACTGATAAACAATAATCATCAAAAGTTTGGGATGTAAATTCTCCAGCATTATCAAGACGTATAGCCTTAATAGGATAATCTGGGAACTGTGCCCTTAAGCGTATTATTTGTGCCAATAACTTCGCAAACGCCAGGTTGCGAGACGATATGAGGCATACATGAGACCACCTCGAAGACGCATCTATTAGAACCATAAAATATCTGAATGACCCACAAGATGGGTGAATAGGTCCACATATATCCCCATGTATACGCTCTAGAAAAGCAGGAGATTCAACGTCAACTTTCATTGGTGATGACTTAGCTATCAATTTACCCTGATAACAAGCAGCACATGAAAATTCACCACTTTCAAGAATCTTCAGGTTCTTAAGTGGATGCCCATTTGAATTTTCAATAATTCGTCTCATCATTATTGATCCAGGGTGACCTATTCGGTCATGCCAAAGCAAAAAATACTTGAATCATTAAACTTCGGTTTACGATCGAGTGTGCTTCAATTGTACTAATTTTTGCATAATACGGACTTTAAGACAAAGTTGACAATTTCTCCAAAACATATTTCGGCCGAGACATTCTTTGTAATGGCAAGATATTCATCATTTATTTCGTTTAATGTCTCAACGTGATATCCATTACGGCGGATATCTTTGAAACTTAACAAGTTTCTTGGGGATTTAGAAGAGAATAATGCATCCTCTATAACAAGTTTCGTCCCCTTAGTCAGAAATATAGTAGCTCTTCCGGAGCCTTCAATCAATTTCGAATTTCCGGAAATTGTATTAATATTTCCCTTTTTCTACGCAAGTGAGAAAAGTATTTCTCATCTTTGAATATGGTATGTGTTGTTCCACTATCAATCACACAAATATCTTCATGATTGGTCATTGATCCAAATAAAATTTGAGGGATTTCCATAGATTCTTCAAAATGAAATAATAGATAAAGTGAATATCGAAGTAGATATTATGATTAGGTAAAGCATTACACACATTTTATTACATATATTAGTATTTAAACAAAGCGTTACACACACTTCATGGAAACATAAGCACATACAAACGACACGTATGAAATATCTAAGTTTTTACGGATCCATCACCGATCAAATGATCTATTTTTCCTTCGGGGAGTTCAAAGAAATCGCCACATCTAGATGCATGGGCTCAACATTATCTTCGAAATAAAATTTGTTTCGGCATCTTTTTCTCCCTTTTGAGAGAAGCTTGATACAAAAGATAATTAGGTGCTTTGGCGTACGACAAGTACGTGACCAGTGCCCCTTTCCTCCACATCGGAAGCATTTATTTTCTGAATTTTTCTTTTGCCCAGTTTCATACTTTTCATCCTTCCTTTTACACTGCTGGTGGTGAAGGGTATTATTTGGTGCAAGACGAGAATCATGATTAAAATTTCTTCCTTGACCACGGCCATGACCACGACTGGGGCCACGACCTCTTCCACGCCTAGAATGGCGAAAATTTGCCTCATTCACTTCAGGGAATGGGGCGATGCACCGATGGGTCGCTTTCATGATTTTTCATTAATAATTCATTATGCTGTTCACCACTAGAAGATGTGCGATTAGATCGAATATTTCTTGAACTTCATTTCTCGGTATTCTTCTTTACAGCGAGCATACTCGAGCGGTGAAAAGTGGAAAATGTTTTCTCTAGCATATCATGATCAGTGATATTTTCACCGCATAATTTCAACTGAGAAATAATTTTAAACATGGCAGAATTATATGCTTTAATAGATTTAAAATCTTGTAGCCTTAAATGGAGCCAATCAAAACGTGCTTGTGGAAGTATGACCATCTTCAGGTGGTCATATCTATCTTTTAAATTATTCCATAGAGTAAGAGGATCTTTAACAGTGAGATATTCCATTTTCAAGTCCTCATCAAGGTGATGGCGAAGGAATATCATTGCCTTGGCACGGTCTTGGTTTGATGCCTCATTTTTATCTTTGATGGTGTCGCGTACCCATCGCATTAAGGTGAATTTAACAAGAATCCAAGACATATAGGTATTGCGGATATATCTAAAGCTACAAATTCACGTTTGGTAAGATTTGCCATTAGTAAAGAAAAATAGAAAATCAATACCTTCGAGGCTTTAAAGTATTTGCTCGGAACGGCGAGTCTCGTCTTGATAACGTGTTATAAAATGAAGCTAAAAAAGAGTCACAATATTAATGGATGAAAACCATAGAAATAGAATGACAAAAGAGGAGAGATTTTTACTATTCTTCCAAAATGTGTTACAAGTGTATCTCATATGAAAATTTATGCCTCTATTTATAGTAATACATATGTATTTAATATATGAAATGGTGGAAGATAATGGGAGAGCCATTAACATAGTGGAAGAAAAAGGAAGAACCATTAACATGGTGGAAGGAGCATTATATTTGAGAAATGGACATTCATAATTTCATAACAGGAAGGAATAAGTTACATAGAACTTCACTAGTTAGGGGGTCAGAGTTGATCTGCGCATGCTTTTACCTTTGCTTTTTTACTTTTTATTTAACAATTATAAGTGGCTCAAAATGACAATAAGCGAATGAAATTCCCACAAAGAAAAAAGTAAGGGGAAAAAACATACAACATGACTCTTGCAAAGATTTCTGGAATTCTACCAATAGGGATAAAAGATAATATCCTCAAAAGCCGATGATAATTAACAAATGTTAATTTTCTTTCTTAATGTTATTTCAAGAAAATTTCATACTGTTGGCTTTTTTGTTCTTTAAAATCTGCCACAAAAAAAAAAAAAAAGGGAAATATTGTTTTAGTCTCTCAGTTATTGCATTATTCTATTTTTTAGTTTTTGTATTATTTGTTTAAGCATATTTAACCTTCAACTAAAAGAGATGTCATGCAGTAGACTCTTATATATTGCCCCTCGAAATTATTCACCAGCTTCACCTGTAATTATTCCTGACAATTTTATCGGTAAAAAATGCATAGTATAACTTTAATATTGTGCCTTAAAATATCACATCCATATTGACAAACCCATGAACTGTACTTTGGTTAATAAATGGCCACCGTGCCTTAAAACATCACATTCATACTGTATGGAGTTTACAAACAACTGTAAATTAAAGACCAACCTATTTGAAGGGCAAATATTAAAGATCAACCCAAATGAAGGGAAAAACGTGCAAATTCTTCAATTTTATAGCCATAAGTAACTCACTTGCTGTTGTCGGGACAAATAGTGGGCCGTTTGAAGAGAACCTTCAAATTCATCATCAACCAAAGTTATGGGAGGAATAATGAATGAGTACTTCCTCCGTCCCATATTAGTTGTCTATATATGTTACTAAAAATATCCGTTCAAAATACTTGTTAATTCACAAAAATAAGAGAGAATTAATTAGATTTTTCCTACTTTGACCTTGACACTAATTGTATTTCAAGTAACCAATATTGATTAGAGTGCAATTTATTGGAAAGAGATAAAGGTAATGTTGTAAAAATATACTTTTATTTATGATTTCTTAAAGAACTAAAGGGGGAAAGTGAACAAGTAATATGAGACGGAGGGAGTATTAAGAAAATTAAATGCGTTTGAACTGTGAATTAATGGTACCAAAGTCATACCGTCTTTCGCAATCCTGTTTGAATTATCATAATGTGATACAAATAATTTAAGAAATTTCTTATGAATTATCATAATGTGATACCGTCTCTTGCTCCCTTGTGCAGTCTGTAGTCTTCAAGGATATATAGGAACAATCCGGAAACAAAAAGAAAAGGGAAATCCTAATCCAACACAAACAACGAAAAAATAAACTCTCTAGGGAAAGGAATAACTAGGAAGCCTACGGTTGTCTCGTATATATAGTAGTCAAGTTTCTTTCAATCTTGTTAATTCCTAGCTTAGCTTATGCAAACAAACAATTAATGGCTCTACAATTTCCCTCTTGTCTTCTTACATCACTAGTAATCATATTACTAACTTTCCCTTCCACCACCCTCTCAACCAGCAGAAAACTACTACTCTTATCATCAGATGCACTTCCAAAACCTAATATGAATACTGTTACTAATTCCCATCTTAATTATGAAGACTCAACAACACAGCTGCTTGACATTGCTCCTAGTCCTAGTTACGAACAATATGGGAGCACTGATCATCATCTTCTTCATCATCATCTTCTTCTTCTTCATCATCATCATCATCATCATCATCTTCTTCATCATCATCATTATCGTCGTCATCATCATCATCATCATCATCATCATCATCATGGTCACAAATTCCACAAGTTTATTCATATCCTGTCAATCGCTATTTCGATCTTTTTAGGTGCAGTCTTCGTTGCGTGTGTAATATGGTTATTGATAAGGGGATGTATGCGTTGACCTAATTTGTGATTCTGCTTGAACATTATACCTGTTCGTTCAAGCAAGCACAATATTGCATGCTTTATATTCGTATAGATTAATTGGTGGTAGCTTCTAGATGGGTTTCTTGGGAAAAATATAATATTGTACGATGTTCTTTCGTAATAATACACATGCACGGCAGTACATTTTTACATCAATTATAGTAGCAGCTTACTTACCGTTCGTGCTTATTTATTTTGCAATTGGTTCTTTAAGTAATCTGAACTATGGTCAATTCGTAACAAATCAAATAAAGAGGAAGTCCTATTTGTACCTCATAAAAAAAGCTACTAGCTTTATTTTGTGTAATGAACCATTTCCTTTCTTTTCAAGTGGAAATTAGAGAAATTATGTTCGAGTAAGCAAATATTTCATAGTTCCGTGCGTCTATATATATCGCGTATACACTTTAATGGCGTGGTGATCTTACCATCAAGGTGAAGTCAGGACCTAAAAGACCGAATGGAATAATATACAGACAAGTGTATGGCTTCCAATAGGTTCTTTAGCTACTAAAAGCTAACCGATTTATCTTTCAAAGGTACACAAATTAAAATAGACTAGTCCTCAAGATTTTTTTTATTGGTTGGAATTGAATTTGAATAAAATATCACTAACAGAAGATGGAATCACAGAAATCTTGATTCGTTTCACTGGAAACTTGATTAAGGAGTTGAACTTTTCATTTTGGATTTTCTAGAGCTTGAAAAATGTTAAGTACAGAAACCCCATGTCAACCATGTCAACCATGAAAAAGAAAAGAAGAGAAGAAATGACGAAGAGAGAAAGAGAAGATGCGATGAAGAAGATGAACACAAAATGAGTCAAACTCAGTTCCTACTTCAAAATGAACTAGAATGTTCTTATCCAGGTGGCGATATCTCAGCCACACATAACACACTTGATGGATCAAATCTCCACCCTTGGATGAACATTACACACCGTAAATATACTCACACACCAAAGACGTGCAATACACAACAGAAAATATACTCACATGACCAAAGACGTGAGGGAATAAAGTTTGTTACACATTGAACAAATTAGACTAGGACAAAATTTGTAATCGCATTTTCCATTTTTTCTTATTTTCTTATTTATCTCTACTGTATAAATATCTGTAAAGGGTTTTGATGAATAATATACAGAAAATTTCCCAAATTGGAGTGTCTTCTTCTTCTTCAATTTATTACATGGTATCAGAGCAGGTGTAAGCTCGATTCCAGATCTGTATCAAATATCAAATTCACCTTCAAATCCTTAGTAAGTCGAAATGCCTGAAATAGAACCAACTGAAGAGTTAAATACTGTTGTAAAGGCAATCACATATGATAATAATCATCCTTATCATTTAAACAGTTCAGATTCACCTGGTATGACTCTAGTCAACACTGTTTTTGATGGAAGAGGATACCTAGGTTGGAGGAGATCCATCCTTCTATCCTTATCAGCCAAGAGAAAACTTGGTTTTATCAATGGAGCATGTAAAGCTCCAGATCTGAAATCTGTAGAGTATGAACAATGGAGCTGTGTCAATGACATGATCATATGTTGGATATCAAATGCACTGTCAAAAGACATTGCTGACGGTGTCATGAGCTCTAAAACTGCAAAAGAGCTTTGGGACAGCCTAGAAAAGAGATTTGGTAAATCAAATGGTGCCAAACTCTATCACTTACACAAGGAACTATCAGGTCTAGTGCAAGGTAACAGTGACACTGCCGGATATTTTTCTAAACTTAAGAGACTATGGGATGAACTGGATGGTTTGAATGTTATTGTTTGTTGTACATGTGTGTGTGTTTGTGATGGAAAGGAGAAGTTAACTAAATCACTAGAGGATCAGAGGCTGATCCAGTTTCTAATGGGTTTAAATGACGTGTATGCTCAGGCAAGGGGAAACATACTTATGATGAATCCCTTGCCTGGAATAGATATTGCGTATTCCTTACTTTTGCAAGATGAGAACCAAAGGGAAGTGTATGCAAATGCACATTTCAATTTTCGTGATTCGCATCTTTCATGGTGGCTGGACAACCTAAACAGCCCAACAACCAACTTTTTGCTGAGTTTGCAGCATTCATGGTTAATGGACAGGCAAGAAATACACAAAAATTCAAAAACCAACTAGTGAAAGCAATAAACACACCTCAGAAATTCAACAGTACCAGTCAAAGGTTTGTTAAACCACAACAGAGGTTCAGAAACAAGAAGAAATATAATCCCAATGTATCTTGCACCTATTGTGGGAAAACAGGACACACACATGATGATTGCTACAAGTTACATGGGTACCACAAGATTTTGAGTTTACTAATTCCAAAAACTATCAAACTTCAATCAAGGAAAATGTGGTTGACATGATACGGCGGGTGAAACCATTGGTGGACAGAATTTTGAGGTGAATGATAACAATTTTGGAGACCAGTTTAGCAAAGAGCAAATTGCAGAGATGATGCAGATGTATAAGCACAGTAAAATGACACAAACAGGAAAATCAGGAATTAATGCAAATGCAGTTGCAGGTACCATTCTTAAGTACTCAGGATCAATGTTCACTAGTATTAAGTCAAACACTTGGATCATTGATTCAGGCGCATCAGAACATATGTGCTTTGACCCCAATTCTTTCTTGTTTCTTATGCCACTCCCTGAACCTTTGAACATTAGTTTACCTAATTCTTTCAAGGTAAGTGTTACTCATATAGGGAGTATTTCCATCCTACCTGGTCATGTCATAACTGATTGCTTTATGTACCAGATTTCAAATACAATCTGCTGTCAGTTCATAAATTTTGTGTTCAGTTCAAATATGATATTCTATTCACCTCCACTGGATGTTTGTTGCAAGGCCTTTCAATGAAGAGTCCTCAAGTTTTTGGTGAAGTTAGAGAGGGACTTTACTTATTAGAGCCTAATAGTACTAGATCTAGGAGTATTTTTTCAAATGATGTATTTTCAATTCCAAAAGGAAGAAATTCCATTTCAGAGTCTGTTTCTACTTCTATTCCAAAGGCATGTTAATGTTGTTCCTAATGTAAAGCTTTGGCATGTAAGGTTGGGTCATCTAACATTTTCAGCAATGAAACATTTGAATTTCCTTCATTGTACTTCCAATTCTGATTTTATTTGTGATGTTTGTCCAAAGGCTAAACAAACTAAACACCCTTTCCCTGTTAGTAGTATTAAATCTAAGCACATATTTGACCTTATTCACATTGACACTTGGGGTCCTTACAAGTCTAATACTTACAATGGTTTTAGATTCTTTCTTACCATAGTAGATGACTACAATAGAGGGACCTGGACATTTTTACTGAGTACCAAAAGTAATGCGTTTCCTGTGCTAAAAAGTTTTCTGTCCATGGTTGAAAGGCAGTTTAATGTGAAAGTTAAAGTGATAAGGTCTGATAATGCTTTCGAATTGGGGAAAGGGACACATGAAGCAGCTTTTCTTGCTTCACAAGGGATCATGCATAAATTGTCTTGTGTAGGTTCCCCTCAACAAAATGGAATTGTTGAAAGGAAACACAGACATCTCTTGGAGATTGCTAGGGGTTTAATGTTCCAATCCAAATTACCCATATCCTATTGGGGAGAATCTATTTTAACTACTACCCACACCATTAATAGGCTGCCATCTAGTGTGCTTAAAGGACAGACCCCTTATGAGGTTCTTTTTTCGAGCACTGCCATGCCCACTTAAGGAATTTTGGGTGCCTATGCTATGCTTCGACTTTGACACAGGGAAGAACTAAATTTGATGAAAGGGCAACTGCATGTATTTTGCTCGGTTATCCCTTATAAAAAAAAGGGTATTAACTATTGGCTCTAGATACAAGGAAGGTGTTTGTATCAAGGGATGTAAAATTTCATGAATCATATTTCCCTTTCAGTTCATCTGATACTTCAACCAACCCAATTTTTCCAAATTCTCCTCTGTTTTTAGACCATCCTTATATCCCCTCATCTCCCATTGTTTCAGACTCGGAAAATCATGTTATGCCACATTCTCCTATGCCCTCAGATTCTCCCCCCACACCTATTTCACAATTATCTCCAGGTTCAAATCCTACACTATCTCATCCCACTCCAACACAAACCAGTTCTGGGTCTATTCCTAATTCCCTACTTCAAGACTCTTCTCATAACAATATCCCAAAGATCTTCTACACCTACTTCTACTTTTCCTTCTAATCCAACTAGACAATCCAGTAGACTATCCCATCAGCCTGCTTACTTAAAAGACTACATCTGCAACAGTGTGGTCTTCACTAATTTAGACAATGCTTGTTTTGTTCAACCACACAAACCTAATAATTATGATTTTTCTTCTTTGACTCCTCACAATCAACAAATTGTTCATTCTCTTTCTACCATTAGTGAACCTAGCTGTTACAATCAAGCTTCTCAACATCTGGGATGGAGAGAAGCCATGGACTCAGAAATCCAGGCTTTAGCACACAATAAGACCTGGAAGGTGGTTGAGTTTCCTAAAGGAAAAAAGGCCTTACCTTTTAAATGGGTTTACAAAGTGAAACACCTTTCAGATGGTAGCATTGAACGGTTAAAAGCCAGGCTGGTGGTAAGGGGGGATATTCAAAGGGAGGGAATCGACTATAGTGAGACCTTTTCACCAGTTGTGAAGATGACAACTATACGTTGTTTACTTACAATTGCAGCTAAAAAGGATTGGTCAGTCTCACAATTGGACGTCAACAACGCATTCTTACATGGTGACCTCCAAGAAGAGGTTTTTATGAAATTTCCAGTAGGATTGACTCCCCCCAGTCCCAAACATGTTTGTCTTTTGAAAAAGTCCCTATATGGGTTAAAACAAGCTTCATGGCAGTGGTATGCTCGGCTTGCAGGGGCTTTAAGCTACAAGGGTTACTCTTCATCATTAAATGACTATTCTTTATTTTTCAAACAAACAGGGCCTCTTATCTCCATTTTAGCAAAGATATGTCGATGATATTTTACTGACAGGGATGACTTGGATAAAATTAAGGATATCACATGCTTTCTCAACACAGAGTTCAAAGTAAAGAATTTGGGGGACATTCACTATTTCCTTGGAATGGAGATCTTACGAGAAAAGAATGGTTTTATTGTGAATCAAAGGAAATTTACCTTAGACCTGCTTCAAGAATTTGATGTGTCCCATTCTTGAAGGCTACTTCTCCCTTGGACCCTTTTTCAAAGCTTCGAGCAGATAATGGCCCTCGCATGGATAATCCTACTATTTATCGACATTTGGTCGGAAAGTTGAATTACCTAACCAATACTCGACTGAATCTCTCCTTTGCTGTTCTTGCCCTCAGTCAATATATGCAACGACCTTGTCTTCCGCATTTCTCTGCTGCTTTACGGATATTACGGTATTTAAGTTCCGATCCGGGTCAGGGGATTCTCCTCTCTTCAAATCCATCATTCTCTTTGCTTGCTTTTTGCGATGCGGACTGGGCGTCTTGCAAAGATTCTCGTAAATCCGTCAGTGGGTTCTTCATCACCCTCGGAGGAGCTCCGATCTCGTGGCAATCAAAGAAACAAATTTCAATTTCCTTGTCTTCTGCAGAGGCAGAATACCGATCCATGAGACGCGTCACTGCTGAACTAACTTGGCTAATCCGTCTTCTTGAAGACCTCTCTGCTCCCATTTCACTCCTAATCCCCCTTCACTCCGATAGCCAGGCCGCCATTCACATAACCCGTAACCCGGTTTTCCACGAACGAACCCAACACGTCGAATTGGACTGCCATTTTGTCCGTCAGCAGTTACTTTCTGGGTTAATCACACTTTCTTTTGTTCCTTCTCAAGATCAGCTAGCAGATCTATTTACCAAGCCACTTTCTGGGGTTTCTCACAGAACCATTTTGAACAAGTTGGGGGTCATACCATTCCCCTCCACCTTGAGGGGGGATGTTAGAGTACAGAAACCCCATGTCAACCATGAAAAAGAAAAGAAGAAAAGAAATGACGAAGAGAGAAAGAGAAGATGCGATGAAGAAGATGAACACAAAATGAGTCAAACTCAGTTCCCACTTCAAAATGAACTAGAATGTTCTTATCCAGGTGGCGATATCTCAGCCACACATAACACACTTGATGGATCAAATCTCCACCCTTGGATGAACAATACACAGCTGTAAATATACTCACATGACCAGCACGTGCAATACACAGCTGTAAATATACTCACATGACCAACACGTGAGGGAATAAAGTTTGTTACACATTGAACAAATTAGACTAGGACAGCTGTAATCAGATTTTCCATTTTTTCTTATTTTCTTATTTATCTCTACTGTATAAATATCTGTACAGGGTTTTGATGACTAATATACAGAAAATTTCCCAAATTGGAGTGTCTTCTTCTTCAATTTATTACAAAAAAACAAGAGCTTCTTTCCTTATTTGTAGAGTTTGTTACATGTGTTGACCTTTGTGAATGGATGAAAATAAAGTCATGATTCATTTAGCTTAGAAAATTTTGTGGTTGAGCACTATGCCTATTCAAGCAAGCATGTTGGTCAAAATTAACAAAACTCCTGCTTAATTTGCTGTTAACTCAGATAGTTGAAGTAGATGAATTGTTGATAGCTTCCAGATGGGTTTGGGAAGAATGTATAGGATGTTCTTTCATTTTGTGCATGCATGTTATCTAATTTACACACACACAATAGTGAATTTTAACGGGATGCATAATTTTAACCAAACAAAATTTTGCTTAAGGTAATTATTTGGCTGCACGTTTTGGTTCGGGTATGAAGTCAAAAGATTTCGGTCCATTTGGTGAATTGAAATTTAAAGAGTTGGGGAATTATCTAAGTAGTTCAGTCGATTGCTATTTGAATTTTACGTGGTTGGTGAGTGTTTGATTTTCCACCCTATAATCCCTTCCCCAATGTAGTAACGATTTATAATCCCTTCTCTTTTTACTATATTATTTCTAGTCGCAACATACTACTTTTTCAAGTCATCTCTCATTACTAAAAAAACAGGGATTTTCGATCAAAAATTTCGACCACACGAGGTCGAAAAAACCTTTATTTCGACCACAAACGTAGGTCGCTAACACGTAGATCGAAAAAAATTTCGACCACGTGTGGTCGAAATCAAATTCTACCGAAATTAAGAAAAGAAACTGTTTTTGACCACGTGTGGTCGAAAATATTATTTTTATACTAAATCATATTTAATTTTTTCGACTACACGTGGTCGAAAACATTATTTATATTTAAATATAAAAAGAAATTTATTTTCACAATTTCGACCACATGTGGTCGAAATTGTAAATTGGACCCAGAATTTCGACTACATGTGGTCGAAATCAGGCTACAATATTGCCAAGTTTCGACCACATGTGGTCGAAATTGTATTTTTCTGGGTACAATTTTGACCTCATGTGGTCGAAATTTAGAAATATCTGGGCTGATTTTCTACCACCCGTGGTCGAAAATGCGGATATTTTTTCCAAAGATTTGCTGCTTTTGGCACCCACCTGCCAATTTCCAAACAAGCAAATTCATCAACCAAAACAACCATCCAATTCATCAACAATGCAACATAACAACCATAAACAATGTTCAAACACTTGAACACTTAAAACATTATCCATTCAAACACTTATAAACAATCAAATTCAACCTCAAAGTACTTAAAATTAAAACTACATTCAAACACTTAAACATCATAAACTACATTCGAACACTTAAACATCATAAATTTAAAAGTACTTCTAATTCGAATTAAAACTACATTCAAACCCTTAAACATAATATACATATCCATTTAAACATAGTAGAATTAGAATCCAAAAGTACACTAATAAAAAAGGTCAACGTTGGGTGTTAGAGACATGATCCGTATCCTCCCCACTAGACTCATCGACAAGAGCATGATTTATGTCAGCCTATGACCTACGTCGTCTACCTTGGGAAGGTCGGGGTTGGCTTGGGGGCTATGACCTACGAGCATTCCCAGGACATGGGGGAATAGGAAACGCCCCCGAATTGAGTAAGTTATTAATTTCGGCTTGCATACCCAACATCCTGGCCTCCGAGGAATTAAGTGTTATTGTTAGCTGAGCAACTTGATACTTCATAGCTTCATACTCCTTAGGATCAACTGCCCCATCATCAGCAGCACCCCTTCAAGGGCTGATACGGTATCTATGAAAGGCTCGATTAGGCATCCCGTAAACTGTCCCATGCCTTGTTGTGGGGAGTAACCTTCTCAATCCATTGTTGTTGTATTACCTCTTCAGTCATCAGCGTGCTACTTGGTACGAGTGGCTCGAAACTCCCCAAAGTGTTGTTGAAATTCGTTCTAAAATTGAAGGATACATTGCTAGTAGTCTAATTTAGTACAAAAAATAGATTATTATTGTTAACTAATGACTTACCCAAGTTCGCTCAGCCCTTGGCTCAACCTATCGGTCTGTACTATCGGCGTTCTTCTCCTTCCTCGTGTGAGTAATCTTGAAGATCTCATCTTAAGGTACTGCCTGACCCCTCTGTAGCTCCTGCAAACAAATCAAGATTAACAACTAAAAAAGTAATGTTTTTCAGTTATGTTATGTACCATGATTCATGCACCATTTTATTGAACTAGCAAGCTTGATTCTCATTTAACTCCTCCGGCTAAACAATGAAATCTTAACTCACATATACTACCTAATTGTAGACTTCCACAACATTAAGGAAATTTAATAAAGATGACATGTTCAATCAGGTGCAAAAATTAGATACGTAGCTTGATTAAAAAACTTAAAACAAAACCTAAACCAAAACTGTCAAAAAACAGAACCACAACTGTAAAAAATCTGAACCAAAAAAATACTCAATCAAGTCCATTCTAGCCTTAACATTATCTTTCGTTTTGTCCTTCTCATCCATCACTGTGTTAAACAAATTATCAAAGTAATTTTTTTCAATGTACATGACATCAAGATTATGGCACAGAAGATTATCCTTCCAATATGACAACTGCCAAAATATGCTCTGCTCTGTCCAGTTGTGGAAAACCCCATACCCATCGAATCTGTACAGTTCTTCTTGAGTAACCTTTGGGAGGTGTTTAAACCTCTCCCAAATATCCTTACCAGACAGTATTAGAGGTAGACAATCTTGTTCAATTGTGTTATTCTTGAATACATTTTTCATTCTCCTAAAGGGATGATCCATCTGGAAGAACTGACGGTGACAATCAAACCATGATTTTTTTTTTTTTTTACCCTTTTTTAAAGTGAAGGACTTAGTATTTTCCATGCAGAGATGTTACCTTAATTAGAGGATATCTGAATAATGAAGTTAATTTAATTAAAGATTAAGACCAATGACTACTAATGAAGTTGAATTTAATTAGAGGATGTCTGAATAAGATCAACGGAGTACTAAATTCTAATAAATACCCTATTGACCATGAACTCCAAAATCATGTTATACTCTATATCTACTCAATGATGAAAGAATTACAAATTAAGAGGACTTGCAAAAATTGAATAGAATATACAAAATGAAAAATAAAAAGAATAAAATGAAAAAGAGACTAAACAACACATGGTGTGGCAGGGAGATCTTTTAAATATATTAAATGGGGCAGGCAAGGTGGGTCAAAATCTTAGTGGGACGAGACTTGCCCTTGTTAAAAAGAAGAGAAGAATAATAGGGAAATTAAGACTTTGAGGCGTGAAAGATCACTATCTTTCAAGAGTTATTGCGTGTATATTTTTTGGGTATTACAAGCAAATCTCTATTAGGATACAACAAAGCCTGAAATCATACATGCAAATTGTATCGCTTCTTCAGGGATGAGTCCATACTTATAGCAGTTTAGAAGGTTTCTGAAGAAATGCTCCTTTTCTGAACAGCCGCAATGTTCTATTTTATTTAAAATCTAACAATTAAATTCAAAATTTAAATAAACAAAAAAAATTGTTCAAATAAATACGAAAATAAGACCTTCATTTAAATAACCGACCCGGCCCGCGCCCAAGTCCCAGTCCAAGTCATCTCTCTCTCTCTCTCTCTCTCTATATATATATATATATATATATATATATATAGATATATGCACATATCTTATAAATATGTCATTGTTCACCTTGTTGGACTAAATGGGCTTAGCTCTATATAGTCAATACAATGTGGCCATCGATGTGGGACTCCCCACATATGTACAAACTACTTTTACAATCCCCCACTAGTTTGTAATATGTCTCATAACATTATGCATACCAAAAAGTATGTTACATAGATTTGAACTTTTCATTAGTGTAAATACCTTAAAATTTGACGAAGTTATTGGTATCCTAAGATTTGAACTACAACTCCTTTTGTCAAATCGAAAGTATCACACACATAATTTTATTAAGTAGCGAAACAATCCAGTATTATGCTTTAGCACGTTTATGGCCATGTGCTAATTCAAATTCATGAATATTTACAAGATCAACTCCTTAAATCTTGGTTGAAGCGACACCACTTCAATATTCATATAGGTGGAAATAGACTCTATGTCCCTGTTACTACAGACATTTGTTGATTCCATTAAGAATTAATTCACCCTCTTTCTTGTAACAGAATGCACTTCGAAGTTTGTCATTATGCCCCTGTTATTACAAGCATTTAACAACTTCTAAACTCCTCACATAACAGTAAGCAATTCACCAGAAACGAGGCCCTACACGAGGAGATTCGTGCTTAAATAACACAAGCAACTTGTTATTACCCATTGAACTTATATTGTTAGAGTGTATACTAACTCAAAGTTGGGTTCCCATTACTTGCATTTACTTTAAGAGTCTTAGCCCCATTCCTTCACTAGTTTATTGTACTGCATCTCTATTTCATGCCTTTGTAAGTGGATCAGCCAAATTCTTATTTGATCTCACATATACTATAGCTATAGTTCCATTTGTAACTAACTCTCTTAAATAAGCATGCCGTAAGCTTATATGTCTCGATTTCCCATTATACATTTTATTGTGAGCTACACACATAGTAGTCTCACTATCACAATATATGAAAATGGCTGGCATAGGTTGGGGCCACAACTTTACATCCAGGAACATGTTTCTTAGCCATTCCGCTTCTTTTCCAGTAACTGTTAATGCTATAAATGTAGATTCCATCGTAGAATGGGACAAGTTTGTTTTTGGATGCCCAACTAATGCCGCCGCCCCCCAAAGTGAATATCCAACTTGAAGTAGCCTTATTATCATTAATATTTAAAATCCAACTCGCATCAGAATATCCTTCTAATACGGTAGGAAAACCACTATAACAAATGCCCAAATATTTATTTTCTTTAACAATCCAAGTACTCTAATTATAGCTTTCCAATGAATATTACTTGGATTACTCGTAAACCTTGAAAGTTTACAAACGGCAAATGCTATATGAGGCCTTGTGCAGTGCACTGCATACATCAAACTACCAATTGTACTTGCATACTCCAATTGAGCCATTGTTCTTCCAGTATTTTCAGTAAGCTTGATACTTGAATCATATGGAGTTTTAGACTCCTCTATGCCAAAATGATTGAACTTGTTAAGTATCTTATCAATATAGTGGGCTTGTGATAAAGTCACTCTCTTAGTATTTCTTTGGACCTTGATATCTAAGATAGTATCTACTTCATTCAAATCTTTCATTTTAAAAATCGAAGTTAGATACTTCTTAGTTTCAGAAATTCTATGCATGTTTGTACCAAAAATCAACATAAAGACAAATGAAAACTCCATAATCTTTTGTAAGTTTGGAGTAAATACATTTATCAGTTTGATTATGTACAAATCCGTCTGATAATATCATACTATCAAACTTTTCATGCCATTGTTTTGGGGCTTGTTTCAAGCCATAGAGAGACTTTATTAGCTTACAAACTTTATGTTCATTACCAGGAAGAACAAATCCTTCAGGTTGTCTCATATAAATTTCTTCACTTAAATTTCCATTTAGAAAAGCAGTTTTAACATCCATTTGATGTACACGTAAATCATATATAGATGCTAATGACAAAAGTACTCTTATAGATGTAATTCTTGCAACCGGAGCATATGTATCAAAATAGTCAATGCCTTCTTTTTGCGTAAAGCCCTTTGCAACTAGTCTTTCTTTGAAGGTTTATATAGAACCATTTGTATTATATTTTCGCCTAAATACCCATTTACAACCTATAGGTTTAGATCCAAGAGGCAAATCAACTAAAACCCAAGTGATGTTGGACGTTATTGAGTCCATTTCATAATTAATCGGCTCTTTCCAAAAAGCAACATCTCTTGAAGCCATAGCTTCTTTGAATGTTCTAGGATCTTCTTCTATATTAAACAAAATAGGTATTTGATTATAGCCATTATTTCTATCTCCCTCTACCAGAAAAACTATAGAATTGAAGAAATAAAATGAGGATCAAGAGTTTTTTCTTTCCTAACTCTTTGGCTTCTTCTAGGCTCTAACTGAATATTGTCACTTTTCCTTTTATTTGAAATATCAGAATGTGACATCTTTTGTGTGTCAAGACTACTTCGATTTTTTTCAATCATTAATGAATCTATTTTCTAAAAATTCAACATGAATAGATTCTACAATAACATTAGATTCTAGATCTAGCAATCTATATGCTTTTGAATTTTGTTCATATCCAACAAAAATATATTTTATTCCTCTAGGTCCTCATTTTGTTCTTTGATGATCAGGAACCCTATAAAAAGATATACACCCCCACACTTTAAAATAACGGATATTCGGTTTTCTACCATTCCAAAGTTCATAAGGTGAAACATGCACACTTTTTGAAGGCACTCTATTTAATATATAACAAGCAGTAAGTAGAGCTTCACCCGCAATTATGCGGTAAATGTGCATTTAATAACATAGAATTAACCATGTCTACTAAAGTTCTACTTTTTCTTTCAGCCAAACCATTTCGTTGTGGCGTATAAAGAGCACTTGGTTGATGTATTATACCATGCTCCTCACAAAACTTACTAAAATCAGTAGAAAAATATTCTTCACCTGTATCACTTCGAATAATTTTTATTTTCCTACTCTTTTGATTTTCCACAACTGACTTGTATTCCTTAAACTTTTCAAATGCCTCATCTTTTGTTCTAAGTAGATAAACATGTGTGAATCTAGAGAAATCATCTATTAAAGTAAAGAAGTATCTTTTTCCTCCTCTAGTTATTCTCCATTTAATTCACATAAGTCAGAATGCACTAAGTGTAATAATTCTGTAAATCTTTCAACTTTGCGAAATGGTTTCTTAGTCATCTTCGCTTGTATACATATTTCACACTTTCCTTCATGCTCAGTTTTGCAAGTGATATAACCGTTTTTGGACATATAATTTAAGGAACCAAAATTTAAATATACTAATCTCGCATGCCATAAATAAGAATCAAACACAACGGTATCAGCAGAAGCATAATTTATTGCATTAGCACTTAGTTTGAACATGCCATCACAATGGTACCCTTTTCCTACAAACAGATCATTCTTAGACACAATTACATGATCAGACTCAATTACAATCTTGAAACCTCTCTTAGAAAGTAAACTAGCAGAAATTAAGTTCTTCATTATTTCAGGAACATGGAACACGTTAAGAAGAGTCAGCTTCTGTCCAGATGCGAAGTTGATTTCAACTGTTCCTTTCCCTGCAACTTCGGTTGTAACATGGTTGACCATCAATACCTTTTCAGAATCTTTAACTTCCGAATAAGTCTTGAACATATTCTTGTCGAGACAGACATGAATTGTTGCACCGGAATCCAACCACCAGTCTTGATTCTTTGTGGTTGTAGCAGCCATGTTCAACTCTTTAACCATTTCACTTGGTATAGTAGAAATCATAGCAACCAGCCCTTGTGAAGAACTTTCAACTGCATTTACCTTCTCTGAATTTCCAGATTTTCCATTATCTCCTGAATGAAAATTTATTCCTGCTTTCTTAAACCTGCAATCTCGAATCTTATGGCCTTTCTTTCCACAATGATAACAATTCTGATTCTTTCTCTTTTTATTAAGAGACTTCTTGGAAACTTTCAGATTTTTATTTTCGTTTCTCGAAATATTCTGACTAACAATATTAACTGTGGAACTAGAGGCTTGAACAATCGCATCACGAGCACGAGTCTCACTTTCAATTTGAAGGTGAGTTCGAAATTGTTCCACAGTCAATTTGTCAGTAGAATGCAGAATTTTCTTTCTATAGTTATTCCAGGAAGAAAGCAGTTTCGGAAGAATTGCACCTATTTGAAGTGCATCAGGAATTTTCACTTCAAGGTCGCCTAGTTTTGATACTAAGATTTGTAATTCATGAATTTGATCCATTATAGGCTTTGTATCTATCATCTTAAATTTGAAATACTGCAAGGATAGGAATTTATCGATACCTCGCTTCTCGTTTTCATATGCAGTCTGCAACGCCGTCCAGATTTCCCTTGGAGATTTCAGATTGGAGTACAAATCATACAACCGATCAGTCAAAGTATTCAGAATATGACCTCGACAGAGCAGTTCATCTTCTTCTCGTTTCTTCCTCTCTGCTTTGGTCGCATCAGTATCTTCTGGGGTAGGTTCGGGTGGTGCAGGCAGCGATGGATCAAGGACATAAAATATTTTCAGCGCAGTGAGTAAGAAAATAATCTTGTCCTTCCAGCGAGTGAAATTCGATCCATCAAAACGGTCTAGTTTGATTATTTCTTTCGGATTCCAAACAGCAGACAATATTTTCTCCATAGCAGAAATAATCCTTGAAAATTGTTAGAAAGAAGAGAAGAATAACAGCATACTATCTTAGCTTAAATCTCATTATGGGTGTTTGTATTCTACTGACATCATCTACATACGCATGAGATTGCTGATTTTTTGAACTGGAAAAATTAGTAAGGTGTGGCTAAAGAAAGTGAAATGCTGCTGGCTGTGGCATTCCACTTAATATGGCCAGCAAATCTTGGATATAATGGACTAGAATTCTGTATGAAGTGAAAGTTACTATAATCAGCATGTTGAACTTGATCTACGCTAATTAGAGAAGACGATTTTGAATAAAAGCGCAACACTGTTAGCATTTACTCTTAACAATATAATTTGTATTGGATTTCATCTATGAAGAGGAAAGTCTGGCTAATGTTTGTTGAGTAACTGACTTGTAGTTACGTTTGATTGTCTTAATCTCTTTCTCGCTCGCTTTCTTTCCGAGTGATGCTAACCTCATTTTCTCTGCAGCTGAATTCCACTCTGTCCCTCATAATGTTGGCTTGTACTCCACCACTCTGATGAACCATGTACAAGTTAGCTATAATTGTTCTGATGTTTACAAGTTGAGCTTTTTCCGAGGAATCTGCATATTTCTCTAGTAGTTTAATTCTCAGTATTTTGTTAGGGAACTCTTGAGATGAACTAATGCCAAGCTGCAATACAGGAATAGTCTGATGGATGCAAAGAATTTGTATGAGATTTGACGTTCTATACTCCAAATGTGGAGACTTTGGATCCAGAAATCCGGCAGTACAGATAGATAGTAACTCCAAGAAGTTGTGGGGGAACATTGTATCATTGTTGGGTGGATAACAAAAGGGGTTTGGATAGAGGGGGCTAGATATATAGGATTCATCTAGCTAATTCCAACTACCTTGCAATTGAAGATAGACAAAAACTTTCCACTTTTTGCCCTTTGATTGTTATGTACTTGACAGATTATGCGAGGTGACTAGTGAGTATGAATGCCATTAAGTATTTATAAACATGGGCGGGCACAGAGAAATAAAGAAAGTGGACTAGCTGCAGAATGCTTGCGTAGCACTAGAACTGTTAAGGATGATTCTCACATTCTGTTTGGAGCCAACTCTATGTCACCTAGCCTTTTATGACATGAGTTCTGGACAAGTCGATAGCGCTTACATTAGCTATTTATGTGTATGAATTCATAGAAAACACTGAGAAATCAGTTAACGGAATAGATTCTAATTCATTCTTTTTGTTTGATAATGTAGAAATCCATCCAATTAACTTTCTAGCAACACAGATTTGGTCAGATACTTTTAGTCCTTGTGATCTTATATATGCTAATATGTGAGGTGCAATGGACATGCGTTTTGATTTTCGCCAAAATTATATACACTTCTACTGACAATGTGAAATTTGTTTGCACCACCAGTGTAATTAAACATATTATAGCTGGTTTATTTACCATTTATTATAGGTTACCTGATAAATGTATATAGTGATTAGGTAGCAAAGAGTTGCATTAGCACTAGAAGCGAATGCTGAAGCGGGGATTTGCATTAGCATTTTGATCATCTGTATTATATTGTTTCTAGAAAATAATGTGGAGCAACAAATAATTGAAGCTCAAGCTTTACAGGGAGGAAGAGGTATCCCACATAAACCTCTATTTCCAGAGAATGAGCTCTGAGGAAATTCAAGAAATGGCTTCCCATAAGGTATTTTTCCTTCAAGAAGATTGTCTGAAAGGTTCAATTCTTTCAGTTTTTTCAGCTTCGAATACTCCTCAGGGATTCTGCCTGTGAAGTGATTTTTCTGCAGCATCAGTCTCTCCAGAGTGCTCACGTTCGCCAGCGATGTTGGTAGGTTAGAGCCTAATCCATTGTAACTGAGATCCAAAGTCTGTAGTGATTTAATTGTTCCTATGGAAGTTGGTAATCTACCTCTGAGAAAATTCTGCGATAAGTTTAAGTATCGGATATTTTCTTGTCCTCCCATGCCAATCTGGTCAATGACACTTGTGAAACTGTTATCAGAAAGGTCAAGATATGTTAATGATCCTCCTTGAAACCTGCTCTTCATCTGGAAAACTGCATTCACACTGCCTTCTAGCTTATTCGAGTGAAGATCCAGAACTCCCAGATTCTCAAGATTTGTAACAGTTGAGGGAATCTCAGACACAAACTTGTTCTTAGAAAGGTTTAAAGAATAGAGCCAAGATAAGCTGCCAATCCAAGCTGGAATCCTTCCTGAAAGATTGTTAGCTGACAAGTCTATTTCCAACAATGACTTGGTAAGTACTTGTAAATCATCTTGTATTTCACCGCGAATTCCACATCCAGCCAAGTAGATTCGCGACAGTGATGGCAACTGCATGAGCCACTTGGGAATGGTTGACATGTTCAGATAGTTGAATGATATATCCAGTGATTGAAGATTTGAAAGGGAAGAAATTTCTTGAGGCAATGGTCCTTCGATCATGTTATGAGATATACTCAACAGGAGAAGCTGGGAAATCCTACCTATTGATCTTGGCAACTGACCTAATAACTGGTTGTAACTGAGATATAACTCTGTTAGTGACTTTAGATTACCTATACTAGAAGGAATAGGGCCCTTAAGTTGATTGTTTGCAAGTGAAAGTCTCTGAAGGGAAGTCAAGTACCCAATAGTTTGAGGTATCGTTCCACTGAGGTGATTGTCTTGCAGTCTTAGAAATCTCAGAGAAGACAATTGGCCAGGTTTTGAGGGCAGCGGTATCTCTCCCTCGAGCTGGTTGGCATTCAGGTAAAGACTTGAAATGGAATATAAGTTAGAAATGGAATGAGGGATTATCCCGGTTAATGAGTTATTAGACAAATCGAGCTCTCTCAATCCTTGCAGATTGCCAATGTTTGCTGGTATATACCCAGTCAAAATATTATCTTGAAGAGACAAATTCTCTAAATTTGTCAAGCTTGTTATAGACTCAGGAATTGCACCAGAAAGTTTATTGGAATTTATATTCAATCTTTTAAGATTCTTGAGACCTCCAATGCATGAGGGAAGAAATCCAGAAAAACCATTTTCTTGTAGATACAGTTCTTCAAGTTTAGACAACTTACATATGCTTTCTGGCAATGCACCAGTAAACTTGTTGCCAAGAAAGTTGAGTTTTCTGAGATTTGGAAGACGTAAACCAATCGAAGGAGCAATTTCCCCCGTTAGCCCAACAAGTTCACCCATATCGATAACTTCAAGAAAGTTGAGAAGTGTAATTGAAGGAGATAATTCCCCTACCATAGAAGATTGAACTGGTGCATCACCTGAAGTATATAAACCTGGTAGATTAATCTGTACAACTCTTCCAGTTTCATTGCTGCATAAAATACCTTCCCATTTGCAACAATCTTGGTTTTTCCATTTACCTAATCTGCCAGAAGTATCTGAATGAATTCCAGCCTTGAAATCTTGGAGACCCTTTAAATCATTTGGATGACATGACTTACTTTTGCAAAAGGTTGTGAGTGTTAGCAATAGTAGAAACCAAAGAACTTGAGACCCCATTTTTTCTTTTGTCCAGTAAAACTGTGGATGGTCACTCAAATATGCTTGAAAAAAGTTGGGAGATTTTGTGAATTGTAATGATGGTCAAAGGTCTTTCAGACAATGATTTTGTTTCCTTCTTTACAGATTGTAGTAATCTGCTGGAAAGCATGTAATATGTATTAGATGCTTTTCTTCAAGTTAGAGATAAGAGTTAAAATAGTAAACTAATAAAGACAAACAAATGTAGACTTTAGTAAACGTTACGATTGTCAGTTGTACACTGAGGCTTCTTTTTCCAATAGATTTGAGATACCTAAACTAATCCTCTGCTTTGACAGCAGTGTTGACAAATGCCAATGCTGTTTGGCCCTCAAAAGCGCCAAAACACTATTTTGTCCTCGGAAACTAGTTGTTTTGTCAATTTTTACTCGAAGTTTAACTTATATACATTAACGGCATATTTTTTTTTTGACACTATTGGTTTAACTAACATGTTATTACAAATTGCATAATTTAACTTGTTTTATAGGTTAGGCGGACGTTACGTGTCTGAATAGTCTTGTATTTAATTGGGAAGGGTAGAGGGCGACTCATTATGCACCGGGTCTCGATTTGTGCGTCGTTAGCCCTTGAGGATTTTGCAGTTACGTAAAAATAAGATAATTATTTGTAGTTATTTTTTGAGTTTAATTATATACTTATACTAATAGTCTATTGACTTTTTACACCACCAACAAAATTTAATTTAATTTAAATTTTATAAGAATTTTAAATTATTATTGCATACAACTTAGACTCACACTACTTTTACCATCCAAGTTCCTGAATGCTGACCATAACTAATCTTTTTCCACATCTCAAGACTCAAACCATTGTCACAAAAAACCAAAATACAGAAAAAACAAAACAAGAAACAAAAAAGACGATAGAATAAACTATTCTGTCATTTCTACAACTAGGCTTATCATATCAGAAGACAGTTTTGAAAAGTTGCATGGTAAAATATTTATCTTAGCTTGTGTTTACACTAAATTAATAAAAGTAAGATACATATGCTGCATATACACTTATCTAATATTTAACCATGATTAAATAATATACATTTTTACTTTGATTTATTAATTTCTACAGCCGCATTTAATTAGGTGTAAACACCCATTACGAATAAATATTTACTTGTCACAGTAAATAGTATTGTGGTCTGATCTTCCAAGGCTTTTTTTTTTTTAGATATATTTGACAAGTTTGAGAACACTCAAGTATAATAATCTTCCTCTTTTCCTTATAGTTTGTATTCAAACTTTATTGGACTTCGAAGACAGATTAATTAACCAATCATCTGGCATTGTTTGTTGAAGAAAATCTTAGTTGGCTCTTAAAGATTCCAATCGGGTAGTATATTAGATAAAGAAAACAGTACTACTCCAAAAGACAAACCATTGGATAGAGAAATGTAAAGGGAAACGGTGTGATTCTAGCTGAAAATTAAATATAGAATAATTAGGTATCAATGGAGAGAGAAGTGAATACTCTGTTATTTGATTTTTTACATTTGTAGTCAAAACTAAGATTAAGTTGAAATTAATAAACATTTAAATGCAGATATACTCGAATAATAAACTTTTTTGCTTCACCGTGGAGGCGAAAATATCATAAGATTATGTATAGTTAAATCAAAAGATTATTTGTATATGCGAAGTAACTATATAGGTGGAGTTCGTAATTTGAAATTCAATGGTTCTAAATTTTAGGATGGCGATATTAGTTATTAATAAGTGAGGTCCAAATATATTTTTTATACATATTTACAGGTTGATTGGATGGTTAATGTTACCTATTGTATTGTAATGTTCCTTTATACAATGTTTGTTTTCATCGTTGTTTAAAACTTTATTGTATCATATTGTCAAATTCGTTTTTAAGTAACGACCGATTTAGTATGATAGCGCCTTTTAAAAAAAAAAGATCTTCTCATCTTGCCCGCCCTTACTACTCCTAACAATCCTATTTTACGCTTTACCCAATTAACTCTATCCCGTACCCTATTTTTTCTTTATAATATTGTGACCACATTCTTCATAATGTTATTATGTGGCCTTATGAAACGACGGCAAAACGACACAATCGATCGATTTCGTCAAAACAACACAGTATAATTAATACAATACGATACGATACATTATATGAGATGTTAGAATAATGAGTAATGACCATCCAAAGTTCCAAACAAGCTAATAGTGTAATCTTGATACAAGTACAAGATTCATAACAACTATCGTAACGTTACGTTCTAGGCTGGGGTAAGGGCTGCAGGTCCAAATATTCTTGACAAAGCTTCTTTCTTTATTTTCTTGACCTGTCCATTAAGTTCATCAATTTCTCCTCTCTCAATAATCAGCGGGTCTTCATTGTCGAATTCTATACATTCATTTATCTGCTTTAGGGTATCATTAATATGTTTGATGAAATCTTTGAATTGACCATTTTTATAACTCTTAATAGCCAGTTCAAGACGATAAGCCGCATCGTTAATTTTTGAGGCACAAGTTTGATAAGTGTCGTACTCATCTGTAAATAACTCATTTGCTGTACTTTTGGCGAGATTTTGAGCTGTTTGGAGAGAGCTTTCTAAATCATAATCACCCAAAGTTATTTGAGGAATAATGGATATTAGAAAAATGCATATGAGCAGTGAACTAATGGTACCAAAAAGACTCACCATATTTTAATTTTAGCTTCTCTTTATGGTTTTTGTATTTTTGTATTTGATGAAGCTAGAGTTATTTCTCATATTTACTTATACGAGTAGTACTTACTGTTTAATAAATGCTGCATTTAATAATAGTAATTAAATTTCATCTAACCCCAACCTATTATAAATGACTTTTTCCGTTACAAAATATGTGTCTCCTAATTGAAGTAGGATTGAAGAATTTAAGTTTTTGGTTACAAGTGATAAATAAATGCATTATTAATATATTTGGAACATTTGTATGCGACCTACTTATTGTTACTGTAATGTACTTTCTTCATCCGTTGGACTTGGATACATAAGTTTATGTAGTATTGTAGTGTGATACCTCTTATTTTTAGGATAAAAGAGTTACTATTTTAGATGATATAAGTATATCTCAACGAAAATTAATGTAAAAGAAAATGAAAAGGAAAACAAAAAAGACAAATGAGTTGAAAGAATTTTATCACGAATAACATGAAGATCTCACATAAGAGCACAAGAATCAAGAGCACTTCAAAATTATGTAATATTATAAGGTGAAAAGGTTGAGAAGGATAGAGGGATGGACTCATTATCTGCCAAGTCTTGAACTATTGGCACTGAAAAATTTCTCCATCACTATAGATGAGCAGTTCCATATACTAGTTATTTTTTGAATTTAAATTATATTCATTAGTAGTGTAACGGCTTTTTACGCTAATTTTTTGATTATTAGAATATTTTTGGTGCAGTGAATGTTACGGTTACTGTAACTTTCTTATTTGAGGTAATGTAACCCGATGTTGGAAAAATGTATTAATAGATCATTAGTGCACAGGAGTTCAGCTCTTATTTTTTCAGGTGATTTAATTATGTAAAACTTTTACTTTCACTATTCACTTTTTCTTGTCCACTTTGGATTTTTCACACTGTTTAAGAAATAATAAATGAAGTGCATAATTTATCAATGTACCCATATTAATTAGTGCATATTTTTATTGGATTCGAAAAATAATTTAAAATGAGTAATTAATACTATGGGTAAAATAGGAAAAAATAAATTATCTTATCTTAATATATTAAAAGTGACAAGTAAAAGTGAAAATCTATTTTTGAAATACTGGACAAGTAAAAGTGAACGGAGGGAGTACTTATTAGTGAGTACAAGTTAAACTCATTATATTTAGTTAGGTGTAAACACCCGTTATGAATAAATATTTACTTGTCACAGTATATAGTATTGTGGTCTGATCTTCCAAGTTTTTTAGATATATTTGACAAGTTTGAGAACACTCAAGTATAATAATCTTCCTCTTTTCCTTATAGTTTGTATTCAAACTTTATTGGATTTTGAAGACAGATTAATTAACCAATCATCTGGCATTGTTTGTTGAAGAAAATCTTAGTTGGCTCTTAAAGATTCCAATCGGGTAGTATATTGGATAAAGAAAACAGAACTACTCCAAAAGACAAAACATTGGATAGAGAAATGTAAAGGGAAACGGTCATGTGATTAACTAGCAGAAAATTAAACAATTTTTTGCGCGGAGTGCCCTTCTTTTGGGGTGGTCTTTAAATTTTGCCCCTCATATTTGTGGTCTTTAAATTATGCCCCTCATATTGCTGGTCTTTAATTTTTGCCCTTCGCGCAGGTTCTGAGTTCGAACCCTCGCTCAAGCAAAAATTAAAAAAAAAAATCGCAAGACAAGGGTTGAATCGCGTGTATGCCGGACCCGGCATACTTTTGTTAAGGAATTACAAATTTTATGCCGAACCCGGCATACTCATACCTTATGGGCAGACTTGGCATAAGTATCTTAGTCCGGCATAACTTTGATAATTTCTTCACAAAGTTATGCCGGTGGGGGCATACTTTTAATGGGCAAACTTTCTTCATCACAACACTTGCACATAACACAAATTGGTTCTACACTCAAGCCCCATTGTATGATCCTATTAGCAGTCAGCAGTCTTCCATGTAAGCACAATCACATTGTGAAATATATTTTGGACGAGTGGCATGTTGAAACACCATAAATTTTCAGTTGACTCTTTCAGGATTACCTAATAATTGCAAGAATTTAGTTCGAATCAAGCTTTTTCCAGGTTGAGAAGAAGTATGCACTTGCTCGAGGATTCTCCAAGAACCAATAATTTGTCTAACCATCCAATATGTCAACGCCAAACCTTTGTTAAATTGGTCAAAGCCTACTCTTTGACATAGTAGGCATGGATCCACTTTATCCATAAACTTTTATGCCGGACCCGGCATAACTTTGATCCCGGCATAACTTTGTGAAGGAATTATCAAAGTTATGCCGGATCCGGCATACTTATGCCAAGTCTGCCCATAAGGCATAAGTATCTTGCGGTCCGCATAACTTTGATAATTCCTTCACAAAGTTATGCGGTGGGGCATACTTTTAATGGGCAAACTTTCTTCATCACAACACTTGCACATAACACAAATTGGTTCTACACTCAAGCCCCATTGTATGATCCTATTAGCGTCGACGATCTTCCATGTAAGCACAATCACATTGTGAAATATATTTTGTCGAGTGGCATGTTGAAACACCATAAATTTTCAGTTGACTCTTTCGGGATTACCTAATAATTGCAAGAATTTAGTTCGAATCAAGCTTTTTCCAGGTTGAGAAGAAGTATGCACTTGCTCCGAGGATTCTCCAAGAACCAATAATTTGTCTAACCATCCAATATGTACGCCAAAACCTTTGTTAAATTGGTCAAATCCTACTCTTTGACATAGTAGGCATGGATCCACTTTATCCATAAACTTTTATCTGCGGACCGGCATAACTTTGTGAAGGAATTATCAAAGTTATGTCGGATCCAAATACTTATGCCAAATACGCCCACAAGGCATAAGTATGCGGTCAAGACATAACTTTGGTAATTCCTTAACAAAAGTATGCCGGGTCCGGCATAGCGAAATTTAAACTCTGCCTTGCGAATTTTTTTTTAAAATTTTGCCTGCGCGTGGGTTCGAACCTGAAACCTATGGGTGTTAGCCGAAGGGCAAATTTTAAAGATTTCAAATATGAGGGGCAAAATTTAAAGACCACCCCAAAAGAAGGGCAATTCTGCGAATTGCCCAAAATTAAATATAGAACAATTAGGTATCAATGAAGAGAGAAGTGAATACTCTCTTATTTGATTTTTTACATTTGTAGTCAAAACTAAGATTAAGTTGAAATTAATTAACATTTTTATGCAGATATACTCGAATAATAAACTTTTTTGCTTCACCGTGGAGGCCAAAATATCATAAGATGATGTATAGTTAAATCAAAAGATTATATGTATAGGCGAAGTAACTGTATAGGCGGAATTCATAATTTGAAATTCAACGGTTCTAAATTTTAGGATGGCAATATTAGTTGTTAATAAGTGAGGTCCGAATTTATTTTTTATACATATTTACAGCTTGTTTGGATGGTTAATGTTACCTATTGTATTGTATTGTTACTTTATACGATGTTTGTTTTCATCGTTGTTTAAAACTTTATTGTATCATATTGTCAAATTCATTTTTAAGTAACGACCGATTTGATATGATAGTGACTTTAAAAAAAAATCTTCTCATCTTACCCTTACTTACTATTCCTAATAATCTTATTTTACCCTGTACCTAACTAACTCTACCCCATACCCTATTTTTTCTTTATATTATTGTGACAGTATTCTTCATAATGATGTTATGTGCCCTTCTAAAACGACGGCAGAACGACACAATCTATCGATTTCGTCAAAACAACACACTATAATTGATACAATACGATACGATACATTATATGAGATGTTGCATAATGACCATCCAAAGTTCCAAAGAAGCTAATAGTGTAATCTTGATACAAGTACAAGATTCATAACAACTATCGTAACGTTACGTTCTAGGCTGGGGTAAGGGCTACAGGTCCAAATAATCTTGGCAAAGCTTCTTTCTTTATTTTCTTGACCTGTCCATTAAGTCCATCAATTACTCCCCTCTCAACCAGCTGGAGTTCTGTGGCGAATTCTAGACATTCATTTATCTGCTTTAGGGTATCATTAATATGTTTGATGAAATCTTTGAATTGGCCATTTTTGTAACTCTTAATAGCCAGTTCAAGACGGTAAGCCGCATCGTTAATTTTTGAGGCACAAGTTTCATAAGTGTCGAACTCATTTGTAAATAACTCATTTGCTGTCCTTTTGGCGAGATTTTGGGCTGTTTGAAGAGAGCCTTCTAAATCATAATCACCCAAAGTTATTTGAGGAATAATGGATATTAGGAAAATGCATATGAGCAGTGAACTAATGGTACCAAAAAGACTCACCATATTTTAATTTTAGCTTCTCTTTTTGGTTTTTGTATTTTTGGATTTGATGAATTAAGCTAGTGTTATTTCTCATATTTACTTATAGGAGTAGTACTTACTGTTTAATAAATGCTGCATTTAATAATAGTAATTTAATTTCATCTAACCCCAACCTATTATAAATGACTTTTTCCGTTACAAAATATGTCTCTCCGAATTGAAGTAGGATTAAAGAATTTAAGTTTTTGGTTACAAGTGATAAATAAATGCATTATTAATATATTTGGAACTTTGTATGCGACCTACTTTTTGTTACTGTAATGTACTTTCTTCATCTGTTGGACTTGGATACATAAGTTTATGTAGTATTGTAGTGTGACACCTCTTATTTTTAGGATAAAAGAGTTACTATGTAAGATGATATAAGTATATCTCAAAGAAATGTAAAAGAAAATGAAAAGGAAAACAAAAAAGACAAAGGAGTTAAAAGAATTTTATCACGAATAACGTGAAAGATCTCACATAAGAGCACTTTAAAATTATGTAGTATTATAGGGTGAAAAAGTTGAGAAGGGTAGAGGGATAGACTCATTATCTGTCAAGTCTTGAACTACTGGCACTCGAAAATTTCTCGATTACTATAGACGAGCAGTTCCATATACTAGTTATTTTTTGAATTTAAATTATATTCATTAGTAGTGTAACTGCTTTTTACGCTAATTTTTTGTTTATTAGAATATTTTTGTTGCAGTGAATGTTACAGTTACTGTAACTTTCTTATTTCAGGTAATGTTACCGGATGTTGGTAAATGTATTACTCCCTCCGGATCAAAAAAAATAGTTCACTTAGCCATTTGCATACCCCTTAAGAAAGAAAATACTAAATTCTAGATAAAAATAGGTAGTTTTGACTAAACTACTCCTAATTAAATAGGCATTGGGATTTGATCATATAATACTTAATAGGGGCAAATATGGAAAAACAAGGTTAATTCTTTCTTGATTTGCTAAATAGACTCTTTTTTTTATTCAAGAAAAAAAAGGCTAAGTGGACTCTTTTTTTATTCAAGAAAAAAAAGCTAAGTGGCCTCTTTTTTTTATCCGGAGGGAGTAATAGATTATTAGTGCACAGGAGTTCAGCTGTTATTTTTTCAGGTGATTTAATTATACAAAACTTTTACTTATCAGTGAGTACAAGTTAAACTCACTATGTTTACCACTCAAAGTTCATGAATGCTCACCATAACTAATCTTTGTCCACATTTCAAGACTCAAGCCATGGTCACAAAAACCCAAAATACAGAAGAAAAAAAAAAATATATATATATATATATATTAAAAAAAAATGTTCTGTCATTTCTACAACTAGGCTTATCTCGTATCAAAAAATTCGCAGAATTGCCCTTCTTTTGGGGTGGTCTTTAAATTTTGCCCTTCATATTTGAAATCTTTAAATTTTGCCCTTCGCTAAATCCCATAGGTTTCAGGTTCGAACCCCCACACAGTCAAAATTTTAAAAAAAATTCGCAAGGCAAAGTTTAAATTTCGCTATGCCCCCATCGGCATACAGTTGTGAAGGAATTAGCAAAGTTATGCCGGACCCGGCATACTTATGCCTTATGGGCAGACTTGACATAAGTATGCCGGTTCCGGCATAACTTTGATAATTCCTTCATAAGTTTATGCCGGAAATCCGTATAAAAGTTTGCCCGTTAAAGTATGCCCCCATCGGCATAAACTTGTTAAGGATTTACCAAACTTATGCCGATGGGGGCATACTTATGCCTTATGGGCAAACTTTGCCTTGAAGCATATATATGTATTTTTCAAGCATATATACCAAAGTTACATGGAAAAGTATTATGCTACAACCAAATGTCCATCCCGGATACAAATTCACACTTTGGTGGCAATACAAGGTAGATTAAGTAGTTTAATTGATAGACTTGATATTTTCCCATCTTTGTATGGCGACCAAGAAATATTTTCCCATCTTTATTTTGAATGCTCCATCACAAAAGGATTGTGGTACAGATTGTTGGTATGGGGGGGGGGGGGGAGAAGAATAGAGGGGGCAAGATGAAATCACATGGATCTCACACATTGCTAGACACAAATCGGGCCTTTGCTCCGTTACTTGCTGCATTTTTGGTATGCTAGTGGCATTGGTTTGGAGAGAAAGGAACCTACTCGGATTTCAAAATACTCGGTTTCTTCTTCCTGATAGACTGCGAGAGATTGCACAACATATTCACATCAAGGCGGGAACAACTTCAAATGGCGAGCTCTTCTGCTATGAATTGCTATCCCTAGCTAAGTGTAGTTGATTAAAGCTGGCTGTTGTTTTTTAATGTAATAGTTGCTCTAGTTTGACTTATACAAGTTAGTGAGTAGGAATTTTATCATGTACAGTTGAAGGTGATTCAACTTTGTCTTTTACTAAGTTTTTTGGATGGAATAAAATAGACTTTCAACCAAAAAAAAAGTTTGCCTTATAAGGCAAAGTTTAAATTTTATATGCCCCCTCCGTGGAAATTAGTTATGTTTAACTAAAAGTCCCAATTTTATATAACTTCACTTTTAGTTATGCGGATCGGCATAACTTTAACTTTTCTTAAAGATTGTATCTTTTATCCGGTTACACTCCCCCTAGTCTAATTGCGAAATTATTTTTTATTTTATGCTTGAGCGGGGTTGAAGTTTCATGTATTAGCTCATCTTTCCAAGCAAATGGGCAAAATTTAAAGGGCAAAATATGAAGGGCAAAATTTAAAGTACCACAAATTTGAGTGGCAAAATTTAAAGACCACCCCAAACGAAGGGCAATCCGTGCAAAAAAATGTATCAAAAGATAAAGTTTTGACAACTTTCACGTGTAATGTTTACCCAAAACAAATAAATGGCAGATATATGTCTCGGATATACAGTACTTGTTAACACCTAATCATAATTAGGTATTCTCTCCGTCACAAATTATTTGTCGTGGTTATAAAAATAGTTGTTCAAATTATTTGTTATTTTAGAAGTTCAAGAAACAATTAATTATTTTTCCCCCATTTTATCCTTAATAAAATTTTATCAATAATGAGAGATTATCCATAAATAGAGTAAACATTTAATGGAGAGAAATTATAACTTAGATATAATAAGAGTAAAGTTGGTAAAATACGGTAAATAATTTGAAACCTGATGGAATTATATGCATCTTCACTTTTATTTGTTAATAAGTACAATCGTGTTTAGTTATGTAAAAACAACCTGTACGGATACGCGGTTACTGGTTACAAATTACAATAATAATATTATTGGTCTGTCCTTCGTTTAAAGTTTCTAGATCTATTTGCTAATTTTGAGGACAGTTAATGTATAATCTTCCACTTTTTCTTGTCGTTTCTCATTTTGTATTCAAACTTTATTGGATTCCGAATTTCGAGGACAGATCAACCAATCATCTGCCATTGTTTGTTGAACAAAATCTTAGTTGGCTGCTAAGATTCCAACCAGGTTACTTGTCCAGTATAGTGTTTTAAAAGGCAATCTTGGGACTGCTGTCTAACCTCTTGGGTTACTTATACAAAACATTTTGGGGACTACGTGTGAAAATTATTATGTGAGGCTTACGCTTGATAATGTCAATTACGCACAAACACGCCTAACGCATTTTCGGAGCTCGCTATATTCTTACACAAATTATGTGTTAAATTTCGTAGTTAACACTGTTTATCCTCATAATACTTTAATAAATGAATGATGATTAACAATTTTTTTCATCTATGAAAATAAGAAGATTGAAAGTAACTCAAATGTTAAGTTATAATATTGCATATTTAGTATTTAAGAACATGTGAGGGTGAATATCACTTAAAATTTCTTTTATAAATACATAGCCGAATTTTACATATGCACTTATCAATTATCATTGTCATGTTTTTGTCCTATGCCTAAAAATTATCATATTTTATTATTGTACAATTTGAAAATAATTTTATTTTTATTCATACAGGATTGTTGTTTTAATTATAACACTGATAAAGTTTATTAATTATTTTCTTTTAGGGAGGTAAGTTACATAGTATGATAGTTGTTGACACCCGATTTTATCCCGTCTTCCCCAAAATACTTATTCACATTTCTAGTATTTTCAGCAATTTAAGAAATAATTATTGATATTTTTACTATAATTATTAACTTTTATTAATACCGGCGTTTTATTATTTTATTGCAGTCACTAGTTATTATTATTTTTATTATTATTATTATTATTATTATTTTATTACTGGTATTATCAAATTTGCATTATAGTCATTTCAACATTTTTATCGCATTATGCACACGCATCGCAGGTATTTTCGTACAACTAAATAATAGCATTTATTTATTGTTGACTTTCAAATATTATTGCACGGCTATTGCGACATCATATAATCTGAGCACTAACAATTACATATTTAATTTAATGCAGTCTATATTTGAGTTCTAGAACCACTTGGGCTAAAAGCCAATTCGTAGAAATCAGCCCATTTTTAATACCCAACCCATATTTATATTCACTCAACTCAGCCCACATTTTATTCAGACCCGAATCCGAGCCCAACTAACACTCAAATTTCAGACCAGCCCAACCCATTACCCGGCCCAACACTTTAAACAAATGAAACCCTTAGGTTTCATTTGTTGATCCGCCGCACCCCACCCCTGTCCTCTCTTCCCCTTCATCTCTCCTTCTTTCCTCTTCATCCGTCGCACCCCTTCTCCTCACTTCCCCCTCCCTTTTCAACGAAAATGGCAAACCCTAGCCTACCTTTAGCCATGGACAGACTTGTCCTCCCTTCTTTCGTGAAAATTCGTTGTTCCCGTACCCTACTCGTCTCTGTCTCTCGTTCAACATATGTAGTAAGTTGCAGGCTCCTTTCGTTCCCAACAGACCGTGCATGGTCAATTTGAAGAAACATTTTAATGCTCTGCCAGAGTCAACCATCGAAGCAGGTCTTTTTTGTTGTTTTCTTTTTCTTTTCTGCTGACATTCTGAAAAACCTTTTAATAGAATTCGTCCGTTTGTGGAGCAATTTTGCTTTATCAGTTCTTTTTTTATTTTCGGGTACAAAGCTCTTAATGGATTTTTGTTTTCTTCCTGGGGTTTCTGATCTTTGGCATTGAGTTTGTTGACCAAAAATCCCGCCCAATTTCCAATTTTTGAAACCCAGCAAAACCCTAGTTGATCCCTATAAATAATCGTCTTCTGGGTTCGTTTAAAAAAAGTTTTCGAATCGCCTAAAAACCCTTCTTTGGAAATAGAGTCTTTTTAGCCGCACAAAATTCCTTAAACAAAGAGTTGGAGTCACTTTGAATACCTCGCAAAAACAATTCGAAGTTGGTGGTTTTCGAGGTATATCGGAGATTCGAATCCCACTTCGCTGCACCCGAAGAAGGTAATCCTTCTTCCTTTAAATTATTTCGCATCGTTTATTTTGTTATCTATTGTCTCTGTTGGGTTCGGCTTAAGTTTTGCGCCATTAGCCAGTTTTGTTATCGTGTGTACTTAGTAATTTTCTATTGATTTGTATTTGTTAGTTGATATAGAATGTGCTAATGTGGTAGTTTGCATGCCCCCTGTCTGTGAATCTTCTCTTTTTAGTTATCTTGAATTTATAATTGTTTCCCCGCTTAGCCGTGTTCTAGGATGTTATTATGGTAGCTTTCAATCGCTGGTCGAATATATGCTTATGTGTGTTAATTGGCGTCCTTATTAGTTATATTCATTGGTAGTTTCAAGCATGTTTAGGTGTATTAGTTTTCATCATTGTTTCAGGTTCAGCCATATTGTATTGCTTAGTTAGTAATCTAGTGTTTATCATGTCGTCAATGACTTTGTTATACTTAGTTTGATTTAATCCACGTTTAAGTATTACTGCATTGTTAAGCTTAGTTCATACTCTTAAACAGCTCATGTAGTCTAATCACAAGCTCATTTCCAGCAGTTATTTATGTTAAAATTGAATTGGTTGTTAGTTCAGCATGTTAGATCAACTGCCTTCCAGTGTCATTTAGGTCGGTATCTATGATGAGTAAGCATTCTATGTTGATTAATCTGGCTGTCATTACAAGGTTGTCCATTCTATAATATAGATTAGACGTTGACTGGTTTCGAACAATGTGGGCAGAACATATATTAGTCTAGCAGTCTATTTTTTGGTAGGTATAATATTATGATTTGGATCAAATAAGTTAAGTGTGTTGGTACTGTGCTATTTATAGCCCAAATAGTCTTAGATAAGTATAGTTTTGCTGTTGACTCAACTTGTATGATTGAGCATGTTTCCTTCAAGCCTGTGTCATACTATACCTATTTCATCAATATCTTGAGACGATCTGCATCTAGTTGTGTTGTGTCAAGGTTAATCTTCTCCCGTGCTTCGACTAGCTTCAGTTAAATAGGATCAAAACGCTTTATGTTAGACCTCGAACCCGTAGCTATGCTCTGTCCGTCCAAAAGACTCTTTATGTGAGATTATATGATTTATGAGTTTGTTCACAATCAGAACCTTTGTTTCACTCGCCGTTGTGGAGATTATTTGCCCGAGCACATTTTGTAATTGGTTTTGCGATGTTCAGTGATTGTCGTATGGTTGATTGGTTGAAATATTTTCCATATACTTATAAGTGCCGTTAAGGCAGTGAGGTTGTATACCTATGAATGTGTATACATGAAATATACTTAAATATACATAGTATATACATAATCCACTGGTCTTTTTGAGTTTATATTCTATATGTTTAACATTATCCATTGATCTTATACTAATTCCTTTTCTTTTTGTTTTTATGCATGACCATCGCACACGAGTCCAAGGGATTCGTTTTCCTCCGCATTCGGTGTTAGGCTAAAAGCCCAACGAAATCTTCCGAGTCATTCTCTATCCAACCTCCGTCCGCGGCGGCCTTGGGCATGAATTTTACGTTGGGCGAGCCCAACAACTTGAAAACGACATGACAATATATGTTGAAATGAGGCCCGATAGCGACGACCATATATAAGATCTATTGGGCCAAAGCCCAGTAGCGAATTGAAACTCGGTAGTAGCAGTCCTTAGGAATGGGCTGAGCCCATTTAATTTATCTGCTTCTCTACATTATTTTTTGTGCATTTAATTTATATTGCATGACTAACCCTTTATTTTGTTTTGGACAATCTAGATGAACCTTAGTGAAATCAAGGGGTTTAGTTTTAGTAACGGGTAGTTAATTTAAGGAAATTAACGATTAATTCCCTGAGTTTCACTCTCTTTCATTTTGTGTTAAATTATCTATAGTACTCATAATATTTATCTTCTTAGAATAATTAGCTTCCAACAATAGTATGATTACATATTTTGAATCAAGAGAATCATGTCTTGTTCTTTTTACTATTTAAAGGTTTCTAAACGTCATTAACACTAAAATAAACTCAAGTACATTTTTTATAAATATTTTTAAGATTTATCAAATTACGCATACGTTAAGCTGAATATAATTAGATAAAGTTAGTAAAAAGATAAAGAAAATCCTATCACCTTTTGCATGCTATATATAAGATAGTTTTAGATTTTTACATATAATGTAATTTTGTTCCCAATTTTAATTGGCTAGATCTTCTCTTAAAAGCTTCTAAATATAATGCAAATCATCTATATCTTGCAAAGTTTGATTTTTAAAAGAACTTTATTATTTAAAACTTAGCAATATTTATAGTTTATTTAAATAGCATTTGAAATCTCTTTTGTGCAAATTATCCTACAAGTCTTGTTTTAAATAGCATTTTTATTTAAAGGCTTAGCATATTCTTTTAAACCTTATTTTAAACAGCATTATTATATTTTCCTTTAAAACCTTAGTAATATTATAAGCCGTTTCTTAAAATTTAAGCACTATATTTAACCTTAATTAATTAACCTAAGTCTGGCCGGTAAACCGTAGTTAACGGATCCTAGAGGATGCCTAACCCCTTCCCTTTAGGATAATTAGAACCCTTACCTAGAATCACTAATTAAGTAGACCATTAACGGAGGTTTAGTTAGCTTTACCTTAGTTAATAATTAGGTGCCCTAATTCACCTTAAAATCAATTAGGTGGCGACTCCTAAAATAAAGCAAAATAGGAATCTCCAATATGTTGTACTCTAGTTTAACCCGTTTAAATGGGGTATAACAATAGTAATATAAGCATATTTTAAGAAAGTGTGATTCTTTTAGAGTTGATTTGCTTCTCATAAGCGAATTTATATCATTGCATTAGTTATACTTGAAAATCATGTTAGAAATTTCGTTTTCAATGAGTTTCTTTGATCATGTTTCTAATTTTTTTTAAACTATTAACATATTTTTTTAAATAATTTTTTTTTGTTATTATACTATTTTTACTACATTATAAGTTAAAAGTTTAAACATCCATGGGTCTTACGCCTCGTGCCTTGGGGCTTACGCCTCACTCCGTGCTAAGTAAACCTCCCCGCCTCACGCTCTCCCGTTTTAAAATACTAGTCCTGTATACTAAGAATAGATGTTCACTTTTACTTGTCTAGTTTAGAAAACCAAGAGATAATTTACCATTTCATACTTATTTTAACCATATTATTAATTATTGAGTTGAAAACTTCAAGAAATTCTTAGTGGCTTCACAGCTTTTAAAGTATATTTGATTAATTTCAATAATTAAATGGCTTGTTAATAATTAGGGTTATATAATAAAATATTTATGGCTCCTTAAGGGTTGTGCCAAGTCATTTTTTTGCACGGATTGTCTTTCATTTGGGGTGGTCTTTAATTTTTGCCCATCAAATTGGTCGTCTTTAAGTTTTGCTCTTTGCCTAATACCCCGAGGTTGTGGGTTCGGACCCAGCTCAGTAAAAAAAAAAAAAAAAAGGCAAGGCAGAATTTTGCCTTAAACTCTGCCTTGCGAATTCAAACTCTACCTTGCAAATTTTTAAAAAAAATTTGACTGAACGGGGGTTCGAACCCGAAACCAAGAAATTTTTAGTGAAGGACAAAAGTTAAAGACCACCCGTTTGAGGAGGAAAAATTAAAGACCACCCCCGGCCAAGAGCAATCCTCAAATTGCCCGTGCCAAGTCAATACAGTACGTGTAAAATTGGACGGAGGGACTATTAGAAAAGAAAACAGTGCTACTTCAAAAGACAATCCCTTGAATGGAGAAATATAAAGAGAAACAGTGTAATTAATTAACATAAAATAGAGAATAATTCAGTATAATGGAGAGATAAGCAAATACTCTCCGATTTGATTTACTAATTTCTAGTCAAAACTTTGACTGTAATACTTAAGATTAAGTTGTAAATTATTCAATAACACTCACTTAGTAGAATAATAAATTGTTTTCCACCGGGCCAAGACGGGTCAGATTAGGAATTTTCAGGTGGGCATGCTACTTATGAGACTAATAATTATCATTTTTTAGGATACTTTTATTTTATTACGATATATAGCAAGGTTATACCTTTAAATAGCAAAAAGTAGTGAAAGCTTATATCCCATCTTTTTAGGCTTGAAAATCCTTAATTACAGGACAAATTAATCATCCCAAATTAAAAAACTTCCTCCGTAAGATTAACTACAATTTTCAAATCAGATTTTCTCTCTTCGTATACTTCTTCCATCTTTCTCACGTTTCTGCGTTGTCTATGATTGTGTTTTATGTATTATGATACTGATTTAATTTTATTTTTCAGCCTACTGCAATGATGGTTGAAGTGGAAAATGATTCTAATACAATTATAATACAGTTTTAGCATTATTAATAAGAGAAATACACATCAAAGTACATTTATAATACAGTTTTGATAGGCAATTTACCCCGACCTTAATATTATTCATATTCACATAATAAGCATTTTACCTACAACTCTAATGGGATGAGGTCCCCTCCAGTGGACTTTCGTCCAGTTTTTTCTTAATGCCGTGGTAGATGATTGCCTGTCTAGTCCAAGTTTTGATGGTTGAGATCTATTTGAACTATTAATCAATTTGAAGATACAAAAAACAAATTTGTTTGGGATAAAACAAAAAGAGGCAAATTTGCACACTCATTCTTGCAACTTTTGCTCACAGACTTGTGCCTTTTTTTTATCCAATTTCAACATTATGCGCAGAGTCTCTACTTAATAAAGAAAAAGCTAAATGAATGCATATCTAATATGAAGCTACCGAATGAATGAAGCTAGCTAAGTGTGTGTGAATGAGAAATAGAGGAAAAATGAAACTTAAAACAAAGTTCTTTTTTGGAAAAGAGTTGTGTCCCACATAAGTAGTGGAAAGGAAAATAAGTGTACTTAAATAGAGAAGCACTTCTTTCAACTCCTGAAGAGTTGAGAGGTGAGTTATGCGTCACGTCGCGTCATCTCGTCGTTCGGCTTTAAATCTGTTTCCCTCTATTTCTTTTCACACTCACTTAGCCAGCTTCATTCATTAGCTAGCTCCAATAATAATTATATATATTTGATTTTTTTTTCTTTTAGCCTTATAGATTAAAAATCCAATGCGAGTAAGCTTTTACAAGGTCAATGATTATTGACAAATTTGACAATAAATAGTTAATCTACAATGAGTATTTGTTAGTAATAATAAGTATAATATTCATTCAAATTTATATTGAATATTTAGAATAAAATTTCAAATTTATATAATATATGGGGCCTCATATATTTTGGGGCCTAAGGCGATGGCCTTAGTGGCCTAGGGGTTGAGCCGCCCCTGAAATAGGCTTTGCATATGCTTTATTAACAAAGTATTGCTATGTTTAGTAAAAGATACTCTATCACTATTAATGGTAAATATTAGTGTATTATAGCATGCCCATGTAAAATGCCCGTTAGATTATCTAGAGTTCAACCAAAAGATTAGAAGAAATGGCACAGTTTACCTTTCAAATGGGCTAATCTTTTACTGTTGCCCTTCAAATGGGCTGGTCTTCCATTTTTACCCTTCAAATGGACTAATCTTTAATTTTTGTCCTTTAAATGGGTTGGTCTTTCATTTTTACCCTTCAAAATCAAACTTACGTCTAATAGGGCATAAGTTTTTTAAAGAACGGAGCATAACTTGTGAAATATTATGATGCAAAAATATAAATTTATGCATACAAAAAAAGTTATTTGTTATTAAGAGCAAAAGTTAAAGACCAACAAAACATAAGAGCAAAGTGCAAATGACCAAAAAGATTTAAAGGGATTCAAACAATCAAACCAATAACCTTTGGGTTGGGTTGTAAATGGGAAATGAAGGAATGTTGTCTAATTTGTTGGGTATAAATAAAAAATAGTACTTCTAACAAATTTTGCTTTTGAACACCGTGTCTAACACGAAGTAACTATAAAGACAGACAAAATATGAGCTTTATGAATCCTAAATGCTAGGATAGATATCAGCTTTTATTAACTGGATTTTATATTTAATTTTTATATATACTTAATAAACATCTTAATACAAATATAAAATTAGGGTTAAAGATATTGAGTTCGATCGAACCCCATGTAACCTTCTAGCTTATGCAACTAAGATGGAATGGGCCTCTAGGGTGGGGTTGGTCCAAAAAATCTTGACAAAGCTTCTTTCTTTATATTCTTGACTTGTGCTTGAAGATTATGAACTTGTACACTTCCATTTGCGGATGTTGCGCCTGATTCTAAACAATCTTTTATCTGCTTTAACGAATCATCAATCTGTTTAATGACATCTTTGAATTGGCCTTCTTTGTATTTCTTAATAGCCACTTCAAGATCACTAGTCGCATCATAAATTTTATTGGCACAATTTGCGTATTTATCCGAAAACAACTCAGTTGCTGTCTTATAGGCTAAAAAGTGGGCTCTTTCAAGAGAGCCTTCAAATTCATCATCACCTAAGGTTATTTGAGGAATAATGGCTATTAGGAAAATGCATATGAGCATTGAATTAATTGTACCAAAAAGATTCAACATATTGTAATTTTAGCTTCCCTTTTTGGTTTGTTTTCCTTAGATTTTGTATCAAGAGTTATTTCTCATTTTTATTTATAGGAGTAGTGTTAGTAATGTTGAATAAATGCGACATTTAATAATAATTAAAGTTCATCTAATTAACTTTTAGCCCATCAATACTTTTTTCGTTGCAAAATATATGTTACTCCTTGAAGTAGGGGGGAAGAATAGAATTAAGGGAAAACATCACTAATTGCCCCCAAAATACAAAATATTTACTCGCCCATGCCTCCTCCCAAACTATTTTCGCTTCTACCCCTGGCCCAACTGAAAGTATTTACCCAAAGATAACCCTCGGCCAAACCCCTTCCTCTGCGTGATACGATCGTAGTATATTTATATATCACGATGGTATCATAGAGGACTAAGAGAAGAATTTGAAAACAGATCCTGATGATACCATCTCATATTTATATACCATGATGGTATCATGATCTGAATGTCTTATTGAAGGGGTTAATGATTTCATTATCACGGTATATGTATATAAGGCGATGGTATCATAGAGGTTTTTTTTCCCGAAAGAAGTGTGTCATTTTTAATAAATGAACATAATTCATAATACTGTCTCGGTATATTTATATACCATCATGGTATCATGGAGGACTAAGAGAAGGACGAAGCATCTTCCATGATACCATCTTAGTATATTTATATATCATGATGGTATCATGGAGGATTAAGAGAAGAACTGAAGCATCTTTCATGATACCATCTCAGTATATTTATATCTCATGTTGGTATCATAAATGGAGAGCATCTCGGATAAATATTTTTAATTTTTTCTGGGAGCATAAAAATAATGGAGATATGGGGGATAATTTTTTTTATTTGAGGGGGCATCCGTTATCTTTCCCCTAAAATTAATGACTTTTTTCATTACAAAAGATATGTCTCTCCGAATTGAAATAGGAGGGAAGAATAGAATTTCTTGGCTACAAGTGATAAATAAATGCAATATTAATATATTTGGTACATTTGCATGTGACCAATTTTTTGTTACGGTAATGAGCTTAATTACTTTCTTCATATGTTGGACTTGGATACATAAGGTTATATAGTGTGGTACGCCTAAGTAATATTAATTTTAGGATAAAAGAGTCAAGTAAGATGATATATAAAACAATAATAACATACCAGCATAATCTCATAAGTGGAGTCTGAGAAGGGTAGAATGTATGCAAATTTTATATCTTTCTATCCTTGTGGGGTGAAGTTGTTTCCGATAGATCCTCGACTCAAAAGATAATTTTTCAAAACAGGAAAAAAATATGACAATAAAATAGCAAGATATAAAGCAAATAAAGCAACATAATAAACATCGAAAAATAAGAAAGTAAAAGAAAATGAAAAGGCAAACAAAAATGACAAAGAAATTGAAAGAATTTTATCAAGAATAACGTGAAGATCTCGCGAAAGAGCACAAGAATCAAGAGCACTTTTAAAATTATCTAGTATTATATAAGCATGTCTCAATCTAATGATCATCAAAATAAATTTCTTAATTTAGGGACTCATTTTAGCCAAATACAAAATTTAGAGCTAGTAAGGTTCCAATTAGGGGTGTTTATGGTTTGGTAAAGGATCGATCCATACCGAAGACCGAATCAAACCGGTTAAATAAATTGATATTTATTTGGGTTGGGTTTGATTTTAAATTTTAAAAAACCGATCATATTTGGTTTGGTTTTGATTTTACTAAAAGAAAACCAAAAAAAAAAAAAAAAATGAACCAAACCGACAAATTTTATAAATAATTTTTATCATCATATATATATATATATATATATATATTTTTATTTTTTTTTGAAATACTTTTAAATAATTTGTATATTTTTTCTAAAAAATTTATTTATTTGTAATAGGCTAAAGAACTTTATACCTTAAGCCCATTTCTAAAAACAAATCCATGAATTTAAACTCGTTTGCTCAAAGAAACATCTATGAAATTTACCTATATTTGTTTTTTGTAATTCTTATATACTTTATTTACTTAATTAAACTTTATAAATCCTAAGACATTTTCTCCATAATCCAAGAATGTTATAGCTACCACAATAAAAGGGTAATAAAAAATTATAAGTTGGAAAATAATAGAAAATTCTCTCCTAGTTGTAGGAAAACACCGTGAAAGAGGGAAATAACGTTAGTTTTATTTAAAATCGAAAAACCGAACCAAACCGACTACAACCAAATCGATTGATATGTATTATATTTAGTTTAGTTTGATTTTAAAATTTTTAAAACAAACTAGAATGATTTAATTCTGATTTTAACCTAAAACCGACCCAAGCCGATCCATGAACACCCTTAGTTCCAATGATGAGCGTTAAGCAATCCTATAAGATCACCCTCGTATAAATCAAATTATTGTCCTCAGGGATTAGTTTCTATATTAAATAAATTGATGGCGTGAGAATTGATCATTTAACTAAACAAAAAAATTAAACTACACTTAATTCAATGTCAAAGGGAGGAACACTAGCTAGATTGGATTTGATTCTATCAAAACAAAATTGAGAATCTTGACTTCTAATAATAAAATTAAGTTCAGTTCATTAAACTATTTTACTCCTATTCAACTTCTCCAACAAACCAGAGTATTTTCTTGAACGCACTCATCTATCATAGGGCGACTAATAAGACTACTTATCTCAAATATGCAGCTAGTTACATATCATAAAGATTTATAACATGTCCAAGTATTGATTGGAGCAGTGATACAAAATTAAAATTGAAATAGTTGTGAAAGACAATAACTTTGCCCATTAGTAAGAAAATGGGAAAAGTGTTCAAAACACACTCTAACTTTGGCCGAAATTTTGCTTATACACCTACTCAACTTTGGGAGTCCTATGACCCCCTGGACTTTTTTTTTTGTGTATTATTGAGGTATTATTGGTGACGTGGACTCAATAATACCCACGATATTGAGGGACTCACTTTTTTGTCCACGTCGCCCAATAATACCCTCAATAATACACAAAAAAATAATCCGGAGGGGTCCGTATAGACTCCCGAAAGTTGGAGTGTGTTATAGCAATTTTGGCCAAAGTTGAAGTGTGTTTTGAATACTTCTCCCTAAGAAAATTATATAATAATATCCCTAGGTGATGAAAAGCCTAGTGGCCTTTAATTTTTTTTTTTTTTAAAAAAATTATATTTTCCTTTTAATAAGAAATTTACAAAGAACATTCTGACGACTAACAATCATAACATAATATACTTTTTGGAAAAATAGTTTTTTGTTTCTTATCAATCATTCATGTGTAAATTAGACAATTGTTTTTGGACAAGAAACGAAAGATGAAAACACGATTTTGCGTGGCTTCCTAAACTTTGGGTAACTACTATCAAAAGAGGCTGTTAATGATTTTGACAGAGAGCTTTTCTATCTCTTGGCTAGGGATAGTTCACAAATTTAGCAATACGGACCATGGGTATCATAATCATTGACAACTTTGAAAATTCCTTTTCATGCTAGTTCACATAAAGCGCCCACCAAAGAAAGGGATAATTTCAGTAATATAAAATGCAACATAGCCAACTTTTTTCATTCACGTAGCCATTCATGTAGCCTGTTATATGCTTAATACACGAGGGGGTATAATTGTAAGGACAAATGTAATACAGGGGCCTAAATGCAAATACTAGAGTCAATTAGTTTAGAGGATGGAAGTTAGTTAAAGGGGATTGAAGGTGAGCTGGCTCAACTGACTAACAACCTATTCATTGGTAGCAGTTAGTAGGAGCAACTAGTATATAGGAATCCATTCATTGTACATGAATCATCACTCTTAATATCAATAATACACTTCTCTATCTTTACGTAATCTAAGAATTCATAACTGTTTTCTGTAGCTATTCAGGAGTTATTCTCCATTATTGACTCCTCAAGTGCAGAATTAGTGCTTAATTCCTTAAGCACATTCCATTTGGTATTAGAGTTTATGATCCTTGGAAGATTACGATGCCGGAGAACGTGACGGCGACAACAAGAAACACAGAGATGCGGCGAGAAATCGATGAAATTAGAGAACAGGTTCGTGAAATGGGTGAACGACATGATGCTTGCATTAGAGCGGGGATTGAACGGTTGCTAGCGATGAACTCCAATTGCAAATCCGGCTCGGCCAGCTAAGACGTTCGGCGGCTTGGAGCTCAGATGGAAAATGGAGTCGGGCATGGTCAAGGGCGCAATCAACAGATGGGATAAAGGTACTCTAGGATTGATTTTCCCAAATTTTGGGGTGATGATTTACAGGGATGGGTTTATCGATGTGAACAATTTTTTGAAATTGATGAAACCCCGGAGGATATAAAAGTCAAGATTGCTTCAGTTAACATCGAGGGTAGAGCCTTGCAGTGGCACCAAGAAATGGTGAAATCACGTATGGGTCGGGGTTTACCTAATTGGAATGACTATGTTAGGGCTTTGTTTCAAAGATTTGGCCATACTTTACAGGATGATCCAATGGCAGAGTTAATTGGTCTCAAGCAATTGGGAAGTGTTCAAGAATTTTTGGACAAATTTGATGAGATGTTGAATCAGGTAGACTTGACTGAGGAGTATTCCATTAGTTGTTTTTTGAATGGACTTAAACCAGAAATTGAGGTCGGTGTAAGAATGGCATCCCCAAGAACATTGATGAAGGCATATAGCATGGCCAAGCGGGTTGAGCACTCCTTGAAGTTGCAGAATCAGATTCAGGTCAATGAGAGGGGGTATCGACCATTGCTACCAACGCCTCGTTTGACATGGCACAATTCTACCTCAAGAGGCTATTCTCATAACCAAGCACCAGAACCTAACAAGGATGTGAATAGAGGTCCTAATCAGGCTAACAAACCCATGATTAGATCCTCCAAAAGGCTTCCAGGTGCAGAGATGGATGAAAAGAGGGCCCAAGGCTTGTATTATTGGTGTGATAAGAAATACACACAAAATCATAACTGTAAGAAGAGGAAGCAGCTGTTTATACTAGAAGTGGACGCAGAAGTGGAAGACTGGGAAGTTGATGAAAGTTGGATAGATGAGGGAACAGGTGAGCACATTGCAGATGCTCAGATATCTGTTAATGCACTGGATGGAACAATTGACTACAGAACAATGAGAGTTAAGGGTGGTGTTAAGGGTAAGATGGTGCATGTGCTGATAGATTCAGGATCAACACACAACTTCATGGACTTAGCAGTTGCTAAGAAACTAGGTTGTAAATTGGACACTATTGCTCCCTTCTCTGTCTCAGTGGCTAATGGGAGTAGAGTGCATAGTTCATTTATCACTAAAGGAGTAACATGGAAGATGCAAGGAGTGGAATTCAAGGCTGATATGTTAGTAATGCCATTAGGTGGTGCAGATGTAGTCCTAGGGATTCAATGGTTAGTAACACTGGGAGATATTAAGTGGAACTTTAGGTTGCTGAAAATGGAGTTCCAAATTGGGGGAAGAAAAATATCACTAAGAGGAAGCCCACCTGGAACCACTAAAATGATTGACAATCAAAAAATGGGAAAATTGCTTGCCAAATCTGGAGAGTGTAGCATGATGGTGATAGCACATGTTCAACCCTTGAGTATGGAAACTGCTAGTTTGAACTCTCAACAACTAGATGTTCCTAATGACTTGCAGAGGTTGCTGGATCAATGTTCGAGCTTGTTTGAGACTCCCACCACATTGCCACCCCAAAGAGACCATGATCACAAGATTATCCTGCAAGAAGGAGTACCACCTGTGAATGTCAGGCCATACAGGTATCCAGCAACACAAAAGAATGAGATAGAAAAGATGATACAAGAGATGCTTGATTCAGGTGTCATCAGACCTAGTGTAAGTCCCTATTCCTCTCCTATTGTCATGGTAAAAAAAAAAAAAAGGATGGGTCATAGAGGTTATGCATTGACTATAGACAACTGAATTCATGCACTGTTAAGGATAAATTCCCAATACCAGTGATTGAAGAATTATTAGATGAATTGGGGGGTACCAAATACTTTTCTAAATTGGACCTTAGATCTGGTTATCACCAGATTAGAATGCATGGAAAGGATATTGAGAAAACAGCTTTTTGATCACACAATGGTTACTATGAATTTGTAGTTATGCCTTTTGGCTTGACCAATGCACCCTCCACCTTTCAAAGTTTAATGAACAAAGTTTTTAAACCACATTTAAGGAAGTTTGTGTTAGTCTTTTTTGATGATATTTTAGTGTACAGTCCCTCTTGGTCTGAACACTTAGTCCATTTACAAAGGGCACTATTAAAGGATCATAGCTTGTTTGTCAAATTGAGTAAATGTCAATTCGTGCAGACTGATGTGGAATATCTGGGGCATGTTATTACACAAAATGGGGTAACAGCTGATCCTGAAAAGATTAAAACCATGATTGACTGGCCCTTGCCTAAGACTGTTAAGGAAGTAAGGGGATTCCTTGGCCTTACAGGGTACTATAGGAGGTTTATCAAAAATTATGGCGTGATTGCTAGACCTCTAACTGATTTGTTGCGGAAGGAGAAGTTTGCTTGGACTGATGCAGCTACTGAAGCTTTTCAAAACTTGAAAACTGCTATGGTTTCAGCTCCTGTCTTAACTCTTCCTGATTTTTCTCTAGAGTTTATAGTCGAAACTGATGCATGTGGATATGGTATTGGAGCAGTGCTCATGCAAAAGGGTCACCCTTTGGCTTTTATGAGCAAAGCATTGAGTGCCAAACACCAACTGTTGTCGGTATATGAAAGGGAAATGATGACCATTGTAGCAGCTGTTCAAAAGTGGAGACCCTACTTGCTGGGTCAACATTTTACCATCAAGACTGATCACCGGAGTTTGAAGTATCTAATGGAACAACGAATATCTACTCCAAGCCAGCAGAAGTGGTTAGCTAAATTGATGGGCTATGACTATACTATCACCTACAAGAAGGGCCAGGACAATCTAGTTGCTGATGCACTTTCAAGGCTCCCCAGTTCTGAAGTGCAACTTCATACTATGTCCTATGTGACTTCTGATTTTTTGACTAGAATCAAAGCTTCTTATGAGAATGATTCCCACTTGCAGCAATTACTCCAACTTCTGAAGCAGGACCCTCAGGCAAATCCCCTCTATATGCTGAAGGATGGAATCTTATATAGGAGGGGTAGAATCATGGTGGGATGCGATGCGAACGAGAGACACATCTTGCGGTTCAGCCATGATGGAGTTGTGGGTGGACACTCGATTATGTCGAATACGGGGTGATCTTGTTAAGTCACACTTTCTTCCGCCGGCCACAACGATTCCCTCGATAAGGTGCGGCAAGACATTAGTCTTGACTTCATTGAAGGTTTGCCCAAATCCCAAGCTTTCTCGGTTATACTGGTGGTTGTTGACAGATTGAGCAAATATGCTCATTTTATTGGCTTGAAACACCCTTATACTGCTGCTAGTGTTGCACAAGCTTTTCTTGAAAATATTTATAGGTTACATGGGTTGCCCCAAACTATAGTTAGTGACAGGGATGTGGTTTTTATGAGTAAATTCTGGCAGTCCTTATTTGATGTTCAGGGTGTTCAACTACATCATTCTACTGCTTATCACCCACAGTCTGATGGTCAGACTGAGGTGGTCAACAAGTGCTTAGAAGGGTATTTGAGGTGTATGTGCAATGACAGGCCTAAGGATTGGAGTCACTGGTTGTTCCTTACAGAGTGGTGGTACAATACTACCTCTCATTCTGCTGCTAAAACCACTCCATTTGAAGTGTTATATTGGCAGAAACCCCCACTCCACATGTCTTATATTAAGCTACAGCTCTATGGTGGATGAGGTGGACAGGAGTCTTCAGGCTCGGGAAACTACCATCAGACTTTTGAAACATCACTTACTACTTGCTCAATCTAGGATGAAAGCTCAAGCAGACAAGAAGAGATCATTCAGAGAATTTAATGTGGGAGATGAGGTGTTTGTCAGATTACAACCTTATAGGCAGATGTCTTTAAAGGGACACTCCTACCACAAGTTGAGTCCCAAATATTTTGGTCTTTTTCCAGTGATCAAGAAGATTGGAATTGTTGCTTATCAGCTGCAACTTCCTCCCCAGGCCAAGATCCATTCCACTTTTCATGTCTCTCAACTCAAGAAGTTCATTGGAGATGCTGCTGTGGTTCCTAATTTACCTGTTGCCTTGTCCAACTATGGTCACATCATCCTTGAACCTGAACTGATCCTGGACACTAGGACAGTACCTAGGCACCACAGGACTGTGCCTCAACTACTGGTCAAATGGTTCAACTGTCCCAAAGAAGATAGCACATGGATGGATGCTCATGTTTTCCAGGCTCAGTTCCCTTCCTTTGTCCTTGAGGACAAGGACTTTTAATAGGGGGTAGTTGTTATGTGCTTAATACACGAGGGGGTATAATTGTAAGGACAAATGTAATACAGGGGCCTAAATGCAAATACTAGAGTCAGTTAGTTTAGAGGATGGAAGTTAGTTAAAGGGGATTGAAGGTGGTAGACTTTTAACCGACTAACAACCTATACGTTGGTAGCAGTTAGTAGGAGCAACTAGTATATAGGAATCCATTCATTGTACATGAATCATCACTCTTAATATCAATAATACACTTCTCTCTCTTTCTGTGAATCCTAAGTATTCATAACTGTTTTCTGTAGCTATTCAGGAGTTATTCTCCATTATTGACTCCTTAAGTGCAGAATTAGTGCTTAATTCCTTAAGCACATTCCATAGCCATATTTTTAATTTACATCCGTATAGCCAATTTTTTTTTCAACAATGTTTATACACACGATACACAACATTACACACGATATAACAAGTTGTCATGGAACAAGAGAATTTCTTATCTCCCGTGAGCGTGTTAAATCATTAAAATTCAAAACTTCATACATTTCTCACTAAAATGTATATAGTTTCACCGACAAAGTGAATTTTTGACGAATTTAAACTCATTTCATTATAATTTGAATTGTCTTATTAGATCATTGAACAATCTTATTAAAAGGTTTGATTTCACACACGATTATTCACCATTCCTCTTGTTCTATTCACAAATTATTGCTAGTACTTTAGACTAGTCCAAAAGGACAAAAACTCTTGGGTGCTCAAGATTTCAAAAATTCAAAAAGTTTTAAAAAATAGGACAATTCCAACGTACACAAATGGGGAAGCCAGCGCCACAACTTTGCCACCAAACAAAACCACTTGACCCTACTGCCAACGGCTTCCTCTTCAAAACTATGGGTCCCACCCACATGGACCCATATTATACATATAGCCCCAAAAAATAAAAACATACTGTGTGTTTACATTAAAGTCATATAATTTATTATAATTAAGTATAATGCAGTGAATATGCACATTAAAAAAAGAATGTTTTTTTTTTTTGATAATTTTTTAATTTTAATTTTCACATGACATGTATAAGATTAAAAGATTAAAAAATATTCTGATACATTCTACATATCTTTAGTTTAAAATCATATGATTAAAAAGTCTTTTTTATTTTTCTTAAACTCCATGTCATATCAAAGTCAAATAAATAAATTAAAACAGACAGATTAATATATTTTCTTTTTTTTGAAAAAAATATTGGGCTAAGAGGAAAGCCACTCTCAAATATCAGAGCCAGGTTTCAATCTTGGGACCTGTGGGTTATGGGTCCACCATGCTTCCGCTGCGCCACTCTGATTGTTGAGAGTAATAGATTTCGGTGGATTTTAAGATTCCAAATAAATTTCGATAATATAATATAATGATGAAAGAGAACAACAAAGTAGTGTAGCATTTGTAAAAAAAATTAAATATTACATCAGTGTTAAAGTGCACATAATTTTAGTGTTCTCGAATGCTTAAATGTATAAAAATAGAATGACAAATATTTTTAAGCATCTCAAATAGAAAGCGTTATGAAAATTAAATTAGAGGAATATCATTAAATATTAAACGGTTACATTTTATATGACACTCATTTTTTATTGGTCCTAAAGGAATGTCATTTTTGTATATTTAAAAATTAAGAATGTCCTTTTTGTATATTTAAAAATTAACTTTAATCTTTTCTTGTTATCTTTAATAAGTAAATTTTAATGCTATAGAAATTTCATGATCCGTTTAAAATTAAAAGTTTTGCTTGCTATTTAAAACTCTGTAATTCAATAAAAAATAATTTATAAAATGGTAGAGAAAAAGTAATAAGTATTGTTTATCCCTTCTTCCGTCCATTTTAACTGTCACTTTAGCTATTGTCACACCCATTATGAGGTAGTACTTCTTTAATATTTTTTTAAAATTCAGGTATATTTAAAAATAATTGTCAATTTTGCTCGTACCAATTACTCTGAGACAATTTTTTTTTTTTTGAGCTAAAACGAGAGTTAAAATAAGACGTGGAGGAAGTAATTAATTAAACTAGGAATGTAGACAAACCTGAGGACTTTTCAGTTCAACTCATTGGAATAAGATTAATTAACTTAACCGTAACGTATTTATTGAGTTCTCATAAATACAACAAAGCGGTTTTTATAAGTTCTAAAGACCCAAACCGACACCGTATAATACATTTTCTAACCCCACTTCAACGGACAGCCTCAATCACACAACTAATGATCTGTTCACACTTCACACTTGAAATGAAATAAACAAATACTACTTCTTTTCAGACCATTTATAAAGTGTAGATACAAATTCAACATGCTAAAAAGTTTTGTGTAATAATAATATCAGTTCATCTTAGTTGATGAACTATTAACCCTCTTTAAAATCTAGCCTTTTTGGGTTCTTCTTGTCTTTTGATCTGTTCTTCTTCAATATTCTTCAAAAAAAAGAAAGAAAAAAAAAAAACCATTGTTTATGCTTTAAAGAAAGAAAAAGTTTTGATTTTTTTTTTTTTTTTTGGGTTGAAATGAAAACAAAATCTTGGGTTTTTGGGTTTTGTTCTTCTTGTTTTTGATCTGTTTTTCTTCATTGTTCTTCTAAAATCCAATCTTTATGCTTTAAAGAAAGATACCTAGATAGAAAGTTTTTTTTTTTTTTTTTTTTTTTTTTTTTTTTTTTTTTGGTTGAAATTAAAACAAAATCTAGGGTTTTGTGTTGTTCTTCTTCAATATTCTTCAAAAAAAAAAAAAATCATTCTTTATGCTTTAAGAAAGAAACTCAGAAAGAAAGTTTTGATTTTTTTTTTTTTTTGGTTGGTTTTTGGGTTTTGTTCTTCTTATCTTTGATTTGTTTTTCTTCAATATTCTTGGAAAAAACATTTCTTTATGCTATAAAGAAAGATACCCAAATAGAAAGTTTTGATTTTTTTCTATTTTGGGGTTAAAATGAAAAGAGCTAAGTTAGACTCAGTTATCTCAGTGAGTAGACTCAGATCAATTCAAGTCTTAATGGGTTTATTATTTTTGTATTTTTTCTTAGTTACTTTAGAAATACCTTTGATTTCTAAACTTGGGTTTGGTTTAGAATCATATGAACTTATTTCTACACCATTTGATAATAATTCCAAATTCACTAAGCTTAATAGTGTAGGTAGTCAAGATCCAGTGTTTCCTTCAAAAATGGTCTCAAGAAGAGCAAAAATGGGATTATCATCATTACCTCATAGGAAAATGAGAGAATTTAAGAAAATTTCGGGTTTAATTTTCGACGAAAAAGCGTTTGATAGTTTCGATAAAAATGAGTTTTCTGAGCTGCATAAGGTAGTTAGGGATGCTTTTGTAGCTGGGAAGAAACTGTTTCAGGATATCGAATCGGGTAAAGTTGAAAACGAGTTAACGAGTAGGACTCAGAAGAATGGGACTGAGTCGTGTCCTAACTCGGTGTCGTTATGGGGTAGTGAGTTTGTGGCTGGTGGGAAGATAATGGTGATACCTTGTGGATTGACTTTAGGGTCACATATAACAGTGGTGGGGAAGCCTCGGTGGGCTCACAAGGAAAAAGATCCTAAGATTACTTTGGTGAAGGATGATGATGATACTGTGATGGTTTCACAGTTTATGATGGAATTGCAAGGGTTGAAGACAGTTGACGGAGAGGACCCTCCGAGGATACTGCATTTTAATCCGAGGTTGAAGGGGGATTGGAGTGGAAAGCCAGTGATTGAGCAGAATACATGTTATAGGATGCAATGGGGGTCTGCAATGAGGTGTGACGGTTGGAGGTCCAAGCCTAGTGAGGACACAGGTGAGGAGTTTATGTTGTTAATGCATTGCTTTTCATTTTTTGTATTGGTTAATTGATTGGTTGTTGTTGTTGCACTTGCATTGTGCATTGGTAACTAGAGAAACTCTAGTTTTTGTGAACTGCTAATTTGCCTTAAGAGAAATTGATTACTACTAGTATTGGAACGAAATGAGTTTTAGTGAACCCCCTAATTTGCCTTAAAAGAGAAATTATTTACCAAATATTGGAATGAAAAAAGTCTTATTAGAACTGAATGGTGTTCATATAACTGACCCCACCTAGTTTGAGATTAAGTTGTAGTCAATTTTTGTGCTGAGTATTTGTTACTCCTCCATTTCGATTTTTTTGTCTTAGTTTGACTTGTCACGAAGTTTAAGAAAGTAAAGACGTCTAATGTACCAAAATGCTCTTTGATCTTGTGGTCTTAAACATGCCATATAGAATGTTGAAATCAAAGAGTTCCCAAATTAGGAAAGAAGCATTTTTTTTGAAACAGGCTAAGAAGAAGTAAGACAGACAGATTGAATAGGGAGTATTTTTTTGTTGGCTGCGGTGCAGCACGTCTTTAGGAAATGTTGAAATTATTAAGATTGTCCGTTGTGTTGCTGTTGTTGCTTGTTAAATGTCCATTTTTTACAACTAAATATAGGAAAGGAAAGACTTTGAACTTCTCTAGGGCAGTCTGAGCTGAATTCTTACTGACCAAAATTTTTGCTAGATATTGTTAATTATAGCGATAGATGATTGAATCAGCTGTCTGATCAGTATAAAACTTGATCAACTGAATTTGGAGCTGTTAGTGAACATCAATGATTGATTTTTCATGTATAGTATGCTGAACAGCTGCATCCAAATGGTTAAGATTTTCACTTGGTGTTGTCTATGTTTGTGATTTCTTGTGGATTGAATGAAGTGGACGGACAGGTGAAATGTGAGAAGTGGATACGTGACGATGATGACCACTCTGAAGAATCAAAGGCCACATGGTGGTTGAAGAGACTGATTGGTGGGAGGACAAAGAAGGTTTCGATTGACTGGCCATACCCTTTTGTAGAGAACAAGTTGTTTGTGCTTACCGTCAGTGCTGGCTTAGAAGGTTATCACATCAATGTAGATGGGAGACATATTACTTCCTTTCCTTATCGCACTGTGAGTATTATCTAATCTAAGATTATTTTATCTTAATGTCTTTTTATGATGCACGTGCGTTTCTAAACATTCTCTTGTGGTTGATAGGGTTTTACTCTTGAGGATGCAACGGGTCTGTTTGTTAACGGGGATATTGATGTGCATTCTGTATTTGCTGCTTCGTTACCCTCAACACATCCAAGTTTTTCTCCCCAGAGGCATTTGGAAATGTTACCCAAGTGGCAAGCTCCGCCACTTCCAGATGAACCTGTAGAGCTTTTTATTGGCATCCTCTCTGCAGGCAATCATTTTTCTGAGCGAATGGCTGTGAGAAAATCTTGGATGCAGCATCCATCACTTAAGTCTTCAAATATTGTGGCCCGGTTTTTTGTGGCAATGGTAAGACTTGCCTTAGACAGAAGTGTCCATTCATGAAAGTGATATCTCATATTTGGAGCCTTGCATGTGCTTATATTTGAGTTGAAATGTTGCAGCATGGAAGAAAAGAGATAAATGTGGAGCTGATGAAAGAAGCAGAATTTTTTGGTGATATAGTTATAGTTCCTTACATGGACAATTACGATCTTGTTGTATTGAAGACAGTAGCAATTTGTGAATATGGGGTAAGTGCGGGGATAAAATTGGATGACACTCATTATTGCCTCAGATTTTCTCACCTTTTAACATTTATGTACTTATGGAATATTCCAGGTCCGTACAGTCGCAGCAAAGTATGTAATGAAGTGTGATGATGACACATTTGTAAGGATTGATGCTGTGATGAAGGAAGTTAAGAAAGTCCATAGTGGTAGAAGCCTGTATGTCGGCAACATCAATTACTACCATAAGCCCCTTCGACATGGTAAATGGGCAGTCACCTATGAGGTAGACTCTCTCATTTCGTCAGTATTGCACTTCAATTTGTGTTGTCTACTGACTTTCGGACGTCTTTCACAGTTTAACCCATCATAATGTGCAATTGCCACAGAGGTTCTTAATTAGGAGAAAGAGAGCTTTACCTATTATGGCCATCAAATAAGAGCCATGCGTTTCCCTGTGATAAATTAGGAAACGCTATTATTCAAGAAACATATAACACCAAAAAAAAAAAGGAGACACTTTCTCAACCCCACCAAAGGTCCCAAAAAAGAGCTATACCTTCAATGATTACTTCAAATCAATTACGGTGAATCCATGCAGGTTTAGGGATTGAATTCGGATAAAGGTGAAATAAAAAACGAATAAGTTCGATACCAAGCGCATTGCAACCATCATTTTCTTCTCCGTTTTCTGTATATTGATAGCTTCTGTTTATGAGAAGCTACTTTGTGCAAACAATTTTGCTAGTGGTTCCTGAACCCCTTATGCATTCACTAGTTTCTGATGTTCAATTTTCCCCATTCCCTATGGGATTTGCAGGAATGGCCTGAAGAGGATTATCCACCCTATGCCAATGGGCCTGGTTATATCATCTCATTGGACATAGCAGAGTACATAGTTTCTGAGTTTGAGAAACATAAGCTGAGGGTAAGTTACCTTGATCTGCTTAATGAAATATACGTAACCCCCCCCCCCCCCCGCCGTCCGTCCTTCAGGAAACCTGAACAGAAAAATGATGGGATAATTACATTTTTGGACAGCCCAAAAGAATAATAGCCAGCACATGTATAGGTTTTGTATGTTAAGTATAAATATACATATTGTATACGCAAAATATACATAATCTGTGTATAGGCTATGTATATTTTGGCTAGCACGAGTAATTAATTTCGGCCGACAGGCGAAAAATGGAAAAAGCGCAAAAATAATTCTATCTAACACATTTGATCCGCTGCAGTTGTTTAAGATGGAGGACGTGAGCATGGGAATGTGGGTAGAACAATTCAACAGCTCCAGGCCCGTAGAGTATGTGCATAGCTTGAAGTTTTGTCAGTTTGGGTGCATTGAAGGTTATTACACAGCACATTATCAATCTCCAAGGCAAATGATCTGCCTGTGGAGAAAGCTGCTGAACCAAGGAAAACCTCAGTGCTGTAACGTGAGATGACAAGGCGTACCCTGTTAGCTAGTATTAGGCAACGCTGAAAAGATAAAAGTTTTATCTTTTCCCGGGGAGAGCTTGTATATATCTCTCATAGTAAATTAGCCGTTCGTGCTTATTATATTTACTTCATTCATTCATTAGTTGCTTCTTTTGTTGGGACACCAGTCTTGTGCCCCAAGCTTAGTTGACATGGAAGCTCGTGAAACTATATGTAAACAATGGTAGCTTAAGCTCTTGTAATATAAAATTCAAGGGTGAACGTTCCATTTATAGTGTCATTTTGCAATTTACATTCTCTATGTGTCTTTTGACAGTTCAGCCTGTCCTAGCTCTGAATTATATGCTTCCAGAAAAACACTTCTCCTAGTTGGTGATAACTTAAATATTTAACTTTTTTTCCTTAAAGAAACAGTCTTTAAGGTTAATGTCAGCTACTTTGTGAGTTCTGATTTTGCTAACATTAAAACAAACTTAGAGGTGGTATTTCCATAAGCAGTACTAAAGAAGCAGCATCCAATGTTGTAGCTCCTTTTATATAAACAATTATATGTTGAAGTGTTCACATTTAAACGTGAAGGTGAAGGCACAAAAAAAAAAAAAACAGTTAAAAAAAAGGCAAAAAGGTAACAGCAACTTAGTTTCTGATGTTTACTTACCAGGTATGCTTCTTTAAAGAACATAAGAAAAATGGACTAAGAAACAGTATGAGAGCAATATATTTTCATGAACATGTGAATGGGGCATACTGAAAAAACAACTCTCCAAGCAGAGAATCAAATCCTTTATAGCTTTTAATGGATATTGCCTTGTTATCAAGAAACTGAAGTTTACCTTACCTAAAACTTGATCTTACCCTAAAACAGTGCATTAACGTTGACAAAGAATCTAAACAACAAACAAGTTGGGGTCGGCTATATGAATCTTCAGTGACCATGTTTCTCCAAATATACAAAGAACCATGTGTGGATTTAGAAATCCTTATGGTGGCTAAGAACTACTATTGTTAATTATCCTGTTGTACAAGCAAAGCATGTAAGAGCAGCCAAAAAGTTGAGCAAGAGCTGCATAATCAAGGTATGTTTTAGCTGGCAGAAGGACAAAGTATCTTGGAGCTTACTTGTGGGGAGGGGAAAGAGGAAAAACCAATGGTCCACAAAGTATAAGTGTTCCTGGTCCTAAACTTATACCTCATTATCATTTGTGTTTCATAGTTGTCCCTCTAAATTAGTCACAACTCAAATACTAGTGCTAGTATAGCTCCTAATACATATTATAGTACTTGAATCTATCTGAAATGGAAGATGAGTGGGTGATCCAGGTAAACGATGAGCTGATGCACATGGAGGATCTAACAACTGTGGAGGCAGAGCACTGGAAGAAGCGGTCCATATATAAAGTACCTGTTGGTGTCACAGATGTGAGCAAAAAAGCTTACAAGCCTCAGGTAGTTTCTTTTGGTCCTTACCATCATGGAGAAGATCATCTCAAGGTGATGGAAGTTCACAAACACCGAGCTCTTCTCCACTTCCTCAAGCGATCTGGAAAATCATTAACATGTTATATTGACTCCTTACAACAAGTGGCTGATGATTTGAAAGATGCATATGATATGCTGGATCCTGTATGGCAAAATGATACTAATGCCTTCTTGCGGTTGATGATTCTTGATGGCTGTTTCATTCTGGAGATCTTGAGAACAGCTGCTGCTGATAGTCTACTTATAGATCAATCTCAGCATGCTCAACAGTATGAATATGCTCCTAATGATCCGATTTTCAGCAATCATGGAAAGCTCCATCTGATGCCTTATCTCAAACGCGATATGCTGATGCTTGAGAATCAGTTGCCTATGCTCCTTTTGGACAAATTACTTGCCATTGAAAATCAAGAGGCAAAGGTCTTTCTCTCCCTCTCTTAAACACGTGCTCACATTTAGTACTTTTGCATTCTTTGATACCATGTTGAATTGTGTGACCATCTCATCTAAAATTTTAAGTTGTTAGGGATGGCACTGTTTTATTCTATGTTACTCGGACTCTTCAAGAATACTGTTGGGTGTGTGTTGGATCCTCCAAAAGCTATGCATTTTTGGACGATCTGAGACGAGTGTGCCAACGTGTTTGGTTGGTCCGAGCAACATTGGTTTTATTTACTTAGCTATTTCAGCATTGATTAGTAACCTTTTCTATCTAAATATCCTTACAGAGTGAATGGTTGCCACTTGATTGCATTCAGCAGAATGTTAATGAGGAATGTATTAATAAGCTCATACTAGACTTCTGCAATCCTGACAGCCGCGCTAAACGACTTGGGAAATGTTTGCATGTATTGGATGTGTACAGAAAGAGCCTACTTTGGGAAGATCCTGCGTTGACCAAGACTCGTCCAAGGAAAGCACCAAAAGTTAGCCACCAGAGTAGTGGCGATGAGATAATCCGTTCTGCTATGGAACTTCATGAAGCAGGTATTCGGTTCAAGATGAGTAAAACTAGGAGCCTCAAGGACATCTCTTTCCATGGTGGTATCCTTAAGCTTCCTCTAATCGTGGTGGACGATGCTACAGAATCAATGTTCTTGAACTTAATAGCTTTCGAGAGATTGCATGTAGGGGCGGGAAATGAGGTGACCTCATACATTTTCTTCATGGATAATATTATTGACAATGCCAAAGATGTTAGCTTGCTACATTCCAGTGGAATCATCCAGAATGCAATTGGTAGCGATCAAGCTGTGGCCAAGCTTTTCAATTCACTATCGAAGGACATTACATTGGATCCAGATAGCAGCCTAGATTTAGTACACAAACTGGTGAGTGACTATTGCAAGCTGAAGTGTAATGAATGGAGAGCCAATCTCATTCACACCTACTTTAGGAGCCCCTGGGCCATTTTGTCTGTCATTGCTGCTATTTTTCTTTTCGCCCTCACCATTGTTCAGACAGTATACGGGGTTTATCCTTACTATCATCCACGTCCATAAGGACAATCTACTCACATCAAAATAGAAAGATTTCGCCTTCCTTTGTTGGAGATTTACGACGAGTAATACCAAATTTTGGAGTGAATAAAGGAACTTATTCCCTTCTGGTGCATCTTAATTTTAATTCAATTTGATTCCACAAGTCCTTAAATACACCCTCCTTTCCTTACTGTGTCACATATTTGGCTAAACCTCATGTCCCACAATATGTTTATATGTTATCACAAAATGTGGTCTTTATATGATGAATGTAGTTCTTGATCTGTATTTGTTTTGAGGAAGTAGCAGAGAGAGCTCAAAGTCTATATGTGATTTGTGTAAGAAATGCCTTCGAAAATTGAGCTTGTGAACAATACTTAAATCTATTAACAATGTCTATTCTAATATGTTTTGGACATTATCAAGACTGTTTACACCTTACTTGTGAATACTAGTGTTTATAGGGACTTCTACCTCGGAATACAAAATTAGGATCTTAATTAGACTATCTAACGGTACAATCACATTTTCAAAAGCTAACAATAGTTTTAAACAAAGGTGTCAAATTTGGCCCAAAAGGTAATTGCCTGCCCAACCCGTCCAAAATTTTATGGTTGGGCTCAAGATAATTTCATATTTAGCTGATTTTAGCCCAACCCAACATAGTCCATTTTAAAGTGATCTCCAACTTAGCTCAATACTAGCTCAATTTTAAGATCTACTTAAATTTGAGTTTATTGCTTGAGTTTACTCTATTTTTTTTTTAATGTATACACTTTTCTTGTATCATGTATCTTATAAGTTTGTAGCGTGCTTGATATAAAGGGAAATATTTTTTGCGAAAAATGTTTTGCTCGAAAATATTTACCACGGAGAATGTTTTTCTCAAAAATATTTTTAAAAAATTCACGAAAATATTTTTCGCGAAAAATGTATTTCTAGAAAATATTTTCCACGAAAATATTTTTCTAAAAAATAAACCCTTCAAAAAAATTGGGTCAAGTTGGCGGTGGCGACCCAACTCATTTTTACCATTTTAAATTTCGTAAGTAATTTTTGGGTCAATATTAGCCCAATACATTTATCACCTTAACCCATTTTGATTGGGCCAATTTCAGCACAACCCGCCCATTTGACACGCCTAGTTTTAAACCTAAATATTTACAACCTCCAACAAATCTAAGAAAAAGTTAGGGTTTTGGAGATCTTCCTATGTTCTCTTTTTTCTATCTTCTCATTGTTCTGCCACTCGCTGTTGTTGCTTAGTCGCCATCTGTCGCTGCTCCGCCACCATCTGCCTGTTTTTTTTTTTTTTTTCCCCTTCACGGAGTTTTTCTTTCCGCTGGAGTTCTCTTTCATGACTTCTACAACTGTTCTCCCCAAATACACTTGTATATTGTTGTATAACATAAGTATGTCAAATTTTACTGTTGACATACACATGGAAATAGTGTTAGAATTTTAGCTTTTGAACGGCAGTAACTTTATTTTTATTGCTTTTGAATTACTTTGTTTTACCGTTAGTAATTTGTTAGTTAAAGATATATTCTGTAGAGATATTCTAGTTTAGATTAGTTAAAGATATACTCTACAGAGATATTCTAGGCTAGTTATGATTATTTTTTTACTGTTCTTGTGTTCGTTCCTATAAATGTAGAGCTAAACATAGCTAATAAAATAATTTCCTTTGACTGCATTGCCAGTGTTTATTCTCTTAGACTTTCTCTGTTATTTTTCTAAATTTCTTTGTTAAAAAACAACAAATAAAATGTTATATATTGACATGCTTAAAAACTACCAGATATATATAAATTGCTATAAGTTGTAAAACATTATTAGGTTTGATCATTAGTTAAGAGTATACATAAGAGTGGTAATTACTTAGGAACTTTTTATGGGCCAAATATACCCCTCATTATACTTTGGGTTCAAATATACCGTTACCGTTATATTTTGGGTATAAATATATCCCTTCACCGTTAAAGTTGACCAAGGTGAACCTCCAATCTTACGCGACACTGACATTTGATGAGGTAGATGCCACGTGGCATGCCACCTCAGCATCCTAACTCATTTTTCCCTCCATTTGTTCTTCCATCACTAAAATTTCCTCCCCTCCACTACCATTGCCACCATTACTGCCGTCAATAATCAATTCAAACATTTTGTTTCAAGTCTTGTGCTAGTTAGAATAGGCTGCTATATCGGGATGAAGGGAGTGTCTTCTCAAAACATGGATCATTGCAAGTATTCCTCTCTTTTTGCAAGAACTCTTGTATGCGCAAAAAGAGTGCTGGAGAAGTCCATTATTAGCTTAGGTGCAGAATGATCTTTTACCAGAATAAATAAATTAAAAGCTATTTCATCTCTCTGTCTGTGTCCCTCTTTTAATCTTGCTTCCTTTGAATTGTCTAAATTTTCCCAGATAAGGGCTTCGATTTTATTTCTCGTTGCATTTTGCTTTCTTCGATTCAATTGAATTTATACCAATACACCTCCCAAATTACATAATGGAGGAGTATAAGTATGGGCAACGGAGATGCTAGTGTTACGGCGAGAGACGCCATCGATTCAAACAAGGAGAATAACACTGGCGCCGGTGCCGGCGGAGGTGTTGATGTTCTAGCGGCTCAAATTCTCCGTCTAGGTTAGCCTCCTTTCGTCTATCGGATCCGTCAAGTCTATTCTTGTACAGCACGCTGATGCGGTAACGCGGTGATGGTGGTGGAGGGGAATAAATTTTAGTGGTGGAAAAAAATGGAGAGGAGGGGTAAAATGAGTTAGGGTGCTGAGGTAACATGCCATGTGGCATCCACCTCATCAAATGGAAGTGCCTTGGACGTTCATCTTGGACAAATTTAACGGTAGAAGACTATATTTGTTCCCAAAGTATAACGGTAAGGGTATATTTGGATCGAAAGTATAATGAGGGGTATATTTGGCCCTTTTTCAATAGTACAGGGGTATATTTAACCCTTTGCCATTTTATGTATGTGGATAAAATTCTCGTGTTTATATCATGTACGGATTCTAGAAGTGATTTTGAGACCTGTCAAATGCGAAATTTTGTCATTTCTTGGAGAAGCTAGGTGTTATTTTCCAAATACTACTCCTGTATGATTTTTTCGGCATCCAATACACTGCATGGAAGGAAGCTCTTGCGGTTTAGAAACTAAATTCAAGGGCATACTGTATGCTACCACATAAGCCTCGCGCAATTTTTTTTTTTAAAAAAAAAACATAAGCCTCGCGCAATTTGCTGAAGTAAGCTGAAGTAAAAACTACTCGAATAAAGGATAGTAAAAATTACTCGAAAAACATAACTTCATGCTGCTAGATTGAGAGCTCTGCAGTAACACACTAACATCAACACAGAACCTAAAAATAGTGTTTCCATAAGCAGTACTAAAGAAACATGATCCAACACCAACAGCATAGCTTTTTATCTCAATGAAGATAAAGAACCTATTGTAGAATAGAATCCTTTAAAGTACTCTATCACCTTATGATCAACTATATGTTGCAATGCTGACACCAATTTTTGGAGAGAGCTTCGTATCTACGCACTCTTGAAAAGTCCTAGTGATTTCTTACCAGAAAAGGAAAAAGTAAAGCAATTTAAGTGAGGTCAATATAATTTCATAAATTTTGGGATGGTGAATTTCTATGTGCATACTAAAGAAACAACTAGTTTTGTTAGAATGGCTCTTCTATCTTAAATGAGAAAAACTTCCAAGCAAGGAATCATATCCTTTATAGCTTGTAACGGAATTTTGTTAGGGACGATGAAACTCTTTATGATAAACAGATCCATTTTGCAAGTTCTTTGTTACGGACAATTCCTACAAAAGATTGGACTAATGTGGGAGCGACGGTGATGGGGGAAGCTAGAAAAGCATAATCCTACTTGAGGTTTTTTGAAGTTTTATTGCCTTAAAAAGAGGGTAATAGAATTGGCTAAGAACTATTTTATGGTGTTAGAACAAGTACATTCTGAAAGAGCCTTATGTGGTTTACCGGACTTGTCTAAAAAAGTACATTCAAGCACATTAATTCGTTATATATGAATGATAACAACCAATTCAAGTAGACTTTTTTGGGCTCCCGATATGGCATACATTCAGTAAGAATTGACGAATTCGCTAAGTATGAATTGACATAGTGTATGAAAGGATTCTTGAATAACCGTAGGGTAACCTGAAAATTCTTTGTAAAGACTTCTGCAAGACGTTTCGTTTCCCAGAGAAATATATTCATTCAGAAAGGTCTCTAAAAAGTTGATGGTAAGTGAGAAGATTAATTCAATAGAGAAGACTAAAGAGGATTTGCATTCATATACATAAGAATTACTCCTACTATTTAAGAAGAAGAATCTTTTTCTATTTTGAAAAGAAGTAATCGGGCATCTTTGGAGTAATACGATTGAAAATCATTGAGTAATGAAATTTTCTTTTCGAAAGTAGTCATCGAAAAAGAATCGAGGGGTTTGCAGGCCTGAGTGCTCAAGTACGCTCAGGGTGTAAAATCCTAGCAGTCTTTTGTTTTAAAACAAAGCGAATAAGGAAAGTCTCGAAGAACGAACGACCATCCAACTCCCAAATACAAGGGAGCGAGCACTTCTCAACCTATTGTAACAAAGAAAGGAAACTCCACATACCGAAAAAAAAAGGAAATCTACCTTATTCCTACAATGGAATATAGAAATTGGTAGAATAGGAAGCTCGAGACATCTTGAGCATAATATATGCTACTATGCCTTATTCCTAGAATGGAATATAGAAATTGGTAGAATAGGAAGCCGGTGACATCTTGAGCATAATTTATGCTACTACGTGAGAGGCTTCAGCCACATCCTAACCCATAGTTGAAGCTTGGAGCTAGGAATTTAGTTGAGTATTCTGGGCAATAAGGTATGTAATATACTCTACTCTTGTTAATTGAGTTATTCATGGGTGAATTCCCTAGTTTAAAGTGAAGGGAATTATGTTATGAAGTCATAGATTAGTTGGTTGATACGGTTTCCTTGAGGGCTGTTTTTTATTGGAACTTTGAGAGATTTCTATTTGCTTATATTGCTATATGAGGTTGTTGTTTTGGTTGATGATGTTGCTTTCTTCTGGACTGTTTTGGGGTTGTGTTCTTGTGGTAATTTATGGCTGGAAATTGATGGAATAACTTGAATATTCTATTGTTGATGTTGTTCTTGTTGTTTTGGTGTTGATTTAAATTGGAAGAGAAGCGAAAGATATATGAAAAGTGCTGCCCAATTTTTCTGAAAATCATAGTTTTTGTTATTCTTGTTTGTTGAATTTATTTTGAAGATGAAAATATGGTTTCTAATTTCTAGAAATTATGGAATATAACCTGACTATATTGTGGCTATTGTTGTTAAGATTATTCTTTTTTATATGAAGGAAGTGAAAAAGGAAAACACGTAAACTAGGACTCGGAAGTGAAAGTTGAGGAATTAAAACATATGAACTGTTTAGAGATTATCTTTATGATGTTTTGGGTGGAAAAGAATAGGGTAAACATAAATATAATGTTATGGAGGGTGTGGACTGAACTGTGAAAGAAGAAATTGGGTTCGAATTGCTTTTTGTTATTCGTTAAACGAGCTTGCTGCTCGATATAATTCTTAAAGTAATCGAAGAGGTTTATATTGGATTATATTATAGTTATTGCTATTGTTGGTTGTTGTTTTTGTTGTTAGGCTATTGATGACCTTTGGTTTCTTTTAGGATGTAGTATAAACAGGGGAAATGCTGCCGGTTTTTCCGTAGGTTATAAGATTAGCGAAATATGATAGTCATGACCTTATATGTTGACGACGATATCATTTCACTTATTGTAGACGCAAGAGGATTATGTTACTTTTGTTTATGGATTGAGAAGGAGATTATCCAGGTATGTTAAGGCTACCCTTTCTTTCATTTTGGCATGATCTTTATGATATGAACAAACGAACGTATGAAATCGTACTTCCATATTACTCTACTTGAAGCATTAGGAGTACGCTAATCTTTGATGTTCCCTGCATTCTTTATGATTATTCCTTCTGTTCACGGGTCTTGAGATTACGTATGTTGATGATGTTAGCTCAAAGATATCTATCAAAAATAGCACGACTTTATGTCACTCCGAGAGTTCTAGTTATTCATCTCATTTATGCATTGCATTTATTTATACATATGCGCATTGACCCATGACCAGAAGGCGTGATATACACGTATATTATATGTATATGGGGTATGGGAAAAAAGGGATAGGCATTATATACGCATTATCACCTGATCAGCTCGTACACTGTGATGATGATGATATATGGATCGGGCCGTACGTTCCTCGGCATTATTATATGATATATGGATCGGGCCGTACGTTCCTTGGCACTATTATATGATATATGGATCGGGCCCTACGTTCCTCGACACTATTATATGATATATGGATTGGGTCGTACGTTTCTCGGCACTAATATATGGGATATGGATCGGGCTGTACGTTCCACAGCACTGACAGTTATAGTATGACCTATGCATAGCATACGTCCTCAGAGGCACTTTCAGTTATACAGAGTTATGCAGATATTTACATATGTTAGTCACAGATGCATCCAGATATTCAGATTAGCTTTCATGTTTCAGATGTCTCTTATACCTCTTATGTACTTGATGTTCTATTGCCTTACATACTCGGTACATTATTCATACTACTACTCGTATTGCACGGGGAGGGGGGGGGGGGGGCCGCGTTTCATGCCCGTAGGTCTCACAGACATACGAGTTGGTGATCCATCGAGTAGGATGTCGACTCGGCGTTAAAAATTGTTGCACTCGTTTGCATTCGGAGAATGCCGGGTCGGCATGATTATATATGCATGAGTATGGCGGGGCCTTGTCTCGGCCACGTTATGTTATGTTTCCAGTAGAGGCTTGTAGACAGTTATGTACGGTCAGATAATGTCCAGTCCTATTGTTTCATATATTGCCACATAGATGATCAAGACAGCCTTGTTGGCTCATATAGTATGTTCAACATATACAAATAGATGAGCCTTGCAGACTATTTAATACAGACACGCTTTCCTTATGAGTCTATTGAGTATTATGTGATGGCCCACCTATGTTTATGTTGATGTCACAGATATATGTCAGATGGTGCTTGCCTAGTACGGTCAGGTGCCCATCATGGCCCTCCAGTTTGGGTCTTGATAGAAGTGGTATCAAAGCAGTTCTGTCCTAGGGTTGTCTACAAGCCGTGTCTAGTAGAGTCTCACTTATGAATGTGTTGCGCGCCACATTTATAATTGGGAGGCTACAGGGCATTTAGGATGGTTACTTTATTTTCATCTCTTAGATCGTGCGACAGAACCAAGTCATAAGAAAGAAGATTCATTCTACTAATCCTTGATTGTTTTATAGCTGAAAGATGGCTTCTGCGGGAGAGATGACTAGTGATTCGCGTGCTATGGGGCTAAGTACTCATATGAGACGAATCTATTTTAGGTTATGTATTCTGCGGGGACAAAGGGAGGTAAAATTATGGTTTTGATGAAATGCTATAATGTAATAAGTATACTTCTGAAATTTTTGTAAAATGTGTCGGTGATAATGGGTAGAGTTATTAATTTGTTCGAGGGAAGAAGTAAGGATTCAATGTTAAGAAAGAGTAAAAGTTGAAATTATGACTAGACAATGAGTTAAAGTTTGTGGTTATTTATTAAGTAATGAAGATTGTTATATTCAAAAAGGGGATAGTATGATTAGTCGAGATATGTCTATTGCAAAGAAAGATGGGTGAATCAAATATATGGATCGGGCCGATCCATATATCATATAATAGTGCCGAGGAACGTACGGCCCGATCCATATATCATATAATAGTGCCGAGGAACGTACGGCCCGATCCATATATCATATAATAGTGCCGAGGAACATACGGCGCGATCCATATATCATCATCATCACAGCGTACCAGCTGATCAGGTGATAATGCGTATATAATGCCTATCCTTTTTTTCCCATACCCCATATACATATAATATACACGTATATAATGCCTTCTGGTCATGGGTCAATGCGCATAAGTATAAATAAATGCAATGCATAAATGAGATGAATAACTAGAACTCTCGGAGTGACATAAAGCCGTGCTACTTTCGATAGATATCTTTGAGCTAACATCATCAACATACGTAATCTCAAGACCCATGAACAAAAGGAATAATCATAAAAGAGGTACATGAACATCAAAGATTAGCGTACTCCTAATGCTTCTAAGAGTAGAGTAATATGGAAGTCTGTTCATACGTTCGTTCGTTCATATCATAAAGATCATGCCAAAATGAAAGAAATGATAGCCTTAACATACCTCGATAATCTCCTTCTCAATCCATAACCAAAAGTAACATAATCCTCTTGCGTCTACAATAAGTGAAATGATATCGTCGTCAACATATAAGGTCATGACTATCGTATTTCACTAATCTTATAACCTACGGAAAAATAGGCAGCATTTCCCCTCTTTATACTACATCCTAAAAGAAACCAAAGGTCATCAATAGCCCAACAACAAAAACAACAACCAACAATAGCAATAACTACAATATAAACCTCTTTGATTACTTTAAGAATTATATCGAGCGGCAAGCTCGTTTAACGAATAACAAAATGCAATTCGAACCCAATTCTTCTTTCATAGTTCAGTCCACACCCTCCATAACATTATACTTATGTTTACCCTATTCTTTTCCACCCAAAACATCATAAAGATAATCTCTAAATAGTCCATATGTTTTAATTCCTCAACTTTCACTTCCGAGTCCTAGTTTACATGTTTTCCTTTTTCACTTCCTTCAATTAAAAGATGAATAATCTTAACAACAATAGCCACAATATAGTCAGGTTATATTCCATAATTTCCAGCAATTAGAAACCATATTTACATCTTCAAAACAGTCCAACAAACAACAATAACAAAACTATGATTTTCAGAAAAATTGGGCAGCACTTTTCCTATATCTTTCGCTTCCCCTCCAATTTAAATCAACACCAAAACAACAAGAACAATGTCAACAATAGAATATTCAAGTTATTCCATCAATTTCCAGCTATAAATTACCACAAGAACACAACCCCAAAACAGTCCAGAAGAAGGCAACATCATCAACCAAAACAACAACCTCATATAGCAATATAAGCAAATAGAAATCTCTCAAAGTTCCAATAAAAAACAGCCCTCAAGGCAACCATATCAATCAACTAATCTATGATATGATAACATAATTCCCTTTACTTTAAACTAGGAAATTCTCCCATGAATAACTTAATTAACAAGAGTAGAGTATATTACATACCTTATTGCCCAGAAAACTCAACTAAAATCCTAGCTCCAAGCTTCAATAATCAGCCACATATTAAGCACCAAATACTATAATCCTTTCCTAACTAGTTTTCAATTCTTAAGATGAAATCTTGGTTTGATTTGGAGGAATTCAACTTGAAAGATTTAAAGAGCTTTTAGGAGGGTTTGAGAGGGTTTAGAGAGAGTTTAGGGTGAGAGAGAGACGTAGAAAATGGTGGGAAAAAAAAATCAGATTTTCGGTTTTTAATTTTCTGATTTTCACTATTCACCGGATACTGTTCACCCCCGCCTTACTGTTCATCCTGGTCTACTGTTCACCGCTCAGAATTATTTCATGGACTCAATTTTTTTTTTTTCCATTGTTTTTCACAGATAGTCTCATTCCCGAGCTTACATTAATCAATTTACGATATGAACGACGCAAAAAATTTTCTGAGGTGTAACATCAAAGGGCAATAAAGGATAGAGCAAAACTTACGACTACCAGTGCGAAAGAAAAAGAGAGACTACCTACTAGCTTTCTACCCTAATCTGAGTCCTCCAAAACCTCCTATCTAAAGTCATGTCCTCGGTAATCTGAAACTGCGTCATGTCTTGTCTAATCACTCTCTCCAATACTTCTTTGGCCTACCTCTACCTCTCCTAATACCATCCATAGCCAACCTCTCACACCTCCGCACTGGAGCATTTATTGACATACACATGGAAATAATGTTAGAATTTTCGCTTTTGGACGATAGTAACTTTGTTTTATTACTTTTGAATAACTTTGTTTTACGGTTAGTAATTTGTTAGTTAAAGATATATTCTGCAGAGATATTCTAGGTTAGTTATGTTCTTTTTTTTTTTTTTTTTTTTTTAACTGTTTACTGTGTTTGTTCCTGTAAATGCAGAGCTAAACAAAGCTAATAAAACAAATCCCTTTGACTGCATTGCCAGTAGTTATTCTCTCAGACTTTCTCTGTTATTTTTATAAATTTCTTTGTTAAAAACCAACAAATAGAATGTTATATATTGACATGCTTAAAAACTACCGGATATATAAAAATTGTAAAATATTATTAGGTTTGATCATTAGTTAAAAGTATACATAAGAGTGGTAATTAATTAGGAACTTTTTATGTATGTGGATAAAATTCTCGTGTTTGTATCATGTACGGATTCTGGAAGTGATTTTGAGACCTGTCAAATGTGAATTTTTGTCATTTCTTGGAGAAGCTAGGTGTAATTTTCCAATTACTATATGATTTTTTGGGCATCCAAAACACTGCATGGAGAGAAGCTCTTGCTGTTTAGAAACTAAATTCAAGGGTATACTGTATGCTACCACATAAGCCTCGCGCAATTTGAAAAAAAAAAAAAAAAACATAAGCCTCGTGCAATTTGCTGAAGTAAAAACTACTTGAAAAACATAACTTCATGCTGCTAGATTGAGAGCTCTGCTGTAGCTAACACGCTAACATCAACACAGAACCTAAAAATAGTGTTTCCATAAGCAGTACTAAAGAAACATGATCCAACACCAACAGTATAGCTTTTTATCTCAATGAAGATAAAGAACCTACTGCAGAATAGAATCCTTTAAAGTACTTTATCACCTTAGGATCAACTATATGTTGCAATGCTGACACAAAAGTTTTGAGAGAGCTGCAAGTGGGAAGATAAGATGAGTATCTACACACTGTTGAAAAGTGCTAGTGATTTCTTACCAGAAAGGAAAAAAAATACAACAATTTAAGTGAGGTCAATATAATTTCATGAATTTTGGGATGGTGAATTTCTATGTGCATACTAAAGAAACAACTAGTTTGTTATAATGGCTCTTCTATCTTAAATGAGAAAAACTTCCAAGCAAGGAATCAGATCCTTTATAGCTTGTAACGGAATTTTGTTAGGGACGCTGAAACTCTTTATGATAAACAGATCCATTTTGCAAGTTCTTTGTTACGGACAATTCCTACAAAAGATGGGACTAATGTGGGAGCGACGGTGATGGGGAAGCTAGAAAAGCATAATCCTACTTGAGGTTTTTTTGAAGTTTTATTGCCTTAAAAAGAGGGTAATAGAATAGGCTAAGAACTATTTTATGGTGTTAGAACAAGTACATTCTGAAAGAGCCTTATGTGGTTTTCCGGACTTGTCTAAAAAAGTACATTTCAGCACAGTAATTCGTTATATATGAATGATAACAACCAATTCAAGTAGACTTATTCGGGGTTCCCGATATGGCATACATTCAGTAAGAATTGACGAATTCGCTAAGTAAGAATTGACGAATTCGCTAAGTATGAGTTGACACAGTGTATGAAAGGATTCTTGAATAACCATAGGGTAACCTGAAAATCCTTTGTAAAGACTTCTGCAAGACGTTTCGTTTCCCAGAGAAATATATTCATTCAGAAAGGTCTTTAAAAAGTTGATGGTAAGTGAGAAGATTAATTCAATAGAAGACTAAAGTGGATTTGCTTCATGTACCTAAGAATTACTCTTACTATATACGAAGAAGAATCTTTTTCTATTTTGAAAAGAAGTAATCAAGCATCTTTGGAGTAATACGATTGAAAATCATTGAGTAATGAGACTTTCTTTTCAAAAGTAGTCATAGAAAAAGAATCGAGGGGTTTGTAGGCATGAGTGCTCAAGTATGCTCGGAGTGTAAAATCCTAGCAGTCTTTTGTTTTAAAAGAAAACGAATAAGGAAAGTCACGAAGAACGAAACGGCCATTCGACTCCCAAATACAAGGGAATGAGCACTTCTCAAACTGTTGTAACAAAGAAAGAAAACTCCACATACGGGAGAAAAAAGGGAAATTTGCCTTATTCCTAGAATGGAATATAGAAATTGGTAGAATAGGAAGCTCGAGACATCTTGAGCATAATATATGCTACTACAAGAGAGACTTCAGCCACATCCTAATCCATAGTTGAAGAATCACGCCATCAAGAAAGTTCTCTCCTGAATAAAATATCCGAAGATCTTTTCTTTCCTTTTCATTACAAACAAACAAAGAATCGTAATTAATATAAAGAAGGGACATCCTTTACCCAGAACCAATATTTTAAATAAACTGGCTTGTAACTAATAAATATAGATGAATGTCTCTAAGTGAAGCAACACACTACTAGAAAAAGAAGGGGAAATTTGTGCTATAAAATATGATTTTCCCACCTCATTCCCACTGAAACAGCTCACTGGGAAAACACATGGTGAGAAATAGGTTCCCAATGAAATGCTGGGAAATTTCTTAATTTTTCCGTGTGAAAACACTATTGTTTAGGTTTTTTCCACCGACATTCACTAAGAAATAGCCACTGAACATTTTTCAGTGGGAAAATAGAGATTTTTTAGTGGTGACATTAGTCATTAAGTCCAGATTAATTGCTTTAGAAAATGATTATATCCTCATTTGAAGCTTGTATTAGAATTCTTTACACGTTAAATGCAAAAAAGCATCGTGAACTTTCATGAAATTTTGGGATTCGAATCATTTTAGAACAAAATTTGGGAGGTCCAAAAGCTTTGCCTACCATTGTCGTGGAATTTTTTTTGGAGATAAAAGAAAGAATATTGGCGATCAAAATGATTCCTTCAGAGTGGAGGGTGCTCAAAAGAAGGAACATATTCCTTTTATCACTTCTCGTGTATCTTATTTTTTATTCAATTTGATTCCTCAAGTACTTAACACGCCCTTTCGTACCAAACTAGTATAACATATTTGACCAATCTCATGCTAGGAGTATATTAATATGTGGTCTTTAATCAATGAATGTAGCCTTTTTCTTTTTTCTAGTTGTGTTATCTTTTGAGGGGAGTTGCAGAGTGAGTTAGAAGTTTTTATGGCAATGTTATACCGGATAGGAAATGAGCGGTTTGGACGGGTTAAAATAAGTTGAATCAATAAGTTGTTTGGTTATGAGAATTATTTACTTTTTTCTGAAATTTCTTTTTACTTTATTTGAAAATCAGCGTTTGGCCATAAAAATTCTAACTACATACAACTTGAAATTGTATTAGGAATTTGAAAAACACCTCAAAATTTGTTTTCATCTCAACTTTTTATTTATTTTTCCATATTTTGCCCTAAATTCTTTGTTTTTATTAAAATCTTTTTAATTGAGCTTTTATTCATTAGATAGATTAAAATACAAAGTAACAAATATATTAATCATCATATTTGACTTAGTGAAGTAAACTTTTTGTACTTAAAAGAATATGAGATCCAATTTATGACATTATGTGATTATCCATTATGAGATATTAATCTTTTAGAGCAAATTTTGCTATATGTTTCAGGTAAATTAATCAAGCTAGGAAGTCTTGCTATGTTTTAAAAATTGGGTGTATAAATCATATTTCATTTTTTTTTTTAAGAAAAAGTATATTCAAACAACCAAATTTTTCCAGAAAAAAAAAGTATAACCAAACAATCCCATCTTCAACTCCGACTTCAAAAATTTAAAATAAAGTGAAAAATGTTTGGTTCCTATGGCCAAACACCTATTAAATGAGTTATCGCCTAATTCTGCTTGAAAGTTAGTTGGGTTGAGATGGGCTAAACAATAAGTCGTAACCGAATTCGACAACTCTTACCAAATTTCAATTTCTTTGTTTGTATTTCTAATAATTTGTTTAATTAACAAGTAAAATTAATAAAACTTTTTCTTCTTTTTTATTACAGCTATATATAACATATTACAAAAGAAGAATTCTCTAAACATTTTGATGGAAAAAGGGTCAAAAATACCCCTCTATTTTGCTTTAGTAGTTAAAAATATCCTCCCAAATAATTTGGGTCATTTCTGGCCCTCCCATCAGTAAAGTTTTCAAATATACAGTCAGATCTCTTTATAATGATACCCGCATATAACAACACCTCTCTATAACAGCCAACTTTTTTCGGAACTGATTTTTTATGCTATATTTTACTTCTCTATAATAGCATTTCACTTATAACAACAATAGCCAACTTTATAACAATACGCTCTTTGTAAAATTACCCCCCATATAACAGCTATCTTCTTTTTATGGTAATATAATAATCATCTTTATAAAAATAGAATATCTATGATTATCAATAATAAGTGTAGAGATTTTGATCAAATATTTGATCATTTAATAAACTATTACAATAAAAATATTATATGAATATATATATTTTCATCATTAAACGATTTTCCTTCGTTATACAAAGTGTGATTAAGCTTAGAATTTGGCAATTAAAAATGAAAATTACATTTTATGCATCTTTTTTGCCTATAACAGCGAAATATTATTTAATTGTCAATGCTGTTATATGTGTATAATAGCCATACTCTATAACAGTTGAAAAATCTCGGACCCAACGATGCTATTATAGAGAGGTTTGACTGTATCCCTCATTTAACAGAAACTCCCAAATTGACTCAAATAACCTGATTTCACAAAAAATAATCTGCTCCGATCCGCTTCCTAAAATAACTCATTCTTCTTCCATGAGAAAATAGCAGTCGTATGCTTATCAGACATGCCTGTTGATTGCCCTTCCAGCGATGAGCTCATTTCCATGCTCACCCAATTAAATAACTTCTGATTAATTTAAAGCAGTTGTTATTTTTTTGGTTATCAATATACAAATACTCACAAGATGTTTAAGGTTGTTCTTTTGGCTTTCTAAGGTGATAGTTTTGCTGCGTGGAAGCATATCCTTTTGGTTATGGCCATGAAAGGGAGTGTAATTAGCTCTTTCAGGAAATATGACTATGACCCCAAGCACTTTTTTCCCTCCGGAAACAACTTGAGGTCTATCTCTTTCAGAAGAGAGAAGACAGAAGAAGAATCGGTTATTTTAGGAGGTGGATTAGGACGGGTAAAATGGCAAAGCGCGTAATTTTTATGAAATCAGGTTATTTGAGTTAATTTGAATTTCCGTCAAATGAGGGGTATATTTGAACACTTTACTGACTGGAGGGGCATAAATGACCCAAAATTATAACGAATAATATTTTTAGCCATTAAAATAAAGTAGAGGGATATGTTTTACCCTTTTTCCTATTCTGATTAGTTTTTTCATGGGTCAATTTGGTGTATGCATTCAGCCCAAATCAATTCAACTTTTAGATAGGGTGACTTCTAACGGCAAGATGGGTTAAGTTAATAAATCGGCGAGTCATTAAACCCCCAAATTTGAATGAATTGATCATATCATATTTTATGGGTTAATTTTGTCATCCCTAATTATTTTTTACATGCCATCATCAAGATAGGTTTAGGCCTTGGGAATACTTCTAGAAGTGCTTAAAAAATGTTTCAATTCTATAAGTGATTTTGACATGTAGTGTAATTTTATAATCTATTTGACCCATCTTTTAAAACCTGCTTAGTTTAAAAAGCATGTTGATCTAATAATGTCTCAGAAGATGTACTTTGGGATCAATGTAGTTCATTACCAGAGTAGTTAAATGTGATTTTTGTCATTTTGTGCCTATAGGCGTTATATGATTTTGGCATTGCCTATAGGCGTTATATGATTTTGGCATTTAAAAAACAACTAAATTGATGCCAAAAGTACCTTTTTTTCCATTGGAATAAGGCCACAGACCAGTGGCAATTGTTCAATGTTCAACTTTTCATTCTATCAAAGAATGAGGGTTATCTTGCACTCTAAATGGAGGAAACAAAGAGAATTCAGATTTTACAAAATTGAAAAGATCATAGGCATAATGTAATACAACATTTACAGAATGATCAAATAGAAAATCCATCCTTTTGCATTCACCTCCCTCTTTTCTTGAGCATTATTTCAGATTTTCACAACAAACCAAGGAGATTAAGGATTCTCCATAAATCAATTAAACATTAAACAACAAGATTTCTTGTCAATATCCTTGAATCAGTTCACTTTGATCATTCCTGCCTACATCAACGCCAAAACGATGAACCATCCCAGCGCGTTAATCAACAAAATCCCTGCAAAAAAACATAGTTTTTGTAAGACATCAGAACCCATACATCAGAATTAGAACACCAAAAAAGCGCAAAAAATGAATTGACAATTGTTGTACCAGTGTGCCATGGAACGTTTCTAAAATTGTTACTCCAAGATGATCCAAGGAAACAATCGTTCGTCGTGTTGAATCCACTAGGGCAATTGCAAAGAAATGAATTATAAGGCCCTCCATATCCACAAACACCATTACTCTTTTCACAACTAGCACACATATCAGGATAATCATTGTTGAAATTGAACTTATACTTTAATCCCACACCATATTTCCAGGCCTGTGGATTCAATTCTTGGCCACTAAAACCATATAAAGCTGAGTAAGATGAGCAATGCAACTTCTCCAAATCCATCTCAAACGCCGGTCCAAGATCAACAGGTGTATAAACACAACAAGTCGAAATTGGGAGATTAAGTCTACTAATAGCTTGACAAGAATACAAAAGACTACAAACAGGTGCACCCTGAGAATCACACATAGGGAAAGTCGAATTGACCCCTCCATTGGACTTATAAATTGGTGAAGAATCTGTTGCACAATCAAGAAGAGCAAAAACTGTGTCATCATGAAAGCTAAAAGGCGCGTTCGCGTCTAGGCTAAATCCTTTACTTGGTTGTGTACAAGCACATGTTGACATAGAAGGGTCACTAATGTACATAACTTGGTGATTGAAGTCTATGGAAGTAACAGGATAGCACCCGGTGTGAGTCTTGAAGGAGAGTTGTTGGTTGTTGCAGATAACATAAGGCTGAAATCGAGGATCGCCACATCCAGGGCCAATGCCAAAAGGGTATTTGATTGGTATATTGCCACAGGTTTTTTGACAAGATTGTGATGTGATTAGTGAAGGAAGAAGTATGAAGACAATACAAGAGAGGAAGGTTGAGGATTTCTTGAAATTCATGGTTGGTTGACTATGAAAATGCAGAAAGACAGGGGAGGAGGAAAAAATGTGGAAGAGAAGTAGTGGTATATAAATTAGTGAGAGGTCTAAAAGGCTGCTTTTTTTTTTTTTTTTGGTAGTGAGAAGTGCTCTTATTTTATGGTGATTGTTCCTTTTCTTATAACTTTTCTTGAACTTGGTAATGCATAAAATAAAAATTCAATGTTCAGGCACCCAAGAGTAGCCCGGTGACTGGTGTGTGGTCGATGAAGCGGGTTGAGAATGATGAGTTCTCAATTTTAAATTTCGGCAGAGACAAAAATACTAGGTGATTTCTTCACCATTTGTCCAAGTTTTGGTGGACAAATTTATATAATATATGTACTAATGAGCGGTAATAGATACCTCATAAAATTAATCGAGGTATCTATTATTATAAAAGAAAGAAGAGCAAAATGTTGAGATGACTTTGACTAATGATGCAATTAGTTGGCTGATTCCCATGTGTTGGATCCCGGGAAATTTTATAGATCATATAAGTACTGTACTTGGAGTCTTCTTCATCCTACTTCTAATTTATGGGTTTTAATGTGTTTTAATTAAGTGCCACCAAATACTGCAAATGTAAAAGGACATCTCTTAGCTTCTGAATTAATGTTTTTATTCTGTTTTTTTTTTCTTCTAAGCTAAGACTTGTTTGTAAATGCATGGTGATGGAGAAATAGTTTGTAGACTTAACTAAATTTGAGAACTCTAATAATTGGTTTGATTAGTTTAATTATGTCAATGATTATGCTGCCACTCAACAAGAAAAAAGCATCTTTTATCTTTTGTACACAACTTTATTATAGATCAGTGCTCTCCTTGCCAGCAGTGAGCCACTTAATAATTTCTTTTATATGACATTTTTTTAACTTTACTTTTTAAAAAAATTGATATTCTTTTATATTTGGAGACACTTAAATACTATATTAAACATCCGATTTATTCTCGCTAGTATACTTTTATAGCTATATAAATGTCATAATATATTTAAAATCACAAAATTTAAAGATGCTTTTGGTATATGCCAAAAGTCGATATGTTTCTTTTTCGGCATAATACATAAATAAGTCCTCAAATTTGGCCTCAGCTGGCAAGTATGCCCTTCAACTTTAGGTGTGCACAAGTAGACACCTCAACTTGTATAAAGTTGACCACGAAAACACAATTGGTGACGTGACACATAAATTTTGGATGTGTCTAGATGATCATTTTGTAAGTTGGAGTGTTTAACTGACAAAGTGGAGGCAAGTCGAGATACTTACTTGTGCACACTCAAAGTTGGAGGGTATACTTGCCAGCTGAGACTAAATTTGAGGGCCTGTTTACGTATCATGCCTTCTTTTTCTCAGATTAAAATCCGTGCCTAATAAAATATCATCATATAAAATAAAATGGAAAGAATATAAAACAGGGGAAGAAAAGAAAAGGGCAGTAAACTTTATCTGCACCCTATTAAATCTATTCCTTGAATGCTTTTTCATTTCAGTGCTTCACAGCCTTCGGCATTTGGAACCTTACCTTCCAAAGTATTGAAACCAGAATATAATTGACAAACTCTCAAACAGTTTTATAATTATTTGCATACTAACAAAAACAAAAAAGACATTTTCAAGAATAAGATCTCATCAAAATTTGGTTATTATCTTGATATGAAGGTGTAATGGCTGGCTAGATATGGGAAACAAGATTTGGAAGTAGAAACAAATCATTGTTTACTGTCCGTTACATTTATCTACAAGGAGGACATACAGTAAACAATGATTTGTTTCTATATTAAAGGTTATACAAGGAGGACATACAGTAAACAATGATTTGTTTCTACATTTGATAATTAGCACAGTAAACATACAGTGTTATACAGCGTTATGCCGTTATCTGCAGTGGGCTATTATTAAAGGTTGTTATAATATTTGTTGTAAATCAACACCACCACCTTTAAATATATCCTTGGCGAACCAATGTGCTAATTATCAAACGAAGGGTACAAATTTGACGATTTGTTGATCTGGGAAATGCGCTTAAAGAAATGAAATTTCTTCTCCACAGATTTAAGTCATGTAGCTTTATCTAGTACTTCCCATTGTACCAAAAAACAAAAAAAATGATTGGCTAGTTGCTATTCAGGGGCGGAGCTAGCGTAATACTCGGGGTTCAGCCGAACCATTAACTTTGGTCTAAATCATGTATTTGTCTTGAAAAATTCGTTGAATATGTATAAATTGTTAATTTAGAACCCAGTAGCTTAAACGAATTAGAATTCCGAACCCACAAGCTTAGAATCCTGGCTCCGCCTCTGTTGCTATTGACTTTAATAGTAATGTGAGAAAGCATGTGAAGGCATGTAGGTTTATTAGATTCCACACTTCTATTCTATTTTTATTTCTCTAGGTGCATGCAGCCTCCCATATGACTTATTTACAATCTTTTCTTCTTCTTCTTCTAGGGATCTCCTTCATATCATAACTTGTGCTTAATTAATTCTATGTAGCCATAATCTTTAGAAGATCTCCATTCTTTTTAGTATCTTGAAAACAGTGTACTAAGTAATACATTAACATAAGCTTAGTTTCAATAACAAAGTGTGCTAATTTTCTATATTTTTTATTATCAAATGAGACAGTAAACAAGTTCATAGGAAACCTCAGCACATGAACGGTTCTAAGTTACTCTCTCTCTGTTCCAAAATAAGTGTCACCTTAACAAAAATTACGTCCATTAAGAAATCAATAATGCAATGTGGAGTTTTACTTAACTATCCCTATTTATTATATATTTTTTGAGAATTGAGCAATACTAAAGAGGACTACATTTCTAATACTAAGGGCATAGTTGGAATCACGTGCTAATTTTTGGCTTGAATTCCTAGGTAACACTTAATTTGGGGAAAAATATTTTGCCAAGATGACACTTATTTTGGGACTGAGAATGTATCATTTTAGAAGCGCAAAAAAAAAAAAAGAACAAGAGATTTAGAAAAGGTCGGTGCAAGATTCATGGAACAAGCATATAACTTGGTGTCATTAATTTCAATAAACCTTCTCTAGCAAACCTTCAATTTAGTATTTAGCTTGGTATAAGAAAAAACAAGACTTCTACGTGAATATTGTAAGAATATAAATGTTGTTGTCTGGAAGGAAAAATGGCACTAAACCCTCCACTCTTAACTAGAAGTCTTGGAACGAAGAATTTGGTGAGAGCTTTCATCCCATTAGTATGCCTATTCAATGCAAACACGAATTAATCTGTGATTTTAGATACAAGTTTTTGCACGGCTGTGAAATTCGAAAATTAATGTTTGATTATCGTTAAAATCTTTTGAGCGTTGATTATTTATGCTTAAATTTTTTAGTCCAAACACTAATTTAATAATTTATTTTAAAAATCTCAAAACTTCATTATTAGTCCTTTGGAAGTGTTGAAGAAGACAAAGTAGTCTTCTTAATTTGGTATTACTTGGCTAAATTGGTGATTGGGGTTTGTTTGTGTTTGGAGGCTTTGTTTCAAATTTGAAATAATTTGGTGTAGATTTGAACTAGTTTTGATCGAAATTGGAATTGCAAATTCAAAAAACAACTTATCGAACAACATAGACAAATTATGTCAGTAGATTTGTGAAAGTTTTAACAAGATAGGTCAAATGCAGATAAAAAGTTATGCTGCTCCAACATGATTATTTTTGAACAATTGAACAAACACAAAGTCATGTCAATCCGGTAGAATTTGTGAATTATTTATCAAGATTTGGATATATCACGAAGACCTACCTGTTTGTCATGAGTTGCATGCAACTATTTTGAAGTGTTTTTTTTTTTTTTTTTTTTTGGTAGTTTTGAAATCATAAAATAGAGTTACCATGAGTGAATCATATTATACTAAAAGTGGGAAGCTCCTATCTTTAAAGTTAGACTACCATTTTGCCCTTAGTGTAAATTAAAATATGTTATAAAATGTAATAATAAAACATAAAACATCTAATATAATAAATATTAAATATTAATATTATAATTACATGAAATATATCATCATTTATTAAATTTTGAAGTGCCGTTATTATGCTTGGCCAACACTGAATGCTACTTCAGTTATTGAACTTATTGGTTAATCAATAGAAATAATAAAGAATATTACAAGTTTTCCAATAATTATATATCATGGAACCATTACACCTCCTAAACTGAAAAACGTTTGGCTTTCTTCCATTACTATATAATGAATTGTCTTATTATTCATATGCTCACTAATCAATTCATATAAATAAACGGACTTAATAAAGATAAAATATAAAATGTAATAAATATCATGTATGGGAAGTTTCATAGTTGAAAGTTGGATTACCATAATACACTTCAAAAGTTAAACGACTTTTTATCCTTTAGGCAAAAATTACTATAACAACGTTTTTGTACATAGATGAGGTTACACATTCTACTAAAAACAAAAAGGGCATATTAAAGTAGGCACATTACTATTAGTATTCCCAACTAAGGATTATGCAATTAAATCTCCTCAATACCTATCATTATTATGAGTTCACAAAAATATGGCCGGTTAAACATGAGAGCAAATTAGAAGACAATGGTTACAATCTGTCATTGAGTAGAAGTAGTAGGGAATTAGAAAGAGCCAAATTCAAGTTCTTTTTTCACTATATATTTATGGCATTGTATTACATTTCGTTCTATGAAGGCTCAACTAGCTAAACTTGACAGCCATCATATTTTTAATTAATGAATTAAACTTAACTCTATCCTCCTTAATATACTCTTTAAACAAGTAACGGCCCTCAATTTACAACATCAGTTTAAGAATTAACACCCCTTCACATCCCTGCACCCCCAATTTAAAAGAGGAGTAAGTTCTCTTCCCAAACTAAGAGAACTATTCCTCCAGACTACCATTTCAAAGATACAAAAGCCAGACCAAATTGGAAAAGCATAAATCACTAGGACTGTTGTTTATTTGTATAAAAGTTTTCTACTGCTAATTATTTCTGTGTTTTCTTATGTTTATGTCCGATAAAGTTTCGAATTTGTCTACACATTATTCACAGGGCACATATAAAATGCTACATGTGGTACCTCTCCTAAGTCTTGGATTGCCGTACATCTCAAAGGAAACTGAAGTGAACTTCTCATGAGTTACAGTCATAACAAACATCAGTACTACTGGTAAACATTGGGCATGCATGAGAAATTGGTAAGCATCGATCGTTTGTGTCATCAAATTTAAAATCTTGTGCATTATGCTATGTAATATTTTCTAACTTCAGCTTACGAGTTGTTACATTTTTAATATGTTTTGATTTCTGTTTTATAGCTCAAAGAAATTTCAAAAATATGTACAAATTTTATATTAAGGATTTTGGGATAAACGTGCAACGCACGTTCCGAAGACTAGTTAGGATAAATAAACGTGAGAGGTATTATGAATGAAGTGTAATAAGTAATGGAGGGATAGAAAAGAAAAAAAAATAAGTTTAGATGAGGTACAATGAGTGAAAACAACATGACAGTTCGTTAGAGTTTCATGTGAGTTATCCAACATGATAGTCCTATGATTTGTCATGACTTGCATGCCACCGTTTTAAAATGTATTTTTGTTTTGTTTTGTTTTGTAGCTTTGATATAATCATAAAAGAGAGGCAGCAATCCAATATGTGATGCTTTGTGAACAATTTTACAAGATGTGTAAATGTATATAACACAAAGTCCAGATCGTCATGATTTCTCATCATGTTTTTATTTTTATTTTTATTATTATTAGTATATTCTTATGAACAATTGAACAAGCACCAAGTCATGTCAATCTAGGAAAATTTGTGAATAATCAAACAAGATAGGTAGAACAGATATATCAAATCATGTCAATATTCCTTGAATAATTGAACAAAGTAGAATGAATATAGCACAAAATCATACCACTCGAATTGAATTTGTGAACAATTGAACAAGATAGACATAACCAATATAACTCAAAATCATACCACTCTCGTAGAATTTGTAAACAATTGAACAATATAGACAATATTTCACTTGTTAAAGTTAGAAAAAGTGAGAAATGTAGACAGTATTTCACTTGTTAACCTCATATACTTACTGAGCTCATGCTAAGAGGACGACGGTATTTTAGTCCAGATCTTTTAAATTAAATTAAAAAATTATTTTTTGCACAAGCAATAAAATCGAGAATAAAATTTAAATACCAGCACAAAAGTATACCATTTGTGCAAAATCAGTATGTGCGAAAAATGGGGAAATAACGTTGCTGCCCCCTAAAAATAAAATAATTATCCGTGCATATGTTATCAAATCTGTATTGCAAAGAATAGTTTGAACCAGTAAGTTAGACTAATTCACGAAACGAGAAAACGGAATATTCCGCTTTTGCAAAGCGCAGAAAACGAAATTAACGAGCGAAAAATAATATGAACAGTATATGGAAAACCAAATCGAGCCCACTGAATTCACAGTGTGTCCTTAAGGAAATTATTCCCCTCAATGTACCCGAGGTTTTGGAATCTTTCCTCCCAGGATAGAACGATTTACTCACCAAAATAGCGATAGGGCAAATTCAGGTAACTACGAACCACTCGAAGGTAGTATATCACACGAGAGTTTTTAAGAAGTGCAGAGAAAGAAGAAGATGAATATCAGAAAATTGCGTAAGGAAAAATTCTGAGGATTAACAGAAATATATAGCCTATTTGGGAAAAGGTTTGTAGCTTTTCAGAAAAGTTCAGAAAAATTCCGGGAAAGAAAGAAAACGGGTCGGGTCGCGGGTCAGGATCTTTAATTATTTAATAATTAATTAAAATTAAAGGAAATTTGGTCCAAAAAGATTATCAATCAATCAGATCATTTGACCAAATTCAAATCCGAAGCCGAGCGACGACGACGACGGCGTGAGGGGAGACCCTCTTCTTGACCCTTTAGCAACACGAAGGAGTGCTTCTACTTTAAGGTAGGAGAACTTTTCTTTCCACCACCTATGAGGGACAAATGCTTATTTCATAAAGCAAGAGGGAACAACTCATTTTTCCCTCCACTTCTTTTCCCTCCATTTCCCATTCAACCTATCAATTAGACCCAACAGCATAACCCCCTCACTTTCATGCATCTAAAACTATATATCCGAAATGCACCCAAAATTATAATACCAACATGGTATATAAATATACTGAGATGGTATCAGGTTCATTTATTCAAAACATACAATATTCTCAAAAAAACCTCTATGATACTATCATCTTATATACATATACTGTGATAGCATCATGAAGGACTGCTTCAGTCCTTTAATGAGACACTCCTCGATCCCCCGTGATACCACCGTGGTACATAAATATACTAAAATGGTACAGTCCTTCCCTTAGTCCTCCATGATACCATCATGATATATAAATATACTACGATGGTATCATAGAGGAAGAGTTTGGGCGAAGGGATACTCAAGTAAATATTTTCGGCCGGTTGGGTAAGAAGCGAAATTAATTTAGGAGAGAGCATGAGCGGGTAAATATTTTACATTTTAGGGATATTTTGTGTTGTTTTCCCGTAAAATCACCCTAATCTAAGCCCATAAGTTTCTTAATTCGAACATATATCCGGCCCATCAATTTTAGAGAAATGGATTTCCAGAGGCCCAACAGTTGATTGGAAGACAACTCAACGACCATCACTTTGCTTTCTTCTCCGGCACACACGAAGGGTGGTACGTAAACTCCACTATTTTGTACACAACCCTAATCCCTTTTTTAATTAATTTTTAGCGGTAATTTGTGTATTTAACTTAATTCAATAGTTTGTCTGCTCCTTACTCATAAAGTAAGCTTCATATTTATATGTTCTCAAATTAATTTTCATTTTTTACTTGCTCTTCGTTTAGTCAAATTACAGTTGAGAGTATTTTATATTGTAGACTAAGAGAATTAACATCCATTGGGTGTGACTTTGTAGTTACTTTAATGTTTTAACTTAGCTGTTTCTGTTCTGGATATTTGTTAGTATTGGATTGTTAGTCAAAGAGGTTACTTTTTTTTTTTTTTTTTTTTTTTTGATATAGTGGTCAAGAACACACGTGAAGTATCACTTTTTTGCGAGTTTCACATCCTAACTATTAGCTGTTCCATTTTCCTACCCGGACTAAACCACACCAAGTTGAGTAGATGGTGATAGTTCAGGTAGGAAAAGGGAACAACGGGTAGTTGGCCGGAGGTATGTTTTAATACATAGATGGTAATAATAGTTCAGGTAGGAAAAGCCAGCAATTGATAGTTGGGGTGTGAAACTCGCCCAGGTGTGCTTTTGGCCATTAACTCTATTTTTTAGTCTTGATTCAATTCCCTTTTTTTTTCTTTTTGACCAGATGTTGCATTTGCAGAAAATGCCGTTTAAATAAAAAGTTACAAATTTTAATGTTTTATGCGATCATCTTGTTTGTTTTACAGGTGACAAAGAGATGAAGTTTCTATAAATTGATCTTATACATGGAGGAGAGCCATGGCATTTGCAAGCTTTAATGGCTCTCTCAAACAGATATGAGGAGGTGTTCTGTTTTTGTTTCTGTGATAAAACACACGTCATTCTTTTCCTATTCAACTAATTCTGCAGTCGAAAAGCTTTCTTGTGTTCCTTTAAGTGCTGCGAGACCCTTTCCAGATTATTCGCCTAAAAAACCTTCCATTAGAGACTCTGAACTTGTGCAGCACGTATCAACTTCTATTAAGCAACGCTATTCCGAGCACATTCGGCGTGTTTTAAAGCCCTTTGAATCAAAAATCAGACCTGACCACATTATTTGGGTTCTCATGACCGTAAAGAACGATTACAAACTGGTTCTAGATTTCTTTGATTGGTGGTGTCAACGGAGGGACCCGTCAATTGAGGTCCGTTGTATTATTGTACATATTGCTGCTGCTCAAAAAGATGCAAGGACAGCACATAGGCTTATTCATGATTTTTGGGCAAGACCCAGTGTAGATGTGACAGTTTGTTTCTCCCAGTTTGTTGAAAAATTAATATATACTTATAAGGATTGGGGTTCTAATCCATTTGTTTTCGATATTTTCTTCCAAGTACTTGTTGAGTTGGGAACTCTAGATTATGGAAGAAAACTTTTCGATAAAATGTTGCACTATGGCTTAGTTCTATCTGTCTCTTCATGTAACTTATTCCTTTCACGTCTCTCGCATGAGATTGAGGGGCACAAAATGATGCTAAAAATCTTTAATGAGTTTTCTGAAGTGGGTGTTTGCTGGGATAATGAATCTTATAATATAATGATCCATTCTCTTTGTCGGGTAGGGAAAGTTAAAGAAGCTCATAACTTACTCCTGCAAATGGAGCTGAGGGGCTGTATGCCCGATGTTGTAAGTTACAGCACTGTGATTAATGGATACAGTGCCACTGGACAGCTTGAACCAGTGTTGAAGATCATCGAAGAAATGCAAGTAAAAGGATTGAAGCCAAATGCATTTACTTTTAACAGTATAATTCTTCTTTTGTCTAAGACTGGCAAAGTGCTTGATGCTGAGAAAATCCTGAGGGAGATGACTTCCCAGGGAATTGCTCCAGATAATGTTGTTTACACAACTCTTATAGATGGCTTCTGCAAAACTGGGAACATAAGTGCTGCATACAGACTATTCAATGAGATTCAATGTTTTAACATTAGTCCTGATTTGATAACATATACTGCCCTCATTTCTGGTCTGTGTCAAACTGGAAATATTGCTGAAGCAGATAAGCTTTTGAATGATATGCTTGGCCGGGGGTTAGAACCTGATGAATTCATTTATACAACACTTATTGATGGTTATTGCAAGGCAGGGGAGATAAGGGCAGCCTTTTCTCTTCACAACAAAATGGTTCAGATGCAGTTGGTGCCAAATATTGTGACGTACACTACACTGGTAGATGGGCTCTGTAAACTAGGGGAACTTGATACAGCAAACGAACTTCTCCAAGAGATGTGTGGAAAAGGTCTTGAACTGAATATCTACACGTACAACTCACTTGTTAATGGTCTTTGTAAAGCTGGAGATGTAAAGCAAGCGGTAAAGTTGATGGAAGATATGGAAGCTGCTGGGATCCATCCTGATGCTTTTACTTATACTACTCTAATGGATGCTTATTGCAAGTTTGGAGAGATGGACAAGGCTCATGGACTACTACGTCAAATGTTGCTCAGAGGACTCCAACCCACGATAGTTACATTCAACGTTCTGATGAATGGCTTTTGTATGTCAGGGATGCTAGAAGAGGGTGATAAATTGTTGAAGTGGATGTTGGAGAAGGGCATAATACCAAATGCTACTACCTACAATTCTCTTATGAAGAAGTATAGCGTGCGAAATGATATGCGTACGACGTCAGAAATTTATAAGGGGATGCTGGGCCAAGGAGTTGTACCAAATGCCAATACCTTTAACATATTGATACGAGGACATTGCAAAGCTAGAAATATGAAAGAGGCTTGGTTTTTGCACAAGGAAATGATCAAGAAGGGATTTACTCCCACATTAGATACTTATCATGCACTCATCAAAGGGTTTTTAAAGAGGAAAAAGTATTCTGAGGCCAAAGAAATGTTTGAAGAGATGAGAAGACATGGTTTATTGGCAGATAAAGAGCTCTACTCCATCTTTACGGATATGAACTATGAACAAGGGAACTTTGATTTGGCACTTGAGCTTTGTGATGAAGCAGTAGAAAAGTGTCTTGCAGACAAGAATGATAATAGGACTACGTGATGGTTCTCATGTTGCTAGTTTTGAAACTAGTGATGGAAAACCAGTTGTCTTGCTCCCCGTGATGCTAAGCCTTTTTGTGTTGTCAAGTCAGTTCAAGTTGTTACTCTTTTAAGTCATCAGATAATCTTTTGAAACAGGTGAGTTTATTATACTTGGTAATTGCGTATTTTTACTCATTTCCATTTCTTCAAGGAACTAAAGCTGAGTAAAGTTTTAGATGCATGCTGCAATTTAGCATTTCAGTGCACTTTTGCTCTCTCTGCTTCGCTTAGATTTGTACCATGCGATGCAGGGAGGTGAAAGGAGGACTGATGATCACCTTTAAACAAGCCTGCTTGGATCGGAAAGAAGCACGAAAGCTAGGTAAACAAATGCAAATTCCAGTTTCCTCCGCTAGTATAAGGTGGAAAACAGAACACATTTGACTAGACTTTTTTTTTTCTTCTTTTTCTTATAAGCCTTTATATGAACTTCTTTGATAAGGGTACAGAAATTTAAATGGACTTGCACATTGTTGTGGTATCCTTTTATTTTGGTGGGTTTTGGGCGAGTAGGGGTGGGGTGGGAGGTTCTCTGGTGTCGAGTATGTAAAGCCAGTTCCAAGGCGCAGCATTATTCAACCTATATTCGATGTTCATAGCTGCTGAAGTGCTAGTGATTTGATCTAACTTTCTTCATGAATCTGTTGCTGTGGGCTTGGAGTTCTACTGCATTGAAGTAAACTACAGTATACCACCCAAGATTGCCCATCCGTCTGTGAATTTGGATAAAGATACCAGTAGATTGTGCTTTTCTAAGCTTGTAATAAATGTCAAAAAGCACCTGAAGACTAGGAGAAGATTCATGAAAGGCTATTGTTTTGATATGTGGAAGTGGCGGTTCAAGGAGTGCATGATTGTTTAACGTGGTTGAATCTGTTGAAGGGGGTTATATGATATTCAATTGCTATTTCTTGATATGTATGAATTTTTCAATTAGCTCATACGGTTTGCTAACTATGCCATAGACCTGGTGGTATCAGTTTCAGGAGAACTAAATTGTATTTCATGCAATCAATTTAACTTCCAATTTAAGTCAAAAGCAGTAGTAATCAAGTATCTGTTCTGCTCAATTTTTTTTTTTTTTAACCGCAATCTCCACTGAAGCTAAGTAAATTCTTTGGCGAGGAAATTGATGTTGCTTTGAGGTAGCTTTGCTGTTTTATTCTTTTATTAATGTTATGATCTAATTAAAAGGTTGTATACATTGTATGATATGCTATGCTTCTGTGGTTGAGGTCTCGCGGTATTTAAAATAACAAGGACAATATTTGCGCTTTCAGAGTTGGTCATGGGTTTTATCTTAAGAGTTGCTTTCTCTGTTCGGCGACAAGATACAATTGCTCCAATACAAACTGTAGTTTGTATATTAGTATAATGGTGATCTCATAATCACACGGCATAACTACAAGATGAAGCTAGTCAAAAGCAGCAGGCAGTAAAGAACAAGGACCGTGCAATGATCTGCTTTAGCAATATGGCTATCTGAAGGTGCAGAGGGACCTGGGCCCTCAGCAGTCCTCGCTGTCTCCTTCGAGCAGGTGTAGTTGCAGCGACTTGGACGAACCACTCTGTATACACCGGTGCTTGTTAAAACATAGGGATCCTTCCTGTTATCCTGTCCAAATGAGAATATGTACCCTAAAGCAGGCAATGGACTATTGGGGACTGAGCTGCAGTTGAGAGGGGAATCATGAGCACAACTGAACGGTATGCCTCTTGTTGTAAAGTTCCCACTGTTATACGGATTTTCTTGAGCTGCCCAAAAGTTCTTAGCATACAAATCTCCATAAAGGTAACTGCCAATGTAACCATCCTTCTGTTAAGTTTGGTTTGCAAAATTTGAAGTTGCTTCAATCTTATATTCAAAAGGGCGTTCATATTTACCTTCCATATATGCAGGGATCAGTCTTGGAGCGATAAACATAGCCACCTGATATGGCTGCAGATCCGACCTCTTTATTTACTTCAGAATGGCTGTATCCTAACACTGGGAAGATGGAATCCACAAAATCATCAGCTGAAGCATTTTTAAAGCGGAAAGGACCTTCATACATGCTCCATCCATAATTTCCCCCTTTCGTGATGATGTCAACTTCTTCATAATGATCCTGCATGATTCAAATGATTGTCAGAAAGTCGGGATCAACATACAAGTCAGCATGTTATGGAGGTCTGTTGAAAAAGATCTTATCAAACAGAGAAGTGATAGCTCTCAACAAGAGTAAGCTTGTCGTTGAACCTGGCCAACATCCGCACAGATGAAGTAAGAAGGCCTTTCTGAATCGAAGCTACAGCGCCAAGGGTCTCTCAGTCCTAGCGCCCAAATTTCAGGCTGCAAATCTTTGTCTTGTGAATAAGGATTATCTCGAGGAACTGAATAGTTACCCCAGTGTCCAAGGTCTGATATTTCTTCTTGACCTGATGAAAAAATCACCTAGTGTTCATGATATAGCTCAAGAAAATGCAAGCAAGGCAATTTGCCTTGTAGTTTGTGTCAATTATTGTAAAAAAGCAAAGTGCTCACTTGGTATGTTATCAATATCCACCCTCATAATTTTTCCAAGCAAGGACTTCTTATTTTGAGCAAAATTGAAAGAGTCACCCTTGCTTCCACCATCTCCCATCATAAAGTAGAGATATCCATCTTCGGGGCCAAAGAGAATCTGTCCTCCATGATTAGCTGTAAATGGAAGTCCCATGGTAAATATTCTCCTCACTTCTGATGGTTTCGCCTTCTCGGCCTACAGGGTGTATGAAATATCAATTAAACGTGACAAATAAATATATAGTGCTTGCAATGAAACATTTATATGGAGTTGGAGAAAGTTCTAATCCGATACATAATTGTACTATTTCACTCCCCTCAAAGTTTTAAGGTTCAACTTGTCAAAGGCATAATTAAGTAAATAGTTTAAGATTTTAGCCAAGATGGTAGCACAATTCAACATGGTATCAGAGCATGTCGAGGTCAAGAGATCAAGTCTCACTGCCATGGCCAACACGTGAGGAGTATTGTTAATGATATAATTTAAGTAAATAAAATCTAATAATTGTTTATCCAGCTGCTGTTTAAGAACACAATGGAGTGAAAACCAACCATTGATGGACTTGGTGCAGTCCCATTAGCACTGAACTCTGCAACGACAGTATGGTATTGGCATGGCTGCTTATTATCCTCTGGGTTTATCTTAGAAGGGTCACAACCAACATCTGAATTACAAGCACATCTGCCAGCACAACTAGGGGATTTAGACTTGTCACAGTTAAATGATGCAAAAAACCTTCCATTCTTGGCAAAGTTTGGATGGAAAGCCATTCCCATCATCCCAAATCTTGCATCTAAATAAACCTGATCTGTCAAATCAGCAAATGGGCTTGATTCATCAAGTTCCATTGCTTCTCCTGAGTCTTGATCAGGTATAGTTGCTACCCAAATTTTTCCAGCCTGATTGGAGAAGAATGCTCGGTTCGATCCATCGGGATGAGGGACCATGTTAAGGTAAGCTCCATCCGCAATCTTCTCAAAACACATGCCATTGGGAGGCTGCAAAGTTTCATTTTTCTTGAGTGGAACTTGTTCTCCATTGAAACAAAATGAATCTTTATCTGAGTTTCCACCAAATGCTTGACAGAAATCGGTTTTCGATTGCCAAAAGTCTGTTAGCAAGGAGGAGTTTGAGTTTTTGGTCCCTCCTGCTTTGGATTGCAAGGATGGTGCAAAAGGAGAATTTGCTATTGGTATGTTTTGGCAAGAATCCCAAACAGATGAACAAAAGCTAGCTGATGTAGCAGTTGAATTGCAAAGGACAGGAACTGGTCTTGGCCCTGATTTCACCTTAAACAACTCTGCTGAGAACTGATCACATGTCTGCAAAAAACGAAAAAACAAAAAAAGGCAAATCTTTTGGATTAATTTTAAAATAGAATTACCTTGGAATTAACCAAGTCTTGCAGAAACTTAAGAACAACAACAAAGTTTGTCCAATAGATGTTGAAACTATTCTGATGTAAGTTGTAAAAAGCCATGTTCTTTCTTCAAGAATTTGGGAAAAAGAACAAATAAAGCTAGCCCCATTAAGAAAAATTAAAGGAGACCTTTTAAATGCTGCAACTTCAATTTCCACTAACATGTATGAGAATGAAAGTAGGAAACTTAAGATCAGCTTTAAAATAGAACTACCTTGGAATTAACCAAGTCCTGCAAAAACTTAGAAGAAGAGCAGAGTCTGTTGATCAGATGTTGAAACTATTTCCTATTTGAGTTGTCAAGAGTCATATTCTTACTTCAAGAATTTGACCAGAGTAGCAAATTAAGCTAACCCCATTAAGAAAAAAATTAAAGTAGATTACTTTTGAAATGCTCCAACTTCAATTTCCACAAACATGTTTGAAAATGACATTAGGAAGAGCAAAGTCTGTTCATCAGATGTTGAAACTATTCTAATGTAAGTATCCAAAATTTATATTCTTTCTTCAAGAATTTGACAAAAAAAGAAAATGAAGCTAACTCCATCAAGAAAAATTAAAAGAGAAAACTTTTAAAATGCTCCATCAATTTCCATAAACATTCTTGAAATGAAATTAGGAAACTTACTGAGCAGATTATTGACTTGACAGCAGAACTACATGCAGTGTCAGATATATTCATACCCTCAAAAATCTTCTTTAATTGCGCATCTTTGGAAGAGTCACAACACACTTTTCCATTATATAGACAAAAAGCCAAAGGCTTTTTTGGAATAGCAGGTGCTCCTACATATATACAATGAATAATCAGCAAAAGAAAACAAAAATTCCTATAAAAATGACACTTTGATAGAGATTGAACTACCCTCATCATAAAGATTCTTGAAAAAACTTACTCAAATCTGTGCATAAAGGGAGTGAATAAGATGGAGAGATGAAGTTATACAGAAGAAGACAAATTAATGAGAACAGCATATTAAGGTTTTTATTCATTTTGGGAAAGATGAAGCAGAGAGGACAAGAACAAACATGCAGCAGCAAATCTGGATTTTACTTCCTTCTAGTGCTTATCATGATGATGGATGGAGATACTTGAAGTAGCACTACACTACATATATAAAAAAATTATATATAAGTGAATAGATAATAAAAAGAGATAAGTAAACATTTCCTACCATATTCTATAGAAAAAGTTCCCATTAATAATATGAGTTTTAACTTCGCAATGATATAGGCGGATTCAACATACGAAGTTTATGAGTTTCTAATGTGATTTCAAGTTAACGTATATAATAACGATTGTTTCACAGTTAAATATTCAGTAAGTTTCTTAATGCATATATAGAATTCGGGTAAAAGCTATTGAGTTCACGTGAACCGACTTGTTACATTATGACTCTGTCCCTGTGCACTAATAGCTAGTGTAAAGGAAGCTTTTTGATATAAGGTCACAGACAAATCTAGGATTTAAACTCTGAGTTTAATCTTTAAGATTTTTAGCATTGAAATCATTGTATTTCTTAAAATTATGGTTTCATATATGCTCTTTACTAAATTTTGGTAAATTTTTACACATAAATTATGCTTTGTGTAAAAAGTACTGATTCGTATGAGCCCGACATCACAACGTTGCATCCTACTCTATGCAATTTCACTTAAAAGATAATTATAAATAACCTTTATTACAAGTTGAATTAGTAACCTCGAAAATAAGAAAATACATGTCATTAGCTGGTCTAGCATAATATGTTAGTAATATACATAGTATAAAAATTTTTGATACTATCAAATTATATAATTAAGTTAAATCCATAAAATATAAGTTGCAGAAGGTGTTTGAATTTTTTTTCATGCTCTTTTAAGGTATGATGAATTATGTGTACAGAAAGGTTCCAAGTTGTTAAAGGGATTGTTAGAAATTGGGAGCGACGATTGAGCAATAATTCAAGACTTTGGATTTGACTTAAGCCACTCCACAAAATCTCAGTGGATGAGTAGTGGTTGAAAAGGGCAGTAATGATAAAGGACCAAATATATATTTTATTATTACCCATAAAAGAAGTTGGAAATATTTGCTTTCCCCTTTTCAAAAGACATTCAATTGATATAACTGCCTTTACATTTATTGCTTTTAAATTTTCTTGCTGATTGTACTTGCCTACAATTTAAAAGGTTGTCTAGTGGGTTCAGACTTCAGCCACTACATTTTTTTTTTTTTTTTTTTTTTCATCTTGGTGAAACTTTCGTGTACTTCAACCATAATAAATTTGGTTGAGAAAGATCACTTTCTTGTACACGATTTACCACTATTCGTACCAATCGACATTCATTTTTCCTCTTTTTTCTTTTGAATGGGTATATTATTATTTTTAAATATTTTTTGCTTGTATAGCGTTGAATGTGATAAAATTATCTGACCAAAATTGAAAAATTTATGCTACACTTCTGAATTGATAAAAAATATATCGAGATAAAGTTCTTTCACTAGATACATAGCAGATACGGAAGAAACTCATAGTCAACCCTGAATCGTACCGGTGCTAACTTGGCTAAAGATGGAAGAACTCTTAATTGTTCGAGAACTTGGTCATGAGTCTGCTTCGTTTATGCCCGATAACAATGTTCCGGAATGATCTATCTGGAAGGTCCAAGGTGCCCCGACGATCGTCAATCCAACACCGGCTAATAACTTCGAAATATTCGGAATTTCATCTTATAACATTCAATAACCACTATCTTATCCGTGAAACATGCAGGAAAGGCTAGGAATTAGTTAGGAGTAGACTTGCCTATAAGTACGTATCTCCCTCTTCCCAACACAGTAAGGGACATTCAATACAAAAAATTTGGTAAAATCATTGTCATCCAGTGCTCATTGTTACTCTGTGAATCAGTTCGGATCAATCAATAAGAACTACTACTTCTCTTTATTTGTTGTTTCTACTGGATTATTTACTCTAGTATCATTATTAGGGGTGTTTATGGTTCGGTTTGGGTCGGTTATTGATTTAAATCATAACCAAACAAATTTAGTCGGTTTTTAAATGTCTAAAACCATAACCAAACCAAATAAAATAATAACCACCGGTTTGGTTATTATCGGTTTGGTTCGGTTTGATTCGATTTTTTGGTTTATGACTAGCCGCCATGAGACTTATTAGTAAAACATTAAAAAGTTGAAAAAGACAAGTCTTTTTTTTTTTTGTGCAAACGATAACTTTTATTTATAGTTTAAGGTGGAACATACATCATAGAAACATTTTCACTATTAGTGATAGTGTAGTAGTCAAGTTACAGTGGGAGTAAATGGTTAAAGCAACAACTCCCCCATTACATTAAGTAACATTCTTTCATCTAGAAATCACGGGTCTTAAACAATCATGTGGAATAAGTAGATCAAAATTAAATCAATGATTAAAAGGTATAAAATATTTATAATTATTTATGAAAAACTACTATTATACATATAAATAATTATAAAAATTATGTATATAAATTATCGGTTTGGTTCGGTTATTTTTTAATAGAACCATAACCAAACCAAATATTATTGGTTTCTAAAATTTAAAACCAAACCAAACCAAATCAAATATCGATTTTTTTATTCGATTTGGTTAAATTTTCGGTTTGGTTTTGGTTTTAACCAAAACCGTGAATAGCCCTAATCATTATGACGCTATTTCCATTGTTTTTACATTGTCAAAGGATCTCCTAAAAATTGCCTTGGAAAATTATTTGTTTTCAGTCATTAGCTGTATTTTGTTTAGATATAAACGTAATTGACGCTAAAAATAATTTTTGGAGATAAAATATTGGATAATGCTTCGGCTATTGTTTTGAATCTTATTAAAGGTTGATAATAATGTTTACATGTTGACTGATATTTATTCAGCTACTTGTAGAAAAACAGATTATGATTATATATAAAGTCGAGAATCATCATGTAAACGATATTTTTCCATCACTTCCTAAGTGATTTCTTTTCCATTTGTGTAAAATATTCTCTTTGAAAAAAAAATATCTTGCCACTTAAGACTAACCCAACACAGTAACATAATTTTTTCAAGAAAATGTTGAAAAAACACATGTTACGGACACAACTTGATCTATTATTATTAGCATATAACAAGGTTGGCTTATTGTATGTGAAAATATTGATGTACTTCCCCTCTAACCGGACATCAAGAAACGCAGGAATAAGACAATTAATGATGGTCACATGATCATATTCTTGCCAATACTAATGATGGTATCATTATCTCAGATGTTTAAACAATTAATGCAAAATAACAAAGAGATCTCAACCTATATTTTAATATGAACAAACTGATCAATGCCATATTACTTAATATTAAACGCACGTTTGTCCTATGAACTATATATCTCCTGTTCAATAACCAAATTGCAGCTCTAAATTATTCCAATGTTTGTCCGGCCATATGATTACCACATTAAGGAGTAAATTTCATATATAGTCACTCAATACCAAATTACTTAGAAAGTCACTTGATTTACTTTTTCTTTTATCACAATAAAGTCACTCATTATTGAAAAACTCTCGAAAAATCTCAGACACCATTAAAGCTTCTTTCGAGTAACAAAACTCATGAGTTAATTATGTGTTCTGTAAAAAATATATTGGAGCAAAAACCTTCCACTTTCTATCTGGTGAACTCTGGAATTTGCCCACAAAATGGGGACTAAAAATATACTGATAACGGTTGTAACGGGTGAGATTCACGGGATTTCTGTTTAGCTTATTCTATAAATTCTCCCGTCTACCCATCATTGTACTTATCTAGTTAAACTTGCTATTACACATATTCTTTAGCAAAATCACTATTCATGGTTGTTTATCAGTAGTTATTTTACTGTTCGGATCAGAATATTCGATAAGAATCTCTTTATCTTTTCCCCTCTCAGTTATTTCAATACAATTATCTATTCTGCTACTTTAATTACATTGTTTTTATGACATTCACATTATCAAAATCTTAACTGATTTGGATTAATCACGTTGCTTGTAACCTTCATCTTAACAGTTTAAGTGATTGACTTAATTAACAAATTTTAGGTTAAACAAGTTAAATATTTTTATTTTAATAAAATTCATTTCAGACGCTATGTCTAACAAAACCCATAAAAGCAAATGTTAATAGTCCACATAAAAAAATTTGAAATTGAGATTGAATTTATTTCCTTTGACCTTGAACTTTCTGTTATTTGTGTCTTGTTGTGGTGTGGTCCATCGAAAATGCAGCAAGTCTAGAAAAAATTGGTACAAGTGACATTTTACACAAGTAATCACTTTTAAGGATGCCTTTAAAACATGTTACTAGTGCAACTTTATCCATTTTAGTTACTATTTTTGGACAAATGTGTGCCTTGAACACCATTGCCAAACCCATCACGTCCATCACTCATAACCACCATCCAGTGGCGGAGCCAGGATTTTCAGTAAGGGGGTTCAAAAATATGAAGAAGTAAACATACGAAGAAGCCAAGGGGGTTCAACATCTACCATATATACATAAAAAATAATTTTAACCTTCAATATACACTGTAATTTTCTGCCGAGGGGGTTCGGATGAACCCCCTTGGCTACACTTGGCTACGCCCCTGCCACCATCCCCTCACTCTAAATTTATTTCACTGGTTCAAATAAAATTTTAGATCAGTAGTATGATGTTTGAATGCCTACAAACTAAATTTCAGACCAATATCTGAAGTTTGTGCTACTAATTAACTATTAGTAACAACCAAGATAATTTTTGTTGGAGTATCACATAGGTGAGATAGGGGTCCTTAGTTTCTTTATACGGTCTCGGACAATTCTCCCCTCATGAGCTAGTTTTTGCGATTTTGTTAGGCTCAAGATTTATTTTTTAATAATTTTTGTGGTTATAACTCTTCTAGATTCGCACCTCCATTAACACGCCCCTTAAATCCTCACCACTAATTTTTCTACTAGTTAGATCTTACTTTTCCTCCCAAACTTACCATGTTCTTCTTTGACAACAACTAGTAGTTGTTCCATCTTTCGTAGTGATGATCATGTATTCATGTTCGAGAGTCTACAATTTTCTACATACGCAAATATGAATCCCAACACTAATCCTTCTTCTTCATTATCTTCCATGTCTTCTACACGCTCCACCTTCAATTTACTCGTATTTTTAATGAGAAAGGGAAGGCCAATTACTGTGTCAATAAGGTCTTTGCATTGTCACGGAATATCTCGATGAAACCAGCAATTATTTATTAAGGAGTGAAGAGTGGAATGTTTATAGAACATTTTAAACCGTGGCTAACTTGTAAATACATGATAAGAAAGTGGCTATACTAAGTAAATAATCCCATTGTGTTGGACGGCCCAATATAAATGAACTGGGCTACCTCCCAGATGGTCTAAGTTGACGTAAACTGGCCCATGAACACTGGATTTTCAAAAAATTGTGCGTATTGTCATTCGGGCAATTTGTAGGATTGTCCTTCGCTGGGGGTGGTCTTTAATTTTTACCCCTCAAAATGGTGGTCTTTAAAATTTGTCCTTCAGGCAGAAATTCTGCCTTAAATGATTTGCAAAATTCTGTCTCTCGAAATTCTGCCGTGTGAATTTTTTTTTTATTTTTTTATTTACTGAGCTTCGGTTCGAACACACAATCTCAGGATATTAGGCAAAGGACAAAACTTAAAGACCACTAATTTGAAGGGCAAAAATTAAAGACCACCCCAAATGAAGGACAATCCGCGCAGAAAAAAGTTGTCATTCATATGGACTGGTCTTTAATTTTTGGCCCTAGACTTTCACTGTTCCCTATTTCCCAAATAAACTCACTGTTCCTTGTATCAATTTCTTCAATTTAATTGAGCTGAATCCGACTTTTTGAGTATTAACTATTCTTTTGAACAAAATGGGACTGGAATATTTATTTTGCAGAGAACTACTTCCTCTGTTTCAAAATGTTTTTCTTACTTTTTTTTTTTTTTAGTCCGTTTGAAAAAAAAAATTCTTTCTTTTTTTAATAACTCTTTAATTCCAATTTTTCACATGTCATATTTAAGACCACAAAATTAAAGGACATTTTATTACATTCTATATTTTTTTAATTTAAGACCACAATTTTTTTTTAAAAAAAATTACTTTCTTAAACTACATGCCTTGTCAAACTAAGACAAATATATTCAAGAAATAACATATTTTAAAAATGTTTTTGAGAAAAGAAGAAGTTAACTAAAGGGGGATTACGGAAAAGGCTCAAATATGCCATTGAACTATCGGAAATGTCTTATTTATACCACTCGTCAATAGTTTGGCTCATTTATGCTATCTTCGTCACCAAAATGACTCATTCACGCTATTTTTTATTAACACCGATTTTACAATACCAGATATGACACATGGCCTCCAATTAGATGTACACATTGTTTAATTAAACCAGCCCAATTTTAAATCTCAAATTAATAAAAAATCCGAACCAAATTAATGAAAAATGACATGAATGGGCCATTTTAGTAACAACGATAGTATAAATGAGCCAAACTATTTACGAATGACATAGATGAGCTATTTCCGATAGTTCGATGTCATATTTGAGCCTTTTCCGGAAGGATAATATTCAGGTCCCACTTCTTCTAGAACTAGAAAAGCATCACAATGAAGTACTAGTAATTTCAAGTTTAACATGGTCAATTCTTGGCCATAAAGCTTACCAACAACCATCTTCCATAATCCATGTAACTTTTTATCTGTTAACTACTCTCAAAATTAATTGTTCAGTGTGAAGGCCTTCACTGCCCAATGTCTCTTTCAGCTTATGCGCTAATGTTTTAATTTCATAAACATTACAAGAAAGTATAGAAATTACAATAAAAAAATTAATATTTGGCAGCAACTTAGTTTTATTGTTGGCAAATGAATTTTTTTGTTACCAAACAATTTAATTTTGCTGTCATAGTATTGATTTTTGTTGCAAAAAGTACTTTTGGAGACAAAAAAAAATTGTTGCACGTCATTACAATAACTGCCGTTGCGAAAAGTTTATGCAACAAAATATTTTTTTTTATTGCCAAAAGTACTTTTTGCAACAATAATCAGTCTATGGCAAGACAAAAAATTTGTTGTCAAATATCTTTTTTCTTGTAGTGAAACATTGAGTCAGAAATGCTCTTTATTTGCTCCCTCTGGATAAAAAAAAGTATTCACTTAGCCTTTTTTTCTTCGGTCAAAAAAGTGTCCACTTATCAAATTAAGAAAGAATTAACCTTATTTTTTCAGATTTGCCCCTATTAAGTGTTATGTGATCTATTTATCAATACCTATTTAATTAGGAACACTTTTGTCAAATTACCTATTTTTATATAGAAGTTAGTACTTTCTTAAGAGGTATGCAAATGGTTAAATGGACACTCTTTTTGATCTAGAGGGAGTATCAAACAAAATCACTCAAAATGCATATTATCTTTATTTGTCCCATCTCAAATTAGTTGTTGTAAAAGTAGTTTGTAATATGTGGGGGAGTCCCACCTCGATGGCCACATTTCATTATATTGGCTACATATAGCTAAGCCCATGTAGTTTAGTGGAATGAATAATGACATATTTATAAGATATGTGCATTTATATATTTATCCTATATATAGGCAAGGATCCTAAAAGTCATTATATTGGCTACATATAGCTAAGCCCATGTAGTTTAGTGGAATGAATAATGACATATTTATAAGATATGTGCATTTATATATTTATCCTATATATAGGCAAGGATCCTAATCTTTTGTTGTCCTCACAGCCGGCCCATAAGGACCCACGTTAGTACTATATAAAGTTGCATAGTTGGCTTCTTGTCGTCCTCACAGCCGGCCCATAGGGACCCACGTTAGTACTATATAAAGTTGCATAGTTGGCTTCTTGTTGCTTTGTCCCTTTGCAATTTTCACTTTGCAAATTCTTTTGCATACTTGGCCTTTGTAATTGGTTTACATTGATATTGTATTAACTTTTTGTGAATTTCTTTTTTGCTCCTTATTAAATTATTTTTTACTCCTTCATCTCAAAATATTTGTCGTGTTACACTTCTGGAGGACCAATTACATAATTTAAATAATATTTATTTAAAAAAATCACTTTATTGATAAAAGCATTGCAATTTATAGCATTATTCATATAATTTTTAAATATCTAAATTTTAAATTTTAAAATATTGAATTAATCTAATCCAATATAGCTCCGAAGATTAGTTAAATTGCCTTTTAAAAAAAACATGACAAATATTTTGGGACGGTGGAAATATGTTATTTGTTCTTATACGTTCTGGTTAAATTTAAGCAATTTGGAGCCAAATTTTCTTTTACTGCTAGAGCATTTATTAGGTCTTACTATATCTTTTATTAAACCTCCAATATTTTATTTCTTTAGTGAGCTCATATGCGTTTATAAATATATGTCCTAAAATCATGTTTAGGCATAGTTTTAAAATCTTTTACTTTAGTAATGCAAGTTAATTATTATTTATTAATATTTTTGTAAGATCATTAGGTTTATTTGTGTGAAGACTCGAAAGTAAGGTTATAAATATTGCAGTATAAATTTGGAGTTCTTGAAAGATTTTGTTGTGTCAGATGATTCTAGAAGATGAAAACATGAGTTTGTCTAATATGAGTGAAAATAATATACATTATAATTTTTTTAAATGAGTTCACGGTAAACACAAAATGAGTTTGAAGCAGGGTTGAGTTAGAGTGTAGGCTACGAGTTTGGTCGGATTCGGTAGCGCTTTGATTCAAACTTATAAACTTTCTTGCTCCGTGTCTAATTTGAAGTAAATAATTTCATCAAAATGAAAGTTAAAGATGTTCAAATAATTTCATCAAAACGAAAATTAAAGATGTTAAAAGGAGTGAAAGGCAAGTTTTGCTTTTATATATTGGAAATATATTTATTTTAGATTTTATTATTATACAGTAAAATAGTGTAACACTAATTATATCCTTAATTAAAATATCTACTCTTATATTTTGAATTTGGGCCTCATGACTAGTATTTAATTATATATCTAAATGACTTGGGTCATGTCGGATCTTTAAATAAAGGTCTTATTTATTTTGAACATTTTTTTTTTGTTTATTTAATAGTTAAATTTTAAATTAAACAGAAGCGTCTGTTCACAAAAGGAGCGTTTCTTCATAAACAGGCTCCTTCTGAACCTCTATAAGCAGAGGCGAATTCAGGATTTTAAGAGGATGGGTTCACCATTTTAAATAAAAAAAAATTAAAAAAAGGAAGTGTATTTAGTTAGGTTCGATCCCACGACCTTAAAGGATTAAACCCAAGGCTTAACTGGTGCTCCACTCAATCTAGTTTGACCATGTGTTTCTTCAGTTAATATTAGATATATTTTAAGAATTATATACATAATATACCGAGTTTAGTCGGGTGACCATGTGTTCACGTGACCCATTTTTTATGCCTAAATTCGCCCTTGTCTATAAGTACAGACTCATCGCTGAAGAAGCGATACAATTTGCGTGGATGATTTCAGGCTTAGTTGTATTGTGATAGAGATTTGCTTGTAATCCCCAAAGAATATACAAGCAATAACTCTTGAATGATAGTGATCTTTCACGCCTCAAAGCCTTAATTTCTCTGTTATTCTTCTATTCTTTCTAACAGTTGTGATATCTCACTTCTTTGGAGTTAATTTGACTAATCTTCAAAGCTAAGCTAGAGTAGATCAACTCAATATTCTACAATTAAAAAAATAACTTTCGAAATCCGAATGATGCCACATAAATTGAGACAGAAGAAATATTAAATTAGTATATAAAAAATATTCAATTTCATAAATTAAAGAGTGTTAGTTCTGACCATGCAAAATACAGTAGTACATATAAACAATTCAAATCAAAGTTACAGTTCAGCGAACTCATAATTAATGCACTAGGTATGCCTCTATTTAATTTGCCCCCACCAGTATTTATATCTCAAACCAAACACTTACCAAGTATACTATCACTTCATTGCATCTTCATTCTTCTCATCTTTGAACATGGCTGAAAATGATTTAAAAATATTAGGTGCATGGCCTAGTCCATATGTTATGAGGCCACGTATAGCTCTTAACATAAAATCTTTGGGTTATGATTTCTTGGAAGAACAATTTGGTTCTAAGAGTGATCTTCTCCTTAAATCAAATCCTGTTTACAAGAAAATCCCAGTTCTAATTCATGATGGAAAGCCTATTTGTGAATCTCTCATTATTGTTCAGTATATTGATGAAAATTGGAATTCTGGTCCCTCTATTCTTCCTTCTGATCCTTATGATCGTGCCATTGCCAGATTTTGGGCCACTTATATTGATGATAAGGTGTGTGCTTAATTTTCAATTTCTTGCTTTCAGTTTCATCTGTTCTTGTCTCCTATAGTTGAGTTATAGAGCCCGGAGCCTAAAGGGCATTTTTTTTCGAGGAAATCAACCAAAAGGGCATATTAAACATGGGACAAACCAAAATGGTAGGCTCATTCAATATCTGCTAAGGAATCTATTTATTTTAATTAATTATGCAGCTAGCAAAAACAATTTGTTTTTTTTTATTGGGACCGTGAACTGGTATGCGAACAATTATTACATATACAATCCAATCATAATTTTTCTGGATATACAGTTTTAGATGTCCTGATGATGTAAGTTACTCACCAAAATGGTAGGCTCATTCAATATCTGCTAAGGAATCTATTTATTTTAATTAATTATGCAGATAGCAAAAACAATTTGTTTTTTTTTATTGGGACCGTGAACATAATTTTTCTGGATATACAGTTTTAGATGTCCTGATGATGTAAGTTACTCTCTCTGTTTAATTTTATTTGTTCATTATATTAAAAATACGTTGTTATTTTTACTTGTCCATTTTAGCATATCAAGAGAAAAAAAAAAATCTTATTTTACACTAACATCAATTACTGATTTTCAAATCATTCTTCAAGTCTATTGACACTATACACCAATTATTATGAGTATTATGGTAAAATATATACTTCATTTAGTGATTCTTAAGGGACGTGCACCGACAAAAGTGGACAAGTAAATATAAACGGAAGGAGTATATTTGAAATGCTTTACTGTTATTTTTTTATAATTATTATTTTAGTACTATTTGTAATTAAATTATTTCTCTTTTATTTACAACATAAATTTGAATTTTAGCTTCAATTGTCAAGATAATTACATGAGATTTTTATCTATATTTTCATATTTTTGACTTGTTACTTGAAATAATTTCATTTAAACTTTTAATTTTTTTTTAATCATGATTCAAAATCTTTTTTCTCTTATCTCAAGTTCAAATGGGTCTTATCCTTTTGTATTTTGAAACTGAGCGTTTTTCATTTTTTCGTCTTTATGTTATTTGTTTATTGTTATTGCATCATTTATTGTTAGTATTAATTGAGACTTTTTTATTAGCTTGTTATTTGATATTATACCATTGAATACATATTTCACTCCATTTAACAAAATATCGATAAACATATATATTCTTTTTATGCCGTCACTTGGCTTAATGAGGTACTTTTGTCTCTGCTATATATATATATATATATATATATATATATATATATATATATATATATATATATATATATATTAAGTATCAAAAAGTACAACAACAAAAATAATAAAGATACACCTTAATCCCGAGCTAATTTGTGATAGATCTAGTTTGGTCCGTTTAGTCACATTTGCTTCAATATTACAAAAACTAAATTCTTATAAACATGATTATAGTCTTGATTCAAATTTCTGAAGAAAAGTATTTCCAAACAATCTTTGAAAAAAATACTTTGAGCAGATTTCTCCAATATTGTTTAAATGCCTACACGCCATTATTATTCATTGTTTTTATTTATTTATATGTGATCAATAAAAAAATACAAACAATCCAACCAAATTAGTAGGTACAGTGTGACAAGTGACTGAACCATGCATTTTAATGAGCGAATTCAAAGAAAAATATAAAATGTCACGTTAAAGATTTGATTAAGAGCCTGTTTGGATGGGCTTAAAAAAGTAGCTTATAAGTTGTTTTAGATAAGCTAAGCCAAGCGGGCTCAATTATTTTTTTGAGCTTATTTTAAGCACAAAATAGCTTATAAACTAGCTAGCTAAACACTCAAAAAAACTAAAAATATAAGCTGTTTTCAGCAACTTATAAACCAATCCAAACGGGCTCTAAAAACAATTTGGACCCCTATTTAACGGCTTCTGGGCTTTAAAATAATATTTTATTAACTTACAAGTTAAAGCACACATTGATTGGAAAATTGGTTTGGACTGTATATGTACTTTGCATTACAGTTCACTAAGAAAAAAAAAAGGTGGGGCCAGACCAAACGGACGTTTGATATTGGCCGTCTAAAAACTTGTAAGTCACAGAAACAACCCCTTTTGGGTTGACCCATTTTTAAGATGCCCTTTTGATTTATTCCATTGAAAAAAATGCCTTTTCGGCTCGGGACTCTTGAGTTATAAATGCTTATTCCCGAGTGTGTTTGTTATGGCTAAGTTATTTTACATGAAAAATGTTTTCTATGATGTGTGGTTATTTTTGTGGTGTAATCGGAAAATATTTGTTGTTCTTTTTTTCCTTATAATTATCTTAACTTTTAGTTTCTTGTTACTTGCTCCGATTAATACTTGGACATTATTTTTAATCGTCAATACTCAAAAAATTTATTAAAACGATCTCTAATTTGCTAATACTATTATCACTAATTTTTAACATATATATTTTTCACAAAAATATGAGAGAAAAGATTCACGAAAAAAAGACTGTCGTTGTACCAAATACACTCATGTAGCGCCCTATGCAAATTCTACAGAGAGAGATGCATAGTATGTAAGGTAGTTAACTGGACTGTTAGGGTGTGTTTGGTAGGTAGGAAAATGTTTTCTTGAAAATAAGTGAATTTTTTATTTATTTTCTAGTGTTTGGTACGGAAGCAGAACAATAATTTCCCAAGAACATTTATATGTAATCTAGAAAAATTCAAAGGGGGTGGAGACGGGGGCGGAGCCAAGTATAGCTTAGGGGGTTCGGAACCCCCTTCGGCGGAAAATTACACTGTTTATACATAGTTAAAAAAATATTTTATGTATATATAGTGGATGTTGAACCCCATTTGGCTTCCTCGTGTGTTTACTTTTTCGACCACCATACAGTATAGAGGACCAAGTTCTCTATCTGTTTCCTTAAGTCAGGCAGAAAGTAAATAACACAAAATATTTACGTGGAAACCTCCTTGCTCAAGGGAGTAAAACCACGACCCACTGTAATAGAATTTGCTCAAACTTCACTATAAACGAGCAAATCTTTAGATTACAAACTATTGCAACCTAGGAATTAAACTATTAATCCCTCCCCTTACAATAACTCTATTGCAAGATCATTACAATAACTCTATTACAAAGACATACATTGACTAACTCTAGCCAAGTGTACAACTCAGAACACTTGAGAAATAAACCTACTAAACACTTCTTGAAAACATTGTAGGAATATAAGTTAAAGAACAAAAGACAAACTCAACAAACCTAAGGACTTAAAACATCTTCAGTGATAAGGGAACTGGTCCTTCTGGTTGTGGCAGCTTTGTTCTTGGTGAGAGCACTTTAAGTGCGGCGGCTTGCAGTTAAGATATGAGAGATTTTCTGATTTGCAAGTGTTAGGTTTTCACTTGTAACATGTTGTTTATATAGGTGGAGCAAGTGGGTAGATGTGAAAGTGACATTCCATTCGTTTTGGCCACTAGCGAACCGCATGTTGTTCTTTGCACTGCTACCGATCGAGACGGATCAACGACTTTTACAACGTAGAATTGACCTTTGCAACGGCTAGAAACTGATCCCTTCTGGTTCCTCTAAAAACGTATCTGGTTCCTCGAATTAGTTTGTCAAATCATCAAAACATAAAATAGCATAACTTATCAATTTCTCCATTTTTGATGATGGCAAACTCATAATTTATGTTCCCCTGAGAATCAGATTCCCCACTTGTTCCCCCGAGAATCAAGCCCATCTTTCAACATAACAACGTATCAGCACTTCCACCAACATATCAGCATCGTATCTTCCCCCTAATTACTAAACACGCTCTTAGTGTGTTATAGATTTCCTTGTGGTAAAATTTTCCGCCTTTATGTGTGTGTAATAGTGGCGACTCTTAGTAATTATCATGATAATGACATCTATAACGTTAGTATCTCGCGGACTGCTAGGTTGTTAATCACGACTCTTGAGCAATTAATTAACATGATAATGATTTCCAATTAAACATGTAAATATTTTGTGAACTGTTAGGTTATAAATCCATTTTAGCCTGTCACATTTACTTTTAGGTGTGTTCAGCGAGGAAAATGTTTTCCTAGAGAAAAGTCGTACTAACTTTTAGGTGTGGTCGACGAGGAAAATGTTTTCTTAGAGAAAAGAAGTACCAAATACTAGAAAATATTTTAGTACTCATTTCTTCAGTGATAAGATCTCTTCTTCTGAAAATTGACGTACAAGACTATGCCGGCTCTAGTCTTGTTAAGTTGTTTGCCTTCTGTCCTTTTGGCTAAACGGAGAGAGAAAATGTGAAAGAGTAAAAGAAAAAGAAGGTTATTATGGATCACAGTTTAATTGTACTAGTAATCTTATTATAGCTCATTTAAAACAGTCCAAAATGCGTTAGTAATCACAATATTATCAGACAATGAAGTAGAAAGTAGGTGGCATCAACCACAAAACATACCATTACATTTTGGCAAAGGTAAAAAATCAAAGAGCACTTGCTGTAGTATTTGATATTTCATTTACATAGGCTAAATATTGGATTCTTTGGGTGTGTTCGTTTTTCATGGAAAATGTTTTTAAGGAAAATAAGTGCTTTTTTTCTTGTGTTCGGTACTTAAGCAAAAAATGTTATCCTAAAAGCATTTTATATATATGGACAAATACTATAGGGGGTGAGGGTGGTGGGGATGGGGTGAGTATGAGCGGGGGTAGGGGTTGGGGTGAAGATGAGGTGTGTTCGAGGGTGGCGAGGAGACAATCAATGTGGAATGCCACTCGTGGGACTTGTTTTCCCTACTTCCACAGGAAAGTCATTTTCCCCATTCTTAAGGAACTTGTTTTCCTAGATAAATGTTTTCCAAGAGTTTTGATTAACCGAACATGAGAAAATTGGAAAATGAATTCCAAAAAATATTTTCCTCCATACCGAAACACCCTTTGTGGGTTCATGTTTTCTTTATCAGTTGTAGTAGTATAAATCAGGGGTTGAACTACATGTGTTGAAGGGGGTTCAGTTAATCCCCTTCGTAGTGTGCAAATAGGGTAAAAACAATCTTTTTCATACATATAAATTATTGTGCAATCTTTTCCATACATATAAATTATTGACTTCTCTTGACATGAAAGAAGTTTGTAGTGTAGTAGTAAAGTGGCTGAAAAATTGCTTTACATCGTAGGTTCGAAACTCAGGTTTGACATTCTTGCATTTTGAAATCCTGCCTCTGGCACGGATAAAATTGACATTTTAATTGATGCTGCAGTGGTTTCCAGCACTGCGTGGCATAGCAGCAGCACAAGTAGAGGACGCGAAAAAGGCGGCAATAGAGTCGGTGGTCGAAGGCCTAGTGTTGTTGGAAGATGCCTTCAAGAATTGCAGCAAAGGTGAGAAGTTCTTCGGTGGAGACAAAATTGGATACTTAGACATTGCACTTGGCTGCTTCTTGGGTTGGGTGAGGGTGACTGAGAAGATGAACAATGTAAAGCTACTTGATGAAGCCAAGACTCCAGGTTTATATAAATGGGCTGAAGATTTTTGTGCTGATAGTTCTGTCAAAGATGTCATGCCTGAAACTAATAAGCTTGCTGAGGTTGCTAAGATCATTCTGGCCAAAATTAGAGCCCAAGCATCTAGCTAAGTTCATATGTCTTCTTCTTTCAAGGTGTGTTTAGACTATCAAGGTAGTTATTTTCAATCTCTAGCAAAGATGATGTATGAGCACAACATTTGGTCTTTGAGCTGGTCAAAAAATACATTGTTCCTTGTGTAATAAGCTATTCAGAAATGAGTACAAGAAGCCAAGATATAGCATCTGTTGGCTATTTCTAAATGATGTCTTGGTGTGGTGCCTTGAGCAGCATAGAACATATTGACTTGTCATTCCAGAAGTCATATATTATTCTAAGTCAGGAGAAGGTATTAACTCTTGTGACACTGGTAAAGGGCGATTTCATTGCCTGTTTTAAAACTAAATCCCCCTTAATATCTTGTTCATGTGGATGATTCTTGATTCAATCATGGTTCGTCTTTTGAATCATGTATAACTAATCCTGGTATAATTTAATACACCAATTACTAGTTACTACTCCTTCCGTTCCACTTTGTTTGGCACTATTTCCTTATTAGTTCATTCTAAAAACACAGACACATTCCTATTTTTCCTTAGCGAGAAGGTTTCATAGCCACGTAAATGCTATAACATGTTTAAGAACACGAGTTTTAAAAGTTTTATAACCACACAAATATAATGACATAAGTATTTAAGTTATAAGTTTCAAAATGTTTGAAATTTTTTGGGATGGAGGGGGAGGAGCAATCTTAAATTGTCAAAGTCTCTTTGAAGAATTTTGCACAACAAATGGACAAACTTATAAGGTCCTCTCATTTTAATGTTCTCACCCACGCACACTGCCAACTAACTTCACAGTCCGCTCTTCACACCACACTTTAAGCACTATTTATATCTCAAACTCTTGCCCAATATTTTGAAAACATCACCTATTTAATTGGCTTCTTAATTTCGTCTCTCTATAATTGCATTTTCTGTTTCTAATTCTTCTTTGATCATGGCTGAAAATGATGTGAAACTATTAGGATCATGGCCTAGTACATTTGTCATGAGGCCTCGGATAGCCCTTAACATAAAATCTGTGGACTATGATTTCTTGGAGGAACAAATTGCTTCAAAAGGTGAGCTTCTCCTTAAATCAAATCCAGTTTACAAGAAAATCCCAGTTCTAATTCATGATGGAAAGCCCATTTGTGAATCTCTCATCATTGTTCAGTATATTGATGAATATTGGAGTTCTGGTCCCTCTATTTTTCCCTCTGACCCTTTGTGATCGTGCCATTGCCTGCTTTTGGGCCTGTTATATTGACGACAAGGTACACATTTCTGGTTTCTTGTGTGTTCATGATCTCTCTTCTTGTCTTTAAAAGCTTAAGTTATTGGAAAGCAAACTTTAAATTACTTAATTATATTATGCCTCCTATGTGAGTGTCTGATTCTTTTTCATTGGCCAAAAATGTAGTGTCTTTTTGCTTTAAATCGAGTGGTGGTGGCACCTCTAATACTATGTCAAAATGGTTGATCATCTCATCTAAAAGCTTAAGTATTAGGAATGGCACACTTTTAATTGCTGATTATATTAATTATGTCTAACTATTAAATTTCTCTGCTTAATAATTGATAGTTACCTTTAATTGTATGTTAGTAGTTTGAGTACTACATTTGACAAAGAACAAAAAAACAGAGAACTTGCAGTAGTGTTTTATATTTCATTTAGATAGGCTAAATATTGGGTTCCATCAGACACTCACATTGGTACATCTGTCAAAGAACAGAGATCCTCACGTCATGAGCTAGCTTTTGGAATTAAGTTAGCTTTTGCGTGAGAGTTGGTTACCATCCCTATTCTTGGTTTACCCAATTTTGGCCCCCATATTATGTTGTTCACGCTCCAGGTGTTCAGTCTTGAATGTGAGGGGGAGAGTGTCAGGATCCCACATTAGTTGAGGGAATAGGTTGTTGTCTCTTTATATGGTCTTGCGCAATCATCACCTCATTACCTAGCTGAGGTTGATTTAGGCATAAGGTCTATTTTCTTAACAAATTCTTTGCGAGGTTCATGTTTCTCTTTGCAGTGGTTGCAGTAGTATTTACATTTTAATTGATGCTGCAGTGGTTTCCATTACTTCGTCGCTTAGTGGTAGCCCAAGGAGACGACGCCATAAAGGCAGCACTGTATCCTGCGGTCGAAGGTCTGGTGTTGTTGGAAGATGCCTTCAAAAATTGCAGCAAAGGCAATAAGTTTTTTGGCGGAGACAAAATCGGATACGTTGACATTGCACTTGGCTGCTTCTTGGGTTGGATGAGCGTGACTGAGAAGATGAACAACGTAAAGCTGCTCGATGAAGCCAAGATTCCACGTCTATACAAATGGGCTGGAGATTTTTGTGCTGTTAGTGCTGTCAAAGATGTCATGCCTGAAACTGATAAGCTTGCTGAGGCTGCTAAGGCCCTTCTACCCAAAATTAGAGCCGACGCTTCTAGCTAAATCTGTACCGTCTTCTTCTTTCAAGATACGCTTAGCCTATGAAGTCTGGGTATCTATTTTTAATCTCTAGCTAAGACCATATATATGAAAACAACATTTGGCCTTTGAAAGGGATATATACCTTTTGTAATAAATTACTCTGAACTGCGTACATGAAGCCAAGAACTACACTATCTGTTGGTTAACTCTATATGTGTCTCTTTGATGTTTGTTTCTGTTTTTAAAACTGAAAATCTTCTGAGCAATAGCCGAGCTGAAATATATAGAAATTCTTGGTGAGTTACAACACAATCAAACCTGAACGGGTTGCCTTAAGCAACAGAGGACATTAACTTATTATTTCTGGTAGTAGCATGAACTGTTATCTTCACATTTGTGGTAAATGGAAGAATTTTATGGTTGCCAATTCATTATTTTAAGTTAGGAGAAGGAATTAACTATTGTGATGCTGGTAAAGGTGATCTCATTTTGTCTGCTGACTAGTTCTCAATCCAACTATAATAGTAGAAAATTTAGATACACTCATCTTGTGATTCACTAAAGTTATTAAAAACTATAGGCCAAATATTAAAAGATGAATAAAGGACTAGATCCATGACACATAGAGATACTGTTTGCAGTCTTTAAAGATTACTTCGTAGACAATAGAAGCTTAATAGTGTTCTCCGCCAGCAAAGAGAATCTTGCTGATCCTACATTGTTTGTTCAGACGAGGTCTAAGGGAGCATAAAAAGAGTAATTCTGTCCTAAATTGCTTACATTTAGAGTCCTTGAGTTGGCTATGGCAACCAGCAATGTAAAGCTTCTGGGAAGAAACGGATGCCCTTTTGTGAATCGGGTTCAAATGGCCCTTAACTTGAAGTCCATCGACCATGAATTCATCGAAGAGAATCCTTTCAAGAAAAGTGAGCTTCTCCTCAAATCAAATCCTGTTAGTAAGAAAGTCCCAGTTCTCTTCCACGCTGAAAAGACTATATGTGAGTCTCTCCTCATCGTGCAATACATCGATGAAGCTTGGCCTAATGGTCCCACCATACTTCCTTCTGATCCTTATGAACGTGCCACTGCCCGGTTTTGGGCAGCCTATATTGATGAAAAAGTAAGGTTTTTGCTATACATTAACCTCTTTTTGCTTCCATTTTCTTTTTATTTTGGCTATTTAATTTGAGTCCACTTCTGCTGATTTTGCCATGTCCTGAAGGATTCTGCAACTTCCAAGCATAGGTTTTAATCTACAACTTTTCCTAATTTTCCTGCTGAAGTTATAAAAGAAAATGTGATGTGAAGTTGCAACTAGGACCTTCTTTGAAGGGAAGAGCGTTAAAATAACCATCTACTATACGAAATATCTTAATTTTATCCTCCATTATACTTTGAGATCATTCATATTCTTGTTGTTACCAAATTATCTTGTATTTGCCTTGACCTCAATGAAGCTCCAACCTTAAACGTGAAATCGACCCAATCCATGCTAGAGCGCTGTTAAAGTCAAGCATAAGTTCAAGAAGATTTATTAACAATACGAGTATGAATACCTGCAAAGTTAGCAGAGGGTAAAATTTAAATATTCCATGTAGTACAGGGTTAATTTTGCAGCATCCTTTTCCTTTCTTTGAATCTAGAGTGTAGCTTTTTCTTTTTCATGTTGGTAATAATATTACTATCTAAATATAGAAAGTTGTATGCAGTGGTTTCCATTAACAGCAGAGTATAGGAAAGCAGAAGGAGAAGAAGCAAAGGCAGCAGTGAGAGACAAAGTGATTGAAGGGACATTGCTGCTAGAGGAAGCTTTCATCAAATGCAGCAAAGGCAAATCTTTCTATGGTGGAGATAACATTGGTTACATTGACATTGTTCTTGGGAGCTTATTGGGATGGCTTAAAGCAGAAGAAATTTTGACTTCCACAAAAATATTTGATGAAACCAAGATTCTGAAATTAGTCGCATGGGCTGAGAGATTTTGTGCAGACAAAACAGTGAAGGATTTCATCCCGGAATCTGAGAAACTTGCTGAAGGTTTCAAGAAGTTTGAGAAACTAAAAGCTGCCTCAAACTCAAATTAGGGGTTGCTTTTAATGGAGTTAGTATGTGTAGAAACTTGATCCTGCTTCTATGAATGTACGTTGAATGTAATGGCCAATGCAAAAAGGTTTTACAGGATATAATTCAACAAATAATAAGTGATTGTTACTCTCATGAATGGACTAAATGAGATTGTTTAATATCTTTTTAGTACTGACATGTTTAAAGCAACTTTATCAAGCCCCAACTTAACCCAATTCCACAGGCTTAGATTGCGGCCTAATCTATTGTCTTTGTAAGTCAAAAATGAAAATGTAATCTGGAGAAAAGATTGAGAACCATTTCTACCATTTACTGTCTCTTTATTTCCTTTTTCCTTTCCCCTCTAAACCTACAATAATTTCTGCCCAAGATTTTGTAAAGCTCAATTGGTCTCTAACCTGTCTTTTATTTTCTTTACACAAAGGCATGCTTGATTTAGATTATCAAACTGTAGTTGATCGTTTTAATTAAGTTCTTCTATGACAACTAAATTCTTCTAATGAAGTAACAGTTTGTTATGAGTACTTGAAATTTATTCTTCTGTAAACAGCCAAACATTGATTATCATCAATCTAAATAGAAAATATGGCCACATATAATGAAATTATCTGAACAGAACAGAACTTCGGTATTGATTTCTAGGAAGTTTTATCGTTTTGATTTCGATTGCTAAGAATAGTATCACGAGTCACTGTTAGCTAGAGAAATGTAGTAGTAATGTTAGCTTCCATAACAATGGCGCGATAAAAAAACATTTCATTCCACCTAAAAAGAACATCAAAATGGAAATGAGAACAAAAGAAATAAGCTCAGTATGGAACTAGGCAATAATGTCCCAAACAGCAAAATATATTGCATACTTACTACACTTGACACTTAATTAACTATGATATAAAGGGTCACCTAATAGATTAACATTCACAAACCTACAAAGTAGGCACATAGAAACATACACAACTGCAATAGGTCATGATCTCTGGCTTTGTGTTGCTACTCCATAGTAAAACTTCTCATGAATATGGCCTACAACATCCAATGCTCTGCAGGACGCAATACAATACATTACAAAAGGACCATTAAATGTAATAATATCACGAGTATAAATATTGCTTTTACCTTTGAAATACTTGCCGGAAACCATAAATTGCACAAAGTATGGCATATATGTAGGGAAAAGAACAAAGAGTTCGCTCTCCACATTTTCGATACGAACTTGACGGCCATTCTGGTATATTAACAAAAAGCTAAATTATTTCTCATGTAATATGATACAAAATAATGATAAATTAATGAGCTAGATTTTAAAAGGTATTAACACATACATTACTTGATGATGCGTGTGCCAGCGCACTCCCCAGAAGAATCAGTATGCCAATGGGAGTATCAAAATCCTGATGGGACTGTCCAATTTCTGAGATGGTTAAGTTGAGGAGTTCATTCCACGTTGCACTACCACTTGCATCATTCCTTATTCTATTCACCCATTGCGCTTCGGGGTTGCAATAAGGCGGTATAGAATAAGTAATAGTCTTGAACTTGGCCAAGTCACTGGTTTGATTGTTTGCATTGCACATGTACAGTTGATACATGTACTGAATGAATGCAGCGAATCTAAAATTATCATACATGCTAGGATGCATCAAGGCTACCACTTTCATGCAACTACAAAAGAAGAAGAAATACTGGTGATTTACTTTAATCAAAGAATAACAGACATTGTATTTTTGTACTATACAGTAGATTCTTACTCTATAGTCTTAGACTCTTCAAGGCATTCCAGCAAATGCTCAACATCTTTGGGTAGATTTTCTCCCACAAAGCTACGTATGATGTCTAGCAGTTTGTTTATCGCTTCATTCCGTAAATCATCTGACAACGGGTGTGTGACCAGGCCAGCTACCCATATAGTCATATCACCCCTGACGTGTATTTTGTCTTGGTTAATCAGCGACACGGGAACTTTGTTTTTTTCAAATAGATCAAAGAAAAATTTAATGATTCCCCTGCAAACATTCAAATATATTACTTACAAAATCCTACAATCAGGGGTGCAACCAGGGAACAACTAACAACTAGTTTGAAATGTTCTTCCATTTAGTAATGGAAGTAATCCGTTGTCACTTTCGACTTGGGAGAAAAAAGAAGAAGAAAAGCTACCGTAAAAGTGAAACTCACCGAACTACACGCCTTGCTGTGGAAGAGAGTCGATATTCTTTCAAATTTGTACCGAACACCCTATGCAGCTCCGTGACCCTTGCCATTGTGCACCATTTTCTCAGGGTTAAACTATTTTTAAGATCAGCAACTTTTAACCTTTCTTGCCAAGCTAAAAAGTTCATTACAGTCTCTGATAGATCCACCTCTCTTTGTAATCTTCTAAGTTCTTGTATTTCAGCTTCTGTGTCATTCATCAGAGATCTAGAGAAAGGATGGTGGTGTATTAGTATTACTGTGGTGGTGTAGAAAAAGTGTGTCACTGCTATGTATATAGTAGTGTCGATGGCCAGTGCTAAGCCCGGGCCCAAGCTCAATAAATTAAATTTCTTGTTTTTGTTGATTTTTGTCATTACCAACACAAGAGTGGACATAACCCGCCCGTTTGGTGGCACTTAACCTTGAGACCTTGAAGTCTCAACACCACCACCTTGCCACTTGAGCAAGGCTTCATCACCAACACAAGGTTGGACAAATTAGATTATTTCTTCTCCATAAGCTAAGGACCCGTTTAGCCATAAAAATTAGTATTCACTTTTTGGAATATTTTTCAATTTATTTGAAAATCAGTGTTTGGCCATGAAAATTCCAAATCCAACTTGAAGTTGTATTTCGAATTTGGAAAACAACTTATAACCTGTTTTCCAACTCAATTTTCACTTTTTTTTTTTTTTTTGAAAATCCAACTCACTTTTCACTTTTGAAGTTGTATTTAAGTACATTCATGCATGAACACTGTTTCATATATTCTTTGCAAAAATTATAACCAAACACAACTTCATCTTCAACTCAAACTCCATAAATTTCAAATAAAGTGAAAAATATTTGAAATTTATCGCCAAACGCCTACTAAGGGTGTGTTTGGTATGACGGTAAATGCTTTCCGGAAAAAAATTTCCTATTTTCTTTGTTTGGTTGCACTAAATTTCTTGGAAAATGTTTTCCTCAAAATAGGAAAAAATGTTTTCCTTAGAAATTTGAGGGAAAATTTAAGGGAAACCCTGCGCACTATCCACCCCACCCCCACTCTTTCACCCCCAACACCCACCCCCACTCCCCAAACACCCTACCACCCCCACACCCACCCACCCCACTACCACACCCACCAACCTACCCCCACTTCCCACCACGCCTACCCCCACCACTAGAAATTGTACTCCGAATTCAGAAAACACATAAGTGTTTTACTTTGAATATATGCAAATGTTCTTACAATGACATCTTCCCTCTAGCATATCAAACAAAAATTAAAAAAATAGCAAAATCACTTATTTTCCGAGAAAATATTTTCAGTCATAGCAAACACACCCTTAAGTGTAAAATGAAGAATCTATATGATGCACATACACTATAAAAAAATAAAAAAGATTGAGTAGAATGGAGTGCATATATATTATACCTAGTTTTATATAGCGATTTGTTAGAAACATTAGAAGAAGATTGAGGATGTTGTTCCTTAACAGGATAATGGTGGAAATGAGCGAAGAATAAAGAGGACCAGAGAGAATCATCGTTGGAGATTCGATTGAAGCGCGTGCAAGTTATGGAGAGGCTGCAAACATCTTTGTAGTTGAGCTTGGAGGATTCAATTCCAGTTTCAAGGATTCGTCTCCATAGTTCATCCGGTAAAGCTGATGCATTCATATTCAGCACTTATTTCTGTTTGATGTTCAGTTATGGAGATTCTAGCTGAATGTAGACAAGGGAAACAAACAATCCTCGCTCTCTCTTTCTCCACACTACCAAAAGAGATACTAGTACATAAGTGATAAATGAAGTGTAAATTCTAGGAGAAAATGACAGAGTAGACCCTTTGATGGTAGGAAGAATCAACTGAAGGTGACTAAAATGTCATCAAATTACCAAAGGTCACGTGTGGGGCCCATTCCATATCAAAACCCAATTAAATTTGGGATTAAGAAGATTAGAGTCTAAAATGTAATTTTTTAAACTTCTTAATCTTTTACAAAATATAAAAAAATCCAAAACACTCACCCATTATACTAAAATACCCACCCATTATTCAAAACATCCCAAACCGTTCCCTCCTCACAACTCCCTCGCACTTCTTCCATATTTCAAAATTAAAACTCCCAAGCAAACAGTTAATCTCCTTCACTTCGACGTCTCTCATCTCTCCTCTTTTCTTGTCATCTAGCAAACAGGTGTCGCTGCTGCTGCTTCTTCTTTAATATCAAGGTAAAGTTTTTGTTTCACTTGTTCCAAAAGTTATTTGGTAGAAATTGATGATTTTGGTTGTAGAAAAAGAAGAAGAAGAACATGGGTTTGTCTTCAATGTTGTTTATTTTGTTGTTCCATGTTTGAGAAACCCTTATTTGGGGTATTTGTTTGACTTGTTGGGGTTTTTGTGTTTGTAAATAGCGTACGTTGTTGTCAAATTATGATTTTTTGTGATGTTTTTGTTCTTGTTCTCCCTAGAATTTCGAAAAAATGGCTTGCAATCTTGTTGACTTTTTCCAACGTTGAGTAAGTTTGCAGCAACTTCAAAGACTTGTTTGACGATTCGGACATTTCTGCCGAGGTTGCTTGCTTTAAAAACCTCTATTTGGTGTATTTTGTAGTGAAATACTGTTGTTGGTGTTGGTGTTAGTGTTGGTGTTGGTGTTGGTGTTAATGTTGGTGTTGGTGTTGTCCTGTTATGGTATGGTTTAGGAAAAGAAAGGATAAACAATTATTGCATATACATTTGGTGTATTTTGTTTAACTTGTATGATTGTGTGTCTGTAGTAGACGATTTTGCTATTGTATTGGAAGTAGATGCTTGTTGTTTTGGTTTGGTTCAGTGTTTAGGAAAAGCTTGGATAAAATCCATCTTGTTGCTGTTATTGTTGTTGTTGTTGTTGTTGTTGTGTGTTTGTAGTGAAATAAATGATTTTTTTCTATTTTTGTCCTGGTATGGTTCAGGGTTTAGGAGTAGATATCCAACAGATGATTTTTTTTTGTTCTTATCCTAGTATTTATCTGGTTCTATTTATAGAAGCTATGTCCAACAGATTTTTAGTTGTTCCAACAATTTCTACACTTGTGCCAACAAGTAGATAATATGTTGCAACAACTACAAATCATTTGGACATAGCTTCGCTTTTTGGTTCTGTTTGTAAAAGATATCCAATAGATTTTTAGTTGTTGCAACAAGTATACAATATGTTGCAACAACTACAAACACACACACACATAGCTTCACACACACACACACACACACACAGAAGATATCCATGATTTTTAGTTGTTGCAACAAGTATACAATATGTTGCAACAAGTATACAATATGTTGACTTACACTATAACATCATTGGACTTTTTGGTTCTATTTGTAGAGAAGATGTCCAGAGATTTTTTAGTTGTTGCAACAAAGTTATACACTTGTTGCAACAAGTATACAATATGTTGCAACAACTATAAATCTATTGGACATTGCTTCGATTATTTGGTTGTGTTTGTAGAAGATATCCGGAACTTAATCCCTTATTCAACAATCGAAGAATGTTTGCAACAACCTATTCACTTGTTGCAAAACAGCTACATCATTTGTTGCAACAAATTCTTCGATTGTTGGGGAATTCGTTACTTGTTGTATTTTGTTTGATCAAATGCCGCACTTCTTATTATTTGTTTACTTCGAATGATGCACTAATCGATTTTTTTTTTCTCCCGTGTGTGTAGATAAAATGTCTCCAGCCAAAAGAAAAGTTGAGAAATCAACTGAGGGTAATAAAGATAATAAAAAAGCTAGAGTGCAATCATCATTAGAGAATCTTGCTGATTTAGCAAAATCTATTGTTAAATCAGCAAATAGAGAGGAAAGAGATAGCCAAACTGACAATCAATCCTCAGAAAGAGAGGAAGTACAGAGCCAAGGAGCTGCAGATACAAATGAACAAAGTGAAGAAGAATTAAAAGCTGAAGAAACTGCTGATGGAGTAGATGAAGGAGATGGAGTGGATGAAGATGATGAAGATGATGAAAAGGATAGTGCTTCCGAAAATACAGTTCACTTGTCGACGTTCATAGCTGAATTAAGAACAAAGAAGAGAAATAGTGTGAATGCCAATTTAATTGCAGAATCTTCTAGTAGATTGGACATAGATCATAACAGACCTTCCATTGACGAGGTCGTCAAGGTTTTCAGTATTGACAAGTATGCCGTGAGGATGCCGTTGAATGAAAATAATGATTTGACCGTTGATCTTACGGTCAAATCAGATATGGGCAAAAACTTTGATATGTTTAGGCTAATTCTTAAAAAGCAGGGGTTGGAGGATTTCTTTAGGAAAAGCTGTTTTGGGGTGTATTTGGATCTGCCTGAAGAGATCGGTGCACGGTTTCAAATGAAAATGGTATATGGGCTTATGAAGCGTAGAATTCTTTCGGATGCAAAGGATGAGCTTTGGATTAATTACTGTGGCATGCCGGTGTGCTTTGGCTTGAAAGATTTTGCCATAGTTCTTGGTCTTAGATGTCATCATTGTGAGCTTCCTCTTTGTTGTATTGAATAAAGCCAGCCCGGACTAGCAAGACAGCCAAAGAAGCCAAGAAAGTAGGAAAGGGTGGAAAAGATAAGAGTGAAACTGGTTTGGTGGAGTTAGTTGGAAAAAGCTACAAAGGAGATAAGTTGCTTGTAGATTTGCAGTCCAAAACCATGTTAAAAAAGCATAAGCAGTCCTTGTGTTTAGTTTGGTTTGTGCACTATGTTCTTATGGCAAAAGATACAAGTCTCAACATACCACTTGGTTTGTTTAAACTTGCGGAGGACTATGAGGCATTCAACAACCATGGATGGGGCCGGGAAAGCTTCAAGTTCACTGTTGACTATTTATTGAAAGAGCTTAAGCCAACAGTGAAGACAGTCAATCTATATGGCTTCCCTTGGACTTTCATGGTAAATCATTTGCAATGTCAATTTCTTGCACTTTTTGTATTTCTATCATCATTCTGATTTTGCTGGTATCTTGTTTTCTAGGCTTGGGCATTTGAAGTCATTCCTCACCTCCAACAACAAGTGAAGGACTACCCTTCAGAAGTGTGTTTTCCAAGAATGCTTAGATGGCTGACTGCAAAGAGCAACACAAGATTGAATGTTAATCTTTTTAACCCTCCTTTGGAAGAGGTAAGCCTTAAGACATGTATATAGAATAAACTTAGTCATCTGTTGGATAATGTCCAAAAAGTATAACATCTGTTGCAACAAGTTACTAATCTGTTGGACAATGTCCAATAAGTATGACACCTGTTGCAACAATCTAGTCATCTGTTGCATTTTATGATTTAGGACCATTTTAATATATCTACTTTTTTGTTGTAGGTTGTGCACCCGTGGCTTGTCCCGACAGTACGGGAGTTGGAGATGCCATTCCTTGCTTCCTTTGTGCCCTTACAATCTGTTCCCAATAAAATGATTAAGGGGTTGAAATTAGAATTGATTGGAGTGACGACCGTGAGGGAATCGGTTGTGGTAGATGGTGGTGGTGGTGTTGTTGTTCTTTGGAGGTCAACTGTCTTGTTGATGATGTTGCGGCAGAAATTGCCGGTGAAAAAATAATAGATGATGATGTTGATGTTGGTAGACAAACTCCAATTGGTGGTGTTGTTGGTGGACAAACTCCAATTGGTGGTGATGTCGGTGAACAAACTCCAATTGGTGAAGATGTTAGTTGTGGTGGATTTGGTGGTAGATTTTCCTTTGTTGGTGCCGACACATCGAAATGTGCTTGTGAATGCACCTATTGCAAGCGACGAATGGATCATTTGATAAAAAATGTTGAGGAGTTGGTGAAGGCACAAAAAGACACAAATTCGCTTTCGAGTTTGTTATCCAAGAGGGTGTCAATCCATCCAAGAAGCCGACCTCACCCTATACTCCTATTCGCATTCGCAAGAAGGAAAAGCAATTTCAAGGCACTTGCCGATGTTATGTCAAGAAAATCTTCTACACCCCACAAGGCGTAGCCTTGTTGTTGATCTTAAAAAGGTAAATGTGTACAAGCATGCAGATGCTCAAAAAATGAAAAAGCTTGAAAAATTCGTCAATGCCAAGAAGAGCAAGGGTACGATGTATTTATTGCATGAATTTAAGGCCAATGACTTCGGATAATGACAAGCATGGAAGATTGGTGGTACCGCCGTGTAAGTTTGAAAACAACAATTATTTTTGTTGAAACAAGTCTTATTTTGGTTGTATTAGTTGAAACAAGTTATATATTTGTTGCAACGAGTGAAACACTTGCTGCAACAAGTATTGGTCTTGTTGCAACAACTCACTTAGTTGTTGGAGATTGCTTACGAGCGGTTGGGTGAAATAGACCAATCCGCGTAAGCAATCTCCAACAACTAAGAGAGTTATTGCAACAAGTGGAATACTTGTTGCAAATTGTTGCAACAAGTGGAATACTTGTTGCAAATTGTTGCAACAAGTGGAATACTTGTTGCAACAAGTCACTTAGTTGTTCAGGTGACTGACATTTCTTATACTTTTAATGCAGTATGTTAATGAAATTATGCTCCTAATGCGTGTGAGGCAAAGCACTTTCACTAAGCACTATGCTTCCACAGATATAATCTTGGATCTCAACTTCTACAATATCATGCTCAAGCGGTACACAGAGTTGTCGGATGAAAGCACACAGCCGGAAGCTATTCCATTCAATCAAATGCTTGATGATTTTATATGGTATGATGATGTTATCGCTTACTGTAGAGGTACTATGCTAGCCAAAGGTGGTTGCGAGTGGGTTGGTGCCAAAAGGGTGCTTACTATCATGAACATAAATGTCAAACAGTTTGTCACCCTCGAATTCATAATTAAGGAGGGGGTGATAAATGTTTATGACTGCAACGTCCCCAAAATCCAAGATGATGAGTTCTTCATCCACATCCAGCCAATCATTGAATTATGGCCGAAGGTACTGAAGTAGAGTGGCATGTTTGAACACTTGCCTGAAAATATGCTCAACGAAGCTTGGAAATTTGTGCTGAAGGAGAATCTCCCCCGCAATGAAACTGCAATGGCATGCGGATCGTATTCACTTGCTTTTATTGAGCATTTGCTTATCGACACTAACATGATGAAGCCCGAAACTCTATTGTGCAATAACTCAGTGGCGAGGATGCAGTGGCGGTGGGCAGTGGGTGTGATAGATAAAGTTTTGGAGTCCTGAGCTGGCTGCTAAACAAATTACTACTTGAACAATTTTTTTTTGTCCTTGTTGTTATTTATGAATGTTGTTGCAACAAATGCAACAGATAGTACAGTTGTTGAAAAAGTTGTAAAAAATTACTAATCTACTAATCTATTTAGACAAGTCATACAGTTGTTGAAGAAGTTACTAATCCGTTCCAACAAGTAACTAATCTGTTTAAACAAGTTACTAATCTGTTGCATTAGTTTATACAGTTGTGGAAGAAGTTGCAACAAACTACTAATCTGTTTCAACAAATTACTAATCCGTTCCAACAAGTAACTAATCTATTTAAACAAGTTACTAATCTGTTGCATTAGTTTATACAGTTGTCGAAGAAGTTACAACAAACTACTAATCTGTTTCAACAAGTTACTAATTCGTTCCAACAAGTAACTAATCTGTTTAAACAAGTTACTAATTTGTTGCATTAGATAATACAGTTGTAGAAGAAGTTGCAACAAATTACTAATATGTTTCAACAAGTTACTAATCCGTTCCAACAAGTAACTAATCTGTTTAAACAAGTTACTAATCTGTTGCATTAGATAATACAGTTGTGGAAAAAGTTGTAACAAATTACTAATCTATTTCAACAAGTTACTAATCTGTTCCAACAAGTAACGAATAATCGCTTAAACAAGTTATTAATCTGTTGCAACAGATCATACAGTTGTGGAAAGAAGTTGCAACAAATTACTAATGATTGTAGTAGATATATATATTGATCAATAAATATGATTGATTTCTATTATTTATCACTAAATGTGGGTGAATCAAGAAGTTCCAAATTGCTTAAGTATATATATTGATCAATAAATATGATTGATTTTCATTGTTTATCACTAAATGTGGTTGAATCAAGAAGTTCACATCAATTCACTCCAATAATCACTCTATTTAGTACTTATTGGACCTAGTTGATCATCTATCCTGACCCAAAACACCATCAAATTGCTTAAGTATATATATTGATCAATAAATATGATTGATTTCCATTGTTTATCACTAAATGTGGTTGAATCAAGAAGTTCACATCAATTCACTCCAATGATCACTCCATTTAGTGTGTATTGGACCTAGTTGATCATCTATCCTGACCCAAAACACCATCAAATTGCTTAAGTATATATATATTGATCAATAAATATGATTGATTTCCATTGTTTATCACTAAATGTGGTTGAATCAAGAAGTTCACATCAATTCACTCCAATGATCACTCCATTTAGTACATATTGGACCTAGTTGATCATCTATCCTGACCCAAAACACCATTAAATTGATTAAGTATATATATATTGATCAATAAATATGGCTGATATCCATTGTTTATCACTAAATATGGTTGATTCCCTTTATTGATCACTAAATATGGGTGAACCAAGTAGTATCTGTTGTAAATGGATGTAGTATCTGTTCGCGAAGTGTAGTATTTGTCCATGCGACAATTGTAGTATTTGTTGCGACAAGCTTTGAAGAAAGTTGTTGAACAAGTCCTTACTCTTGTTAGATAAAACACAACAAGTTACCCATTTTACCGTAACAAGTCACTCCAGGATCTTGTTTGATTTCCGTTGTTTATCACTAAATGTAGTGCTTATATCCATTGTTTATCACTAAATGTGGTGATATTCATTGTTTATCACTAAATATGGTTATTCCTTTATTGATCACTAAATATGGGTGAACCAAGTAGTATCTATTGCAAATGTTATGTAGTATATGTTGCGGCAAGTGTAATATCTATTTTAAAAAAAATAGGCTATATAATTGTAGCATACATTATGTAAATATTTGAAGTCAGAGTAAGTTGTTGAACAAGTCCTTACTCTTGTTGGATAAAACACAACAAGTTACCCATGTTCTATAACAAGTCACTCCACTTGTTTGATTTCCATTGTTTATCACTAAATGTGGCTGATTCCCTCTATCAATAATTAAAACTTGAGTCACTTCACTTGTTAGAAAAAACCCAACATATAACTTAGTTGCATCTGCAAAAACTACGATTTTTTGTAATATGTTTAACGACTTACTAGTTCTTTTTTCTTTTTTTTTTTTAAACAAGTCCTGTTACTTGTTGGATAAAACCCAACAAGTTACAAAGCTATTGCAACAAATTCATTACTTGTTGGTAATGCGTACAACAATTTATTAACAAGAATATACACATTAGTCATTTGAACACGAACAACATATCATATAAACCAAGTTCATAATCACCAAGAACATAAATTACCATGTTAAGAAAGAATAACATTAAAATGTCATAAAGATCCAACAGATAACTATTATTACAACACAATGCAATTTACAACTATGGAGCATTTCGGCTTCGACATGTTGTTCTTTTGTGGCCAACTATTTTGCATAAGGAGCATTTATTTTTTCGCATAGCCCTCTTTGTCCACCTTTTTCCGTGTTTGCTAAAACTTAAAAGCTTCAAACGAAGCGCATCGTCCTTGGCCACCACTTGCTGCTTTTAAGCATTCGGATGTTCACGTAACTAAAGCATACACACTTTAGGAAAACAAGGGCATACGCGAATTGAATGACATTAAATTTTATAAAAACCTATTTCATCATCTCTTGAACATGGCCACACACACATCATTTAAGGACAAATCGTTAGATGACGATTGTGCGACACACGGTGTATTACTCGCAAGTTCGGGTATAGGGATCGGCTCATCCCCACTTTCATGGGGCTTCGCACTTCTATTATCTAGAATATCCATATCCACCCCTTCCAATTTATCATTTAACACATCTTGTTCGTGTTGAGCTAAATTATGGTTCTCGACATTTAACTTCCACCACGTATACCCTTAAAATGGGCCTAGCTACATCTTTCAAATAAGTACGCAAACGACCACGATCGGTTATCTTAAAAGGCAAGACCCTCCTGTTTTCAAAAGAGCTATGCATGTAAGTGATGACAAGGTCTTTCGGTTCACAAGTTAATTCACAATAGTTAATGATTAAGTTCACAAAATCATCAAACTCAACATCTCTTGGGACAGTCATCGCTATCGTCTCTAACATGTGACTACCCTTCCATCGTCAAATATATCGATTGTTCACCTCGATCCATTCACCATGGCAATCAACACCTATTATTATTGAGTCCCCCATTAATGGTACCTAAAGATATTTTGTTTTAAGAAAATTAGTCATGACTAGCGCAAGTCAAAGGCCACTTAAATCTATGATTAAGTTAATTATTGAGTGATTTTTTCTGAAATTTTGGACCCAAAGTAGTTAACTTAATCACAATTTTAAGCGGCCTTTGAGCTTGGATGTTCAAAGTTGTCACAACTTGTAATTACAACGCTTGAATGTCAAGTGTTGAAATTACTCTAGGTGACAGCTTTGACCACCCCAAGCCCAAAGGCCACTTAAATTTATGATTAAGTTCATAATTGAGTGGTTTTTTTCTTTAAAACTTGTAATTTTGGACCCAAATTAGTTAACTTAATTACAACTTTAAATGACTTGTTGGAACAAATAAGCGACTTATTGCAACAAGTTGGTTACTAGTTGCACGACGATATAAACCAAGTTCATAATCACAAAGAACTTATTTGTTAGAGACGACTTCGATTTTGTCTCTGTCTCATATCAAAATAGAACAACTATCGACTTGTTGGAACAACTAACGTACTTGTTGCAACAAGTATGTAACTTGTTCCAACTACTTGGTAACTTGTTGGAGACGACTTCGGTTTCGTTTGATAACAAAATGCAACAACTAAGTGACTTGTTGGAACAAATAAGCGACTTGTTGCAACAAGTAGGTTACTAGTTGCAACAACTCACTTATTTGTTGGAGACAAATGACTTGATCTCTTGTCTTTTCATAACAAAATGGAACAATTATATGAATTGTTGGAACAGCTAACGTACTTGTTGCAACAAGTATCTAACTTGTTCCAACTACTTGATTACTTGTTGGAGAAAGCTTCAGTTTTTGTTTGTTTCATAACAAAATGCAACAACTAAGTGACTTATTGAAACAAATAACATACTTGTTACAACAAGTAGGTTACTAGTTACAACAGCTCACTTATTTGTTGGAGATAGCTTCAGTCTCTGTTTCATCGAACAACTGTAAAATATGTCCAACAGCTGCTGTACTTGATGCAGCAAGTATCATACTTGTTGCAATAAGTAACTCAGTTGTTGGAAAGAGTAGGAGCTCTTCAACAGATTTCACAGTTGTTGCATAAAGTACAACAGCTATTGTAAATTATTTATTCACATTTTTAGTAATTGTTGCAACGATTAGTAAATATGTTGCATCAACTTCATAATTTATCAACAACTCTTGCGAAACTAGGACTACAACGGTGATGCAAAAGTTCGAAGCTCTTATACAACGGCTTTAGAACTTGTTGCAACAACTATACTACTACTGTAACTACGAATCTGGGAAAATCAGCAAATAAGGCAACTACACCCAGATGAACAATTGAAACAAATAGTATTGTTTAACTTACCAATGGACCGGAAAACACTTATGAAGTAATGTCAGTGCTACACCAATGACATTCAATCAAAAAATTGTAAAATCGGATGATTTTTTTTCTTGAGCAATGGCGGATGAAGAAGAAGAAGAAGAAGAAGAAGAAGAAGAAGAAGAAGAAGAAGAAGAAGAAGAAGAAGAAGAAGAAGAAGAAGAAGAAAGCAGGGGCGGACCAAGAAGAAGAAGAAAAGAGCAGCACGAAGAAGAGAAGACGAAGAGATAGGAAGAACAAAAATGGAGAAAACGGCGCTGAAGAGGATTTTTTTTTTCCAGATTTTTGTATTTTAGGGTTTATAGTGGTTGGGTCAAAGTGTTAAAAATAAAACTTTGGGGCAAAGTATTAAAAGTAAAGTTTAGGATCCAAGTGTTAAAAATAAAACTTAAGGGTAAAGTATTAAAAATAAAACAGAGGGCCAAAGTGTCAAAAATAAAACTATTGGGCAAGCTCAAAGCCCCTTAATCACTAATCAAATTTAGTCACCTCTACTCAATAATTAAAACTTAAATCACCTTCCTTCAATTTTAAAACTAAAAGATCACCTATAATTAAATGCCACGTGATAGTAGATGTAAAATGAAGGTAGCGTTATAATCTTTAAATTATCCTGTTTTATTAACTAAAAATCAATCTTTTTAAACATAATGCATATATGAACAACTAAATTAATTCTTGAAATTCATTTTATGTATAAAAATTGCATGCTCACAAATTCATAAATTACAAAAATAATTTTCAATTTATGTTCTTTGCCGAGTTGTAATTTGATATCATACTTTATCATGTTAGTTTATAGAAATCATGCGCCCTTATGGTATTTTCTAATTTTCCTACCAAACTTATTTCCTCATAAATATTTTTTTTATAAAAAAATAAAAGCTATCCAATTATATGACAAACAAACTTTCAAAATATGATTAACCTGCAATTACATTAAATTAATTATGTATTTAAAAAAAGTGAGACAAATTAACTTATTTGATTAAACTTATGCTTTATTTTTAAATTTTGAGTTAAGCCCGGGCCTCCGGCAACTAGTTTACCAAAATATGGAAGTACAGATTTTGTATTTTTTTGGGTGTAAATTTTGTTATTTTTAGCCCTTTTTATTGGTGGGAAATTCGCAGGGATGTCCTTATTTTGGAGTGGTCTTTAATTTTTTGCCCTCAAATTGGTGGTTTTTAATTTTGCCCTTCGTCTAATACCATGAAATTTAGGGTTCGAACTCCGGCTAAGCACTTAAACTCGCCACCAATTTGAGTACAATTTCTAATCACATGAAAAAGCTAGAACCAGAGTTGAATTTTGTAGCTATTTCAAGTATCTATGCCTTTTGGATTGTGGAGATGTTTAGGCCATGAGAAAACTCTCTGTATATGATCAGAGCAAAGTCATTAATCCAGTTAGACTTTTAACTCGAATATTAACAAATCTTGGCCTTGCATATACCTTTTAAGCAAAGTAACTTGGGGCTTTTAAATTAAGGGTGACAAATAGGTTTTAAAATTGAGTTGGGGTAACTCTAGTTTTTTTAATTTATTAGGGGTGATAAACTTTGGATTAGTGATTAGGGAGTTTTGACTTGCCCCAAAGTTATATTTTTAACACTTTGACCCCAAGCTTTGTTTTTTACACTTTGCCCCCAAGTTTTATTTTTAACACTTTGACCCAACCCATATAACCCTACAGAGCAAAAAAAAAAACGCGCCAATTTTTCTGTTTTCCTACGCCGTTTCCACCATTTTTGGCTCTTCTTTTTTGCTTCGTTTCTTCTTCTTCTTGCTACTTCTTCTTGCTTCTTCTTCTTATTCTGCTGCTCGTTTCTTCTTCTTCTTCTTCTTCTTCTTCTTCTTCTTCTTCTTCTTCTTCTTCTTCGTCTGCCATTGTTGCTCAAGAAAGAAAAAACCAAGACCACCTGATTTTGCAATTTTTTGACTGGATTTCATTTGTGTAGCACTGAGAATTACTTCATAACTCATTCCATTATTCTGCTTTCTTCTTCTTCGTCCGCCATTGTTGCTCAAGAATGAAAAAAATGTGACCACCCGATTTTGCAAATTTTTGACTGAATTTTGTTAGTGTAGCACTGGCAATTACTTCATAAGTGTTTTTCGCTCATTTGGTAAGTACAACAATGTTGTTTTATTTCAATTTTTCACCTGGGTATAAATCTAGTGATTTTCCAACAACTTACAATAGCTGTTGTAGTTGTTGCAACATATAATGTGGTTGTTGCAACTTCTACAACAGATTATGAAGTTGTTGTAATTCTTAAATAAATAACACACCCAACAATGAGTGAGTTGTTGTAACAGGTATTCCAACATTTGTTGCAACAACTCAACGATCTGTTGGAGTCAGCTTCAGTTTTTGTCTGAAACAGAACCCAAAAAACTGAAGCTGCTTCCAATAGATTATTGACTTGCTGCAACAAGTTGTATAGTTGTTGCAACAGGTGTTCCACTTGTTGCAATAACTCAACTATCTGTTGGAGTCAGCTTCGATTTTATGCAAACAGAACCAAAGCTAAAGCTGTTTCCAACAGATTATTGACTTGCTGCAACAAGTTGTATAGTTTTTGCAACAGGTGTTCCACTTGTTGCAATAACTAAACTATCTGTTGGAGTCAGCTTCAGTTTTTGTCTGAACCGAACCCAGCGAAGCTCCTTCCTACGGTTATTGACTTTTTACTGCAACAAGTTGTATAGTTGTTGCAACAAATGTTCCACTTGTTGCAACAACTCGACTATCATTGTTGGAGTCGACTTCCGATTTTGTACGAAACGAACCCCAAAAAAGCTGAAGGCACTTCTGGGCAATTATTGACTTACTGCCGACAAGTGTACGTAACAAATAATACACTTGTTGCAACAACTCGATAATCTGTTGGAACAAGCTATTTATATTTATTCATTTTGTTATAGATTGGTATGTACTCTCATGACCAATTTTTTGTTAAATAAAATATCTTCAGGTACCTCGAACACTACTAATGGGGGACTCAATAACAATAGGGGTTGATTGCCATGGTGAATGAATCGAGAAGAACAATCGATATATTTAGCGATTGAAGGGTAGTGACACGTTAGAGACGATAGCGATAACTGTCCAAAGAGATGTTATGTTCGATGATTTTGTGAACCTAATCATAACCTATTGCGAATTAACTTGTGAACTAAAAGATCTTGCCATCACTTACATGCACAGCTCTTTTGAAAATCAGAGGGTCTTGCCATTTAAGATAAATGATCAGGTTCATTTGCGTGCTTATTTGAATGATGTAGCTAGGCCCATTTTAAGGGTATACGTTGTTGGAAGCTCGGTAGAGAACCACAATTTATCTCAAGACCAACAAGATGTGTTAAATGATGAATTAGATGGGGTGGATGTGGATATCCCAGATAATGAAAGTGAGGGCGACCGATTCCTATACCCGAAGTTGCGAGCAATACGGTGGGCACTACACAATCAATACGGTCTAGCCATGTTCAAGATGATGAAACGAGGTTTTTATAAAGGAATGTCGTTCAAGAATAAGGCAAGCGCTAATCAACTTCGTTGAAACTTGCTTGCTTGAAGAAAGATTTTAGAATCAAGAAGGTGATTAATTCGTGTACTGTGTATTGCTTCAGATATGTACATCCGGAGTGCAAGTGGTAGGTGGGGGCATGAAGCTTTAAGTTACGACGCATTTTGTATCGAACCCACATAAAAAAAGCATCACACATGTGGTTCTGAGCACATTACGAGCCATAATCCACATGCTACTGTGAAAGTTATTGGTGAATACTTCAAAGATAAGTTTTCTTACGGTAAAGGCCCATCTACAAAAGATATGAGTGAATCAATCCGTACAGATTTGGGTTGTAAGGTAAGTTATTGGACGGTCTGGAAGGGCATGGAGATTGCAAAGGCTTTGACAAGGGGGACACATGAGCACGGGTATGCGGTGCTTGATGCGTACGGATTATATGCTTCGTTACGCAAATCCGGAAGTAAGACGGCATTGAAGGTTGATGAAAAAGGGAAGTTCAAGTACTTTTTTGTAGCCTATAAGGCTTGGATACTTGGTTTTGCGCGAATGAAAAAAAAGTCATAGCTGTCGATGGGAGATTAGCCGGGAGCAAGTACGAAGGAGTGTTGTTGTCGGCGGTCGCACAAGATGCGGAGAATCATATTTTTCCGGTGGCATTTTGTGTAGTGGACAAGGAGTGTGATGCTTCGTACAAATATTTTTTGAACAAATGAAAAGCTATATAGAGGATACCCACGAGTTGTGCATAATTTGCGATAGACATCCAGTATCGAAAAGGCGGTTTCAATTATCTTCCCTACATGTCATTATGGTTTTTGCATGAGGCATCTAGGGGAAAATCTGAGAACCACCTTTCACAATGGGGCGGTCGTATCTTAATTTTATAAAGCAGCAAAAGCGTACAATATTGATGTCTTCAATGACCATTTCAATCAAATCGAGAGATTTGGTTCTGAAATAGCCGAACATCTTGAACGTGCTGGATTCCACAGATGGAGCAGGGCATTCTGCCCCGGAAATAGGTATTTGGACATTTCTGTTTCCAACAAGTAACATATTTGTTGCAACTAATAGGTAAATTGTTGCGGCAGATATTGTACTTGTGATTTTTGACACAGCTGAGCCTCAGCCACATGTTCCAACACTAATATGTTTGTTTTGTCAGGTATAATTTTATGACGACAAACACTGCTGAGTCGGTGAACTCAATGTTCAATGTTGAAAGAGAATTTCCCATTACTGCTCTATTTGATTCCATAAATAGGAGGTTTACTGAGAAATTTCATGAGAGGCGTATGGAGTTCATCGACTTACCAATCATCTTTGTTCCCTTAATGGAAAAAAATATCAAAATTTGTCAACTTGGGTAATAAGTTGTTGGCCCATCAAATTGTCAACTATAAGTTCTGCTTCATCGGCCACGGTTCAGCTGCAACAATCGATCTGCAAAGAAGATCTTGTGCTTGTAGAGTTTTTTACCTGGAAGCAGTGTTTCGAGTCCAATATGGTGAAGACTTTGAAAGGCAGATTTATGACTACTCATCTCCATATTACAGGGTGGAGAATTACATAATTGCATCACGTGAGGAAATGAATCCGTGCCTTCGAAGAATCTTGGGAAGTTCCTATGGAGATTTTAGAGAGAGAAATACCTCCTCCACATGTTGATCCGAGCAAACCGGGAAGAAGACGGACAAAGAGGAGGCGTGGAATCGAGGAATCATTTGCAACTAGGAAAAATAAATGCTCCATATGCAAAACAATTGGCCATAAAAAAACTACATGCCCAAACCGAATTGTTCCATAGTTGTTAAATTTGCAATGTCTTGTAATAATAATAACTATTGTTTGTGTTTGTGAAATTGGATTTTATGACATTTTTATGTTGTTTGTTAGTAAAATTGGTTTAAATGATATGTTGATCTTGCTCAAATCACCAATGTATGCTCTGTGGTTTTGCAATTTCTGAACAGTTTCCACCAAGTAAAAATTATGTTGCAACAGCTGTGTAACTTGTTGGAATTTTGCCAAACAGTAATCGGACTTGTTGTAGCAACTAACTTAACTTGATTTTCCAACAAGTGACATGACTTGTTACAGTAAGTTCCTATAGTGTTTTGAGTTTTTACAACAAATGGAATGAGTTGTTGCAGAAACTCCTTAACTTGTTCAACAGCTATGTTACCCTAATGTAAGACGGATCATGTACTTTTGTTGTTACTTGAGGTTATCTGTGCTAACATGACAGTTATGCAATTGCTTTGCAACAAATTATGTACTTGTTGCAACAGGTTATGCAAGCTATCGCAACAGATTGTACAATTGCGACAGCAGATTATGTACTTGTTGCACGGGTTGTAGAATTGCTACGATAGATTATGCAATTCTTTGTGATTATTATATGATGACGGCATCATGAAATTCCGCAACAACTAGGATATTAGACACATATGTTTAGTGATTAATAGAGGGAACCAATGATATTTAGTGTTAAACAAAGGGATTCAATGATAATTAGTGATCAATATATTTATCTACTAACATCCTTAATGGATTAGACGGTAATTTCATTGATTTGATAGGAAATTCTAAGCGTATACTTCCCGAATCGCGCGATCGTTGGAGTAATTTGATAAGAACTACTTGATTCACCCATATTTAGGTGTAAACAAAGAAAACCAATGATATTTTTTATTTACTATATGTTCCTAACCAATTCGATGGTATTCTGAGTCAGGACATATGATTAACTAAGCGTATACTTCCCAAATCGAGCGATCGTTGGAGAAATTTGATGAGAACTACTTGATTCGCCCATATTTAGATGTAAACAAAGAAAACCAATGATATTTATTGTTTACTATATGTTCCTAACCAATTTGATGGTATTCTGAGTCAGGATGTATGATCAACAAAGCGTATACTTCCCAAATCGAGCGATCGTTGGAGTAATTTGATGAGAACTACTTGATTCACCCATATTTAGGTGTAAACAAAGAAAACAAATGATATTTATTGTTTACTATATGTTCCTAACCAATTTGATAGTATTCTGAGTCAGGATGTATGATCAACAAAACGTATACTTCCCAAATCGAGCGATCGTTGGTGTAATTTGATGAGAACTACTTGATTCACCCATATTTAGGTGTAAACAAAGAAAACCAATGATATTTATTGTTTACTAAATGTTCCTAATCAATTTGATAGTATTCTGAGTCGCATATGATCAACTAAGCGTATACTTCCCAAATCGAGCGATCGTTGGAGAAATTTGGTGAGAACTACTTGATTCGCCCATATTTAGATGTAAACAAAGAAAACCAATGATATTTATTGTTTACTCTATGTAAGTTGTTTAAACAAGTTACTCATCCATTGGAACAGATAATGCACTTGTTGCAACATATTATCAACTTGTTGCAACAACTAACTCATCTGTTGCAATAGATTACAAACTTGTTGCAACATATATGTCAGTTGTTGCAATTTCTTCAACAACTGAAAGATTTGTTGCAACAACTGACTCATCTATTACAATAGATCAGAAACTTGTTGCAACAGATTATTAACTTGTTGCAACTTCTAAAACAACAGTTAGATTTATCGTAACAACTAACCCATATGTTGCAACAACTGAACCATCTGTTGCAACAGATTTACATCTTGTTGAAACAACTGACTCATCTATTGCAACAGATTACAAACTTGTTGCCACAGATGGGTTAGTTGTTGCAACTTCTTCAACAGCAGTTAGATTTATCACAACAACTGACCCATATGTTGCAACAACTGAACCATCTGTTGCAACAGATTATCAACTTGTTGCAACAACTTACTCATCCGTTGCAACATATTACAAACTTGTTGCAATAGATGGGTCAGTTGTTGCAACTTCTTCGACAGCTGTTAGATTTTGTGACTTATTTAAAACTACTGAAACTACTGAACATAATGTATTGAACACAACTTAAATAATGAACACCTAATATATATTTAACAAAATGTCTTAGAAAAGTACTGAACACCTAATATATACTTAAATTACATAATGTCATAAAAAAAACTCCTAATATATACTTAAATTGTTCAACAGGCCACATTTTGGCTCCAAAAAACACAAAATCAATAAACAGTTTATTAACCCATCTTAGGGCTCCAAAACCTTTTCAATGACACCTAATGCCCATCTCTATTGCATCCTTCCTACAGAGTTTTAGCTGATTAGACTTTCGGATTTGTCACAAATAATGCTTGCATAAAAAGCCTCCATAAAAGCAATTGACCACGAACCACATGCCTTACTAGTGACATTGCGGGGGAGATTTTGTAGCCTATGGAATTCCCATGATTCATTGAGTAACTTTGTAGGCAAGTGTGCGAACATGCCACTCTGTTGCAATAACTTGGGCCACAATTCCGTTACCGGCTCCATGAAACAAAAGAAATCAGATTCTTCGTAGAGGGAACATTGCGGCTATACACATTTACCACTCCCTCTTCAATCATGAACTCGAGAATGACAAAATGTGTAATATTAATATTCATCAATCGTTAAAACCCTGTTGCGCCAAATTACCTCGACCACTCCCGGTAGGGTCTAACACCCCTACAATAATCGACCATATCATCATCCACTAATTCAAAGAAGTCTAACCTTCGTAGGCATGTCATTCGGAACTCGTACTCTCTTTTTTCAATTCTCGCGTACCTCTTGGACATGTTGTTGTAAAAGTTGAGGTCTAGGATTATCGTCAAAGGAATCATAGTACTCGGGAATTGATTTGCCTCATACGCATTGTGCTTTTCAGTATTTCATCTACATACTAAAGTAAAAGTAGTAAAACGATTTAGTTACTACGTCGCAAATGCATTCAATGATTATCTACTTGTTGCAATAACTAGTTACTTGCTAGACTTCAACAAAATAAAGGAATTATTGCAATGACTAGTTAACTTGTTGCAACAGATTATCTACTTGTTGCAATAACATACTGAATTAGATAGATATATACAAGTGTTGAAACTTACCCAATTCTCCCACCAAATTTCCATGCTTGTCAAAGCCTTGAAGTCTGTTGTTCCAAATTCATGCATTGAGTACATGGTTTTCCCACTCTTTTCGGACTTGATTGCAGTCTCAACCTTTTTCTTTCTTTGGGCATGTACAGGCTTGAAAATGTCCACCTTCTTTAGCACTTTCACTACTACAAAAAATAGGATTTAGCGACGGATGAATTCTGTAGCTAAACAAAGAAAATATGTCGCTAATCCTGTTTAACGACGGATTAACGACACATATCTGTTAGCTACGAGCAATATAGCGATGAATTAGCAACGAAGTTCGTAGCTAAATCCAATTTTTTTAGTAGTGTTTTGGCCCAACATCAAGAAGAGGAGTTCAATTGACTTAGTGGGAGTAGCAACAGATTTTCTTGACCTAACAGATGCAAGTGCCTTGGCAATTGCTTTGCCCCTCCTCCGAACATGAATGTGCTATAAGGTGAGGAAGATTCTTTGATCGATTGATACCCCTCTTGGATATCAACCTGCTAGATAGAAGTTGTTTGGGTTTTAAAGCCCGCACCAATTCTTCCACCTTTCTAATCAAATTATTCATTTTGTCATGGCAAGTGGTGCACTCATAAGCACATGAGGGCACCTTAGAGGTACCGGCACCAACATCAGCAAATCTTCTACCACTCAATCCACTACCACTAAAATTACCACCAAATCCGAAAAAATCACTAAATCCAGCAACTGGAGTAAATCCACCAATATTAGCATCATCATCTCTTAATTTTTCCCCAGCAATACTTGCTGGGACATCATCACCAACACCACCACCACCACCAATAACATCAACAGGCTGAACTGTTATAGCCCGTATTTTGCACGTCTGGATATTTCAAAGTCGTCGTGAAAAGTTAAGGGCGAGACCATTTTCAAAAATTATTTTAATGCACAAGTGGTTATGAATGTTGCTTATGAACATTACTAGTATGGAAATATTAGGAAAGGCCAAGGGTAAAAAAGAGGAATTTGTAAAATGGCCAATGGAAATAATGTGGAAGGCTAGGGCGAAATGGTAATATTGAGGAAAGTCGAGGGGCAAAATGAGAATTTTACCTAAGGTTCATGAATGTTCCAAAAGGGCCATATTGGCCATGCAAAAAAAAAAAAAAAAAAAAAAAAAAAAGAAAAAGAATGAAAAATGGTGACAAATTAGTCATCTTTATGACTAATATAAGAAATTTCTGTAAAAGGGGCATGTGTCTCTCACACATTTGGAGGATATATATATATATATATATATATATATATATATATATATATATCATTTTATTCAAGAGAGTTGGAGAAGGAGAAAACAAAAGAAAGAAAGAAAGAGCAAAAAAAAAAAATATAAGGACTCATTCCTACAAGGCATGGAAAAAAAATTGGGTCCATGAAATCTTGTTCCAAAATTTATTTCTTCATGTATTCCTACTAATTTGAAGGTCCTCTTCAACATGGTATAGTTGTTCGGCAAGAATCTCTCTCTTTATTGCAAGTGGACAACTTAGCCAAGTTGAGGAATTGAGAGAAGAAAAGGTTAAAATTCAATCTTCTTTTATGTATTATGGATGCTTGTGAATGTTGTCGTTGGGGAAATGAATAAAAATCATGAAAATAATGTGGTTGTGTGAATGTGGCCGTGTAAAGAATATGGTCGTGTATATGTATAGTGGTGAGAACAATGGTTCAACAATTTTATTTATGTTTTAGTTGTTGTTGTTATGGATTTTATATTGGAAATGGAAGTTTGATGATTTTTTTTTTGGTTGATGTTGTGAATGTTTGGTGTTGGCCGTGTATATGGCATGTAGTCGTCGTGGGTGTGTTGTGTTGTATGGAGATAATGGATTAATGTTATGAGTATTTTGGTTGTGTGTGTATAGAAATAGATGAAAATCCATGAAAATATGCATGATGTGGTTGTGGCCGAATAAGGGGCTGTTTTGGTAGCTATGGTAAATTGATTTTGTTTGATATTCTAGTTGTTGTTAATGTGGATTCTATGATGAAAATGATGGTTTGGTAGCTTGAAATGAAGTTGAAATCATTTGTGGATTACGGAAGAAGTTAATAAAATTAGAATGCATTTTGAATTGATTATTGAACTCGAACATAGATGTTGGTATTGTTGTTGGTTGTTTGGCCAAGTTGAATTCAAAATATTGATAATTGGCCGAGTTGTATTCGGGGATTGTATATTTACGGGGGAGATGCTAAATTTCGGCGTAACATAAGTGGATTTACTTGAGAAATTAAGACAAGTGTTGATTCAAGATTAAATTCTAAAGGCTTATAATCAATGTTTGGTATTCGGGACCAATCGTAGATTTTGAAGCATTTGGGACTTGAATTTAGGCTTAAGAGCGAGAAAAGGTATGTAAGGCTTCCACCCTTTCTTTCTCTTGGCATGTCCTAGATGTGATAGGTTATGATTGGAACCCGGAGATGATTCTACTCTTAGAAGTCCGAGCTTAAATTTGGTCCTTTTTCATTCAATGGAATTGAATTAGACACTTTATGTTTTGTTTAAAAATAACTTAAACATCTTTAACTTTCACAAATGGGACCAAACTACTTTAAGACCTTCACATGGTGGTTCCATAAAGCTTAACGTCCGTAATTTCCGTACGCCACCTCGACGTGATCCGAGGTGGGCCCACAATTCCCGAGACCTAACCGTATTGCTCTATTTGGCCGATTTTCGTACAATAATTAAGGGTAAACTTTTGGCTATCATTAGGAGTTTGTTATGATTCGTATGTATTCTCTTCGGTATAAGTATCCGGAAATTCGATACAAGTGTTTTGCTTTGACTATTCGATATAAATATTCCGATATAAGTATTTTGATATAAAAATCACGTAAGTATTTTGATACAAGTGTTCGACACAAGTATATGATCCAAGTATTTTGATATGAATATTTTGATATATGTAACCCGATATGAGTACCCGCTTACGAGTATTACGATATAAGTATTGTGATGTAGAGTTCGATATAAGTATTCGACATTAGCATTACGACATGAATATTCCGATATAAGTATTCTCGTAAAAGTATTTTGATGCGGATATGTAATCCGATATAAGGATCTCCGATGTGAGTAATGCATGAATAATTTGCTACGAACATTCTCGATAGGAATATCTTCTGTAACTGCGATGTTTTTGGATGTGGACTTAATAAGTGAAAAGGATTGTTCTATTGAGTCTTCGGATGTTGGTAAGTGTGTGTGTGCTTATTCGGTCCGGATACGTGTGCATATGGTTTCGGATTTTGGTATGCGTGTGCGTATGGTTTCTCACGACTCGCTCGTGCATGTTCCGAGTATGTCTCCTTTCACCGAGTCCCGGCCGGACATGTTCTCGTGCGCATTCCACCGCATTGTTCACCGAGATATATGATGATGGCGCCATCCGGGCCGATCCCTCTACCGAGTCCCTTATTGAAGCGGCCGGACACGTTATCCACCGAGTCCCCACCTCCGGCGTCGGGACACGTTACATGCATACATGACGGTTGATGTTGGCATATATGATTATATTCACCGAGTCCCTCACTCGAGGGTCGGACACGTTACGCACATGTGACATATTCACCGAGTCCCTCGCTCGAGGGCCGGACACGTTATTTGTACATGTGATGTATTCATGGATCGGGCCGCACGTTCCGTTAAAGAATACACGGTATGATGTTCTACGAGTATGCATGCACGGGTCCGTTATACGCATATGTGATACATGATATTGGCATACGCAACGATTCGTTTACCGCGTCCCCTCGCCTCAAGCGGCCGGATCCGTTATACAGTATATGTATACGATGACGTATTTATGCCGGTACGCACGTCCGTATATTGGAAAGTAAGTATTAAGGCACTGGATGACTTATCTATTTTACGTACTTTTCATAAATGTTTATGACATCGGTATACTTACATATGATACGTAGGATAAGTAAGTATTTTGGTGTGCAGGATATTGTACCCGATTCTGTACTTTTGTTAGGTTACGATTGTTTACATGTTCATGCAACACGTACCCGGTACATATTCGTGCGACCCACTGTGCTTCGGGGGGGGCACGTTTTCGTGCAGCACGGTAC
>NC_081349.1:18944874-18988998 GCF_029784015.1 Lycium ferocissimum
CTATGACCCACCCAAAAATCAACCAAAAAACGGAACTTGGGTTTATTTTGATAACAACGTCTGCTAGAATTAGGCGGAAGTTTAAACAGCGTGTTGAATTACACGGTCGAAATAGATGAATTTAGGGTTTGAATTAGCATGAATTCAATAGTGAAGTGTTGAGGAAGAAAATGGACTTTGATGGATGGAAAATGATCGGATCTAGATATGATTGGGTATATTAATGGGTTCAATGGTTTTTAGCGGGTGTGGCCCATGCGTATGTAGCATTGTAATTGACATGGCAACATTTAATTGGGAGGCTTATACACGTAGGCGGCGCGTGCTGACACGCATAATTCTTTAAATGACAGTACGGACCGAAGGTCAAGCTTGTACAGTAAAAAGCCGATCTTGAAGGGTTCATACGGTATGCGGCTCGGTTGAGGGTCAGTGGAAAATATGGACAAGTTAGAGATACATCTGCTGACTTTTGGCACTTTTTATTAGAAAACATGTGACTATGGTGAAAAGAAGTCATGATTATGTAACCATTTATGAAATTTACCCTCTTTAATTCATATTTATTTGTTAGTACATCAATTTTATGTGTCTTTAATATAAAATTTCGTGGAAGCAGTTCGACTAATATAGATCCTTTGACGATGCTCCTATCATCTTTAAATCCAAGGCCTGCCTCTGTTTGTGTCATTCATTTTAAGCTTTGAACCAAAAAAAAAAAAAAAATACCCCTTTAAAAATCCAGGTTCAAATTTTGTGTTCTTTACATCTTCTCTATAGACATGTGGTCTAATAATTGAGAATTGGCGTTACCTTGGGCGTGGTTGCATCTCATTTGCAATTGTAAAGAGACCTCTAGGTAAGTGGACCAAATGTATAATTCAATTGGGCCACTTGAGACTTGAGTTAAACCGAACTTACATATGGGCCACACTTTCCGTCTATCCATGATAGGTCCAAAACGTTCCACGGAGTTAGTAAGAGCTCATTTGCACTTTTGCTCCTATCTTGTGCTAGACTTCAATTTTGGTCCCTCGTAACAAAATCTCTATCCATTTCAATATGTTTATCTGGTTTTGATTTGACACAAAATTTAAAAAAGTAAAAAAAACTTTAAATCTTGTGGTCTTAAACTAAAAATATGTAGAATATACCAAAATACACTTTAATCTTATGATCTTAAACATGTCATGTGGAAAGTTGGAATTAAAAAGTTGTTGAAAAGGGAAAGAGGCACTCATTTTTTGAAACGGATTAAAAAGAAAAGTAAAACAAATTGAAACATAGAGCAACTTTTCATGGGGCATAAGTTTATATTTTTTCCATCGTAATGTTTCACAACTGGCACTTTTGCTCCTATCTTGTGCTGGTCTTTAATTTTTGTCCCTCATAACAAATACTCCCTTTGTCTCAATTTAAACGTGTTATTTTTTTTTTTTGTCTATCCCAAAAAGAGTGTCTCTTTTTATAGGTATAAGTTGACAATTCAAACCACATGATTTTAAAGGATATTTTAGTACATTAGACACATTTTTAATTTTGGACCATAACATTCAAAAATTTAATTTTATTCCTTAAACTTTGTGCATAAAGTAACTAAGACACTTAAATTGGAACCGAGAAAGTAATTCTTTCACAGGGCATAAATTTATATTTTTTTCATCAAAATATTCCACAATCCCTTAAAAAACTTATGCCCTGCTAATTCGATTTTTGATGGGAAAAAAAATAAAAATCAGCTCATTTGAAGGGCAAACCGTGCAATTTCTTCAGTTTTAGTCATGGTACGACGTCGTTGAAAGTTTGCCGTCAAGTCGCCAAATTGCCACACAACAAACCCAGAACAGATTCTGTAAACGATAAACATTCCAACGGAGTTGGTAAGGGTCATTTAAACTTTTGTCCCTATCTTTTGCAGATCTTTAATTTTTTGCACCTTATATATCAAATACTCCCTCCATTTCAATTTATGTGAAACTTTTTCGGAATATGAGGATCAACTTTTATAACTTTGACTGTAATTTTAGTATAGAATTTTCAAGTTTATAAAAATAAAAAATATATATTTAGAAACTACATAAAAAGTATTGTAAGTCATGATAATTTATAATTCAAATAATTTAGAAAAATATAAGGATAACGTGATCAAAGAACCACCTCGTAAACTTTCTAAATAGTTATAGATTCACATAAATTGAAACAAAAGAAATAATATTTTTGCGGACATAAATTTATATTTTTCTATTATAATATTCCATAAATTATATTGTGTGCCCTTAAAGAATTTATTTCCCGTTAAACATAATGTTACGACGTTGAAAGTTTGCCGTCAAGTCGCCAAATTGCCAAACAGCGACGCCAGAACAGATTCTGTTAACCGCACACTCTTTCCAACTGCAGATACGCTCTATTGTGGTCCCCACTATCTTTACTCGCATGCACGTTCTCTACCTTACCAACAAACAGCTCCGTCATCAAAGCCATTTGTTACCCAATCATATACCAACACGTCACCGCCAAATCTCCCACTTACTTTTTTTTTTTTTTTCGGGGATACAATCTTTTCACTTGTGAGTCCAGATATAACTTTTTATTTGTTCTCACACTTGGTGTTGAATTTACGGACTTGATTATATTTGGATTATGACAGCGTAAAAGTCAGGATTCCGAGGAATCATTCCCTACCAAATACTTAGAACTGCCACCTGAAATTTTAATTAAGGAAGGAACAACGTCATTCGCTGCACTACATCTTTTGGTGGTGAGTATAAATATAAACTTATTTCACAAAGGGATAAATGCAAAATAATACTCCTCCGACTTAATTTAGTAATAATTTAATTTTAAGCTTTTAATGAGATGACTATAGCAAAAAAAAAAATTTATAACTTATTTTAGATCACAACTTTTTTTTTTTGTTGATTTATATTTCAAGCTATTTTTTTTTTTAATTTAGTAAGTAGCTATTTTGTTTGGTCAGTCAATTCTTTTATCTTTTAATCTTTTAATTAATTGATGTTGATTCAAGACTTTTGTAAAGTATTTGCTTTAAAATAATAGCAACACTAATGCCGTATTCTGAGATATATTGGATCACCTATTATGATTTTTTTACTGATCACATTCTTTCTTTAATTCATCTTAGGCTTTTATCATACAGTTTTTTTTTCTTTTTCCAATCTATGTATTCTATTTTTCTTCTTAATTTATCTCAAAAAGAATGTCATTCCTATTTAGGAATTACTTAACTTCATTTCATTTTATTTATAGCCGTATAAATGTCTATGACTTGTTTTAGATAACAAGTTTCAAAAGTCTTCTTTTCTTTCTTAAATTTTGTATTTAGTCAAACACCGTCACATAAATTGAAATACAGAAAATAACAAATATAAACACGAATCAACTTTTATGTTCCATTTTATGTGATACAATTTGAAGAGTCAATGAATTTTTTCTGACTAGTGCCATTTTACAAGTGCTTTTAAATATTTGAATTAACTTGTGTGACTTATTATAGTACTTTATACTTTAAATGTAAAATTTACTTCAAAATATTCAAATATTTATATGTTTAAATTACGGTAAAAAATATTAATTTATCCTCCTATTTATGTGGCATGGATTTAGAGAGCCAAGCAATTTAATTTTGATCGTGATTCGAATGTGGAATCTTTAATGAAATTTATATATTGACAACTGCGTGAAGAGTACTATAAGTCAGAATAATTGATAATTCAAAATATTTCAAAGATGCATGAAAAAGTTACGCTAAAAAGAAACTTATTTGGATCTCGAAATCTGAAAGATACCATATAAATTGATATGGAGGAAGTAAACTCTTAAAAAAATGTGCAAAAAAAAGAAGGCTATAGTATGTACTCTAGTATAGGAATCTAATGTTTCGATTGTTTATTATCGAAACTTTCGCTTATTAGTGAGGTTGAATCTCATACGATATAATCATTTACCATTTTTATTTCACTCTGCCTTATGTAATAAAATATATATTTTTTTAAAAAATAAAAAAATATAGTATGTACTCTAATATGATTATTTTAGAGAATATCTGTCTTTTTGATGTCAGTTATGTAACAGCGCAGTCATCTTAGCAAAATTCGAATATAAAAATATCTCTCTCTCTTCATCCATCCACTCTGCGCGTACATCTTCATCTACCCTGAAAAAGTTAGCTTCGATTGCATTGACAATGGGAGTTGATTACTATAACATACTGAAAGTATCACGTAACGCTAGTGAAGAAGATTTAAAGAAATCATACAAGCGATTAGCAATGAAATATCATCCAGACAAGAACATTAACAGTGCAAACAAAATTCAAGCAGAAGCGAAATTCAAGCAAATATCTGAAGCATACGATGTGCTTAGTGATAATAAGAAACGTCAGATCTATGATATGTACGGTGAGGATGGAGTTAAGTACCATGATGAATGTGGACGTAATGCTCAGGATATTTTTGCTGAGTTTTTTGGTGGATCAGATGGGTTATATAATACTAGTAGTGGTAGTAGTAGTAGTTCTGGTGTTGCTGGTAGGAAAGCAGTGGCAGTGGAGAATAAATTGAGTTGTAGTTTGGAAGAACTTTATAAAGGATCTAGAAGGAAAATGAAGATTTCAAGAATTCTTCTTGATGAATCCGGGTAGGTATACGTATATTTACAAGTATTTTGTACGTAATTGTACATTTTTTGGTTTTATCAAATTTGTTAATCCTTCTGTTCCAATTTATGTAAGGTGTTTGACTAGGCATAGAGTTTAACAATGAAATAAAAAATTTGAAACTTATGATTTAAAATAAGGCATAGAAATTTGTATGGCTAGAATTTATTTCATTAAGGTACAATAGGAAATTTAAAGTTAATTTGCTACTCTATCTGTCCCAATTCATATCTTTTTAGTCAGTCTAAGAAAGAATAAAGAATGACATCTTTATATAACAATTCAACTTTAAGTTTACCTTTTTATCCTTAATGACTGGACACGGAATTTAGGAAGATTTTTTTTTTTTTTGGAATTTGTGGTTCAAAATGAGTGTGACTGTAAATCATTTCATTAAAGTTATGATTTAAAATATTGATTAAAGTTCATGCTGTTTGAATTTCGAGAAGCGAAAAGTATTACAAAATTTGAGAATACATTACTGGTCTTTAACATCCTATATTTAAATGTCTTGATGATTTCGAAAAATGAAAATAGTATTGTAATATAGCACCACTTTGTTTTTTTTTCTTTTTTTTTTCAGTAGATTTCCTTTTCTTTATGCAAAAGTTAATTTCCTTTTCTTCTGACGTGTTTACCGAGATTATTGTAGTTTATATTTGCGCTTTGATGTATTTTTTTAATCAAAATTGTACTGTAGCTGGGACAAATCTTCATTATTTACTATTAAATTGCTGAGATTTGGATGCAAAAAATTGGTAGCACCCGTTGAGAATATAATTAACTAAAGAGATAATGGTAAAAACACACTGAATTATCACTTTTCACGTCACCGGAACTATCACTATCTATGTATTAAAACACGCCTAGTTGAATGGATGATGATAGTTCAGGTAGGAAATATCAAGGTGTGTTTTAATACATACCTAAACTCGAGTTGTGTTTGATACATAGATGGTGATAGTTCAGGTAGAAAAAGAGAATAGCTGATAGTTGGGGTGTGAAACTCGCGAAAAAGTATTAGTTTAGGTGTGTTTTGACCATTAATTCATAACTAAATAAAGTGTGCTCTCTCTAACTGCTTAAGCTTTTAGATGAGATGGTCACATAGTTCAACTAAAGCAGCAGTTTGGTGTTTTGTCTGGACTCTGGAGGATAGAAAATGATGTCCTTCAATTTCCCAATTTGCTAATAGCTGAATTGCTCATCACCTTTTTGGGTGTTTTAGCGAAAACTGAGGTCTTTTTATGCCTCTATGAATATAGATGTTAATGGTCAAGATTCATGCTGCTATTGGCCGAACTGTATAATTATGTTATGCATTTGCCGGCATAGTTTTAACTCTGCTACCTGGTTCAACTGATAGAATTCCCAATAATCCTGTTTTCAGACCATGTCCTTGGTGGAGTATGGTAGAAGTTTGATAGTTCTTTGACATCCCAATGTTGGTTAATATCTTGCTTGACATAGCTATTAAGAATATGCTTTGAACAGGCAGCAAGGTTAGAACACCTTGGTGTTGCAGCAAACTTTATTTGATAGAAATTGAGGGTGAAGTAGGATAATTATCCTATGTGTTTTAAGTTTCTGTTCTGAAAGATGAAATGAACTTGGCCAAAAGTAATTACCTTCACATTTTTGGATTTTAGTGGTTGAACTGTTGAAAACTATTTTCATAACTACTAATAGTTGAGGCTGGCCACAGGATCAATACCCATTCCATACTGATTGGACCTGTTTCATTCCATTACTCAATAATTGGGTTCTCAGACAAGAAGTTCTCTTCAATTACACTGGCATACAAATCTGTAAACGAACTCATAGCAACTTAACTAGTTTTATACTAGCCGTCAACCTACTATAAAGTTGTTTCTATGCCCATCACTTACAAAAATATTTGTTGGTGAGAATAATGTCTTAAATGCATCTTGACCAAAAGTTTTTTAGCTGATTGAGCGTACTAGATATTTATTTTCTTAACTCTTGTGCTTTAACACATCCTCCATTGGTACAATAACAAAACCTGTAATTCTGTCATTTCTTTGTTACTTAATTAGTCTAAAGGTTGAAAAAGAAATGTGATTGTTTTAGAGAAAACACATGGCAATTCTTTCTATTAGGGATCAAAAGCTCCTAAACCCTGCCCAATTTGCAGATGTTTAACAAAGTCACTGTTACTTAATGCTTATTTATGGTCACCTGGGAGGTAAATTAATCTCCTGAATGTTGCAATTCCCTTGTTCAAATATTAATTGCCTCATATTGGTTGAGAGGAATGAGTTGTTGTCTCCTTATATAGTCTCACTTTATAAGCTAGCTTTTAGGGTTAAGTTAGGCCTAAATTCCAGTTTCTTTACATGGTATTACTTATTAGAGCCAACCCTTTCCTTATTCTTGGTGTACCAACGTTGAGTCCCAATGTTATATTGTCCACACTCCAGATGTCCAGTTCTGGGTGTGTGGGGATGTTAATTGCCCCACATGGGTTAAGGAATCGGCTATTGTCTCCTTGTATGGTCTTTGGTAATCCCCTCATCTCATGAACTAACTTTTTTGTTGAGTTAAGTCCAATGTCCATTTTCTTTATAGATAAAGCTTATGATCACCCTCGCATGTAGATTGATTCGTGCTGAGTGTTTTGATTCTTTGGTGCAATGTAAAACTACTTTAAAAGCTACTGTTAAAGGGAGGCAAAAATTTTAGCTACTTGAAGCAATAATTCTTTCTTTTGGAGGGTCAGGGTGAGGTTGGAGGAAGCAAAGCAATTGCAAATATTGACAACAGTGTTCTGTGAATATGTGGATTACAAGCCATGAATGTATTAAATCATGAAGTTTGACTCAATCATTCACACTCAGTGGCTCTAATCCCAAGTCCGAATGTACTCACTTTTCTTCCATGTGTGAATTTTTTTTGCAGTAGGCCTACAACCGTTGAAGAGGTCTTAGCAATACACATCAAACCAGGGTGGAAGAAAGGCACAAAAGTCACTTTTCCAGAGAAAGGGAACTATGAACACGGAGCTGCCCCTGGCGACCTTATTTTTGTGATAGATGAAAAGCCACATGCTGTCTTCAAGAGGGATGGAAATGATCTAGTCATCAATCAGAAAATTTCTTTACTAGATGCTCTCACTGGGAAAATTATCAGCTTGACCACTTTGGATGGAAGGGAACTCACAATACCAATCACAGAGATTGTCAAACCAGGACAAGAGCAGATAATCCCAAATGAGGGAATGCCAATATCAAAGGAACATGGCAAAAAGGGAAATTTGAAGATCAAGTTTGACATTAAATTTCCATCAAGGCTAAGTGCAGATCAGAAATCTGATCTTAGAAGGGTGCTGTGCAGGAGCATTGACTAGTCCTGTGTTTAACTTAAGGTGCCACTAACACTATCATGGAGGTGCAGCATAATGTAAATACTTAACAAGTTTTTCTGTAGAAATGAAATTGTGCATAGTAGGATAGTTTTAAGGATGCCTTTCAACATTTACAAATAGTGAGCACCAACAAGGGAGCTACATGCTACTTTAGCTGCTTACATTTTCTTTTGTTGGATGTAAAAGGATAAGTATTTAATAGCTGTGTTGTTTTATCTGAAGGTGGATGCTATATATCAAGTATTGTGGTTGCGAATAGTGGCACTGTGTTCTAATTGTGTATTCCATCTATGGTAGACCTTTGATGAATATATTGCCTGGTGCTTTTTGGCATTAGTATGGACGGAATCTCTCCTTCTGATTTTTCTTTCGAGTATATTTGCTTTGCATGAAGGTTTCCATTTAGCTCCTCGTCAGTGAACTCATCAGGATAACAGGTTTAATCGCAAATCGTCAGTTAGTGATATGGTCTGGAACCTCTTTATCTCATATTTGTGTGTGCCTGAATATATGTGTACCTTTCCAAGTCTTTGATTAAAAGGAATTCTTTAAGCTGCAGTCCTCAAGAAAAGTTATTTTCTCTTTTTTATTCCATTTGTCTTGGTGACTTAATCTTGAAACCGCAAAAGGTGCACTGACTAAGTGCATTTTACTTGCATTCATTTATATGGCAATGTCAAAGTTAATTTTGTATTTTTATATATATATATATGATTCTTAAGGGGACTTCAGGAGCCTGGGTTATGCCGTTGAATATGGAAAAAACAATCCATGAACAGTGAAACCAGAAAGACTTTTACTTATTCAAATCAATATACCAAGATTAGTGCTTGAATCATCCTCTTTGAATTTTACAATCAGAAGTGAGGAAGATCCGGAGATGAGTACATAGCTAGTTCTTAGTGATAAAGATATGAATTTATTCTACACAGAGACTACCATTCCAGTAAAAACATATGTGCTTTTGGTTTTCTCAGATGAAGATAGCTCTGTGTTTCTGAATCTTTTTCTGTAGCCCATCCTTATCTGCTCCGACAATCTTGTCAACTACCTTGCCTTTCTTTATCAGCACAAACGTTGGCATTGCTTGAACCTCATATTCCTGAGCTACGTCCTGTTTACAATTCATCCATAACTTGAGCGATTAGTATCAGTAAAAACATCAGACGAGTAGATAAAAAAGAAAAGGATGTGAAGTTCTCATACAGCTAATTCATCAACATCAATCTTGACAAACTCAACGTCTGTATATTTGGCAGCAAAGTCATTGATAACTGGTTCCATGTATTTGCAAGGACCACACCATGTAGCTGTGAAGTCAATAACAACCTGGTAGCAGCAGAGCAAAAGGTCCCAATGATTAGTACCGTCTAATATACAATCAGTTTAACTTTTATACACGTGCATGTGTAAAAAACTTTCTACACCATGGGATCACTTAGGCCTCATTTGTTTGCACTTAATGAAGATCTGAATCTAAACGGTTCAGATCTCAATTCATTAATTGCATTTGTTTTAATTGAAATCTAGCCACTTAATCCATCTGGACACATCTTATTCGGTCAGACCCTCAACTAAGTCTGAAAATTATTCAGACACTTCTCTTGCTCGTGTAATTTTATATTATTAAATTATACTATTAAACTTTCCTTCTTCTCCAATTTTATCTCCCTGTGGAAACCTTGGATAAGGATTTCTGGACCTGCCTCTTCATCTCATTTCTCTCCTCTGTTATCGGAGCAGTGGAAACAATAAACTACCATTCAACCTCCAAAACAAATGAAGCAAGAAATAATCTCCATTGTTAAAATTGCTTCTTCCCACTCATCACTCCTCCACTGGCCTAAGAAAATATAATTGAAATTCATTGCCAGAAAAATTACCAATAACATATAACCAAATATCAGTACATGGAAAACAATCATAAATAAGATTTAGAAAACCACACACCACCGCCTTGACAGTGGACGAAAAAAATGATGGGTCTGTTAATGGAGGGTCTGTTGAATGCATTTTGGAAATTGAGAAAATAAACAATAGAAATTGTATCAATTTCTTCTCTTTCGTTTTTGAAATTTGAGTTTAGAAAAGGATTTTAGTGGAATCTGAAGGTTCACATTTGATGGTGGATTACTCGAGGGTTACGACAATTATTGGTGTTGAAGATGGTTCAGAGCTCTTTTGTTTTTTGTTTTTTGTTTTTTTTTTTTTTAAAATTAAGTTTATTACTCCATCAATCCCAATTTATATGTTACATTTCGAATTTCGAGAGTTAAACAAGTTTTTTTTTTTACTGCAATTTTTTCAATATGCGTATTAAATCTTTTGAATTGTTAATTATTGTGATGTATAGTACTTTTTACGTAGTTTCTAAATAGTATGTAATTTTTTTTTTTTTTTTAAAAAAAGAAAATTTAGAGATACGTGTTGAATTTATGATCAAAATTCAAAAAATCGGGCTCTCAAAATTTGAAGCTGTACCATATAAATTGGGACAAAGGAGTAATAATTTGAAAATAAAATAACATTTAGTTCATTCAGATGTTAAAAACAAACGATCTTAATTATGTAATATTTAGATGTAGTGATAACATCTTAGTCATTCAGATGTGCATTCAGATTCAGACGTCTTAATTTAAATGAAAACAAATGAAGCCTTAAAAGACAATTAAATACAGCAATACTCTTTTACATATTCGCTGTATATAATTTAAAGTCCATACACAATATCTCATTACAGAAACTAGCAGATAAAGTTCCTGCTAAATGCTTACCAGTTTGTTTGTATCCTTCAAAGCATCAAAATGGAGTTTCCATTTTGTTGAAGAGTGGAAAGCCGTGACTTGAGACCTCTTGATTTGTGGTGTGGTTGGCATATTTTGAGCTTCATGCAAAGTTGATGAGTAGTTAGCACCCATTTTTCCACAAGTTTTTTGTAAAGATTTTAACTTCTGGTTTTTGAACGATTATCGTTGGCTCAATGTTGGATCTTAGAGTTTTGCAGGGACCCTTTTTATAATGGTTGCTGATGTACAAACTTTTCTCTTTTTCAAATATAAAACAACTTAAACTAGTACTAGAATATGTTCTTCATTATGTCGATCATTCCTTCATATATTGAAAGATTTGATGCTATATTATCTTTTGTTTCTGTTGGTTCTTTTCCAATATTTCTAATGCAGGATCATTACTACTTTATTCTCATACTCTGTATTTTTAGCGTTGTTTATCACTTTATTATTAGCTTTAAGAAGTCAATATACAAAGTTTCTCGAACAGCAAGTAGTCCGTTAACAACAAAAGTAGGAGTTGACAACGTCGTTGTTATTGATGGAAGCAATGTTCTGTTCAAGTATCAATTCCTACTTTTGAAATATTTTATGGCCTAAAATTAAATTTACATGATGAAGATTAGATGGTGTAACATTAGGGTATGTTCTTGTCTTTGCACAAACCTCACATGTCTATGTGAAAGATATGATTTTGATTTTGCACAACTAGTAGTGATCCATTCAGCTAATCACATATTCTTTTTGCTCGAGAAATTAGTAACTTTAAAGCAAACGGAGCTCTTGTGGAACATTATATTCTAGCGTAACAACGGAAGAACCGAAGAACGTAACAAAATATTAAGGCCGCCTAAAACAATGGACAAAGAGGTATGGTAAACCCGGCCAAAACTGAAAAATGAAAGGGCCCAGCGCAGACATTCCTATCCTACTCAAGTGTGAGTTTACTATATGAATGAGACTTCATCCTTGTTACATTACAAGCCATACATCAAATACCTAAAATGTTCATCTAGTCCCAGGCTTCGTCAAAAAATTACAATCTAATCAAAATTATTTTTATATAAATGTAGTAGATGTTGAATCCACTTGGCATCTTCATGAGGTTACTTTTTTATATGTGAATCCACTTTCTTGGTTCTGCCACTACCTAGAAGAAATTTACGAGCCTAATAGAGAGCACTTCAAGTAATGTCAACATATAGCATTTTCCCTCAAGAATATCTTACAGTGAATATGGTGTGCATTTCGTTTACAACTCAAAATGGAAACTTACAGGCTGGGGAATAATTTTATGACGAGGTATCGTACATACATTAACATCTGTTTCATTGCATTAATCTCTTTAACTGTCTTGCTCTTGCTTACGGACATATGCTAGGATACAGAGTTCTTCATATTTTACATTCTGTATGATACATTGTGTGGCAGAGCTGCCTGAATCTTGTACTGTGCTGTATGATAAATTGCTCTTTCCACACGCGCCCACAGCCATATACATACTCCCTCTGTCCCAATTGAGCAGAGGGCTAAAATGATCCCTTATCTATGGGAGTAGGTTCATTTTGGTCCCTCAAATATAACTTGAGCATATTTAATCCCTTAACTTTGCTAAAGTGGTGCACTTTTTATCTCCCTAATGAAACCATTTAAAAAGTAACGGTCCTAAGGCCACGTGACACTCACGTGACTCCTAAACTCATCCAGACAAAACTACTAAACTCAATAGATGCATTTATCAACCACTGCTGAGCGTTAAATGTCGAGAAGGTGTGGGCATTTGCTTCAATAGCACCATAATTTCTTTAATAGCTCTGTTTTAGATTGGCCAGCTCAGCGAATTCATGCACCAAGGATAATACTCTGTCAAAATCTTCCCTTTGCTGCCTCTTCTTGTATTCCATCCATCTAATCGATCTCTTTACGAACCCAAAACCCATTTTTGAAAATAGTCAGCTATGATGGTCGGCTCAGGAGGATCCAGCCTTGTGGCACCTCGGAATTTCAGATTATTCAAGAAACTTGAACGAGGTTATATAGATCTGATCAATCAGTTATGATTTTAAAAGAATTTGATTCCTCGGTTCCTTTATAAAAGAAGGCATGAAGAAATAGAATGTGCATCAATCAAGAAAAGAGATAGCACTGTAAGTTGAAATTCGTTGGAAAAATTGTCCCTACTGTTACTTTTTAAACGGGTTCCTGAGGGAGATAAAAAGTGCACCACTTTAGCAAAGTTAAGGGATTAAATATGGTCAAGTTATATTTGAGGGACCAAAATGAACCTACTCCCATAGATAAGGGATCATTTTAGCCCTTTGCTCGCCCCAATTTATTTGACACTTTCACTTTTCGAGAGTCAAACTTCTTAATTTTGACCGTGTTTGAACATAAAATCTTTAATTTTTTCTAATTAAAATTTATATATTTGGAAACTACGTAAAAGTACTATAAGTCAATAATAATTTAAAATATTTAAAAGGCATATGAAAAAAAATTCGTTTGACTCTCGAAAATGAAAAGTGTCAAACAAATTGGGACGGAGGGAGTATATTATATGTTTTTCCAAGTCACGGTTTTAAAGGAATTTTTTTGAGCTGCAGTCCACAAGAAAAGTACATATTCTCCTTTTAATTCCATTTGACATCTTGTGAACTCTTATGTATTTGTCAACTGCATAGTTGCAATAACTGCATGTATTTCACTTACATTTATTGATCTTATCAGTTATCATACTTTTTTGTATAGACTCACCAGGTAGCAATTTATAATTTTATTATCTTTATGACCCGGGGCCCGGGCGGGGGGGGGGGGGGGGGAAGGAATCATGGCGATGGGATTGTTGGATTTGGACAAGACATATGAACACAAAAACCAGAATGGTGTTTTCTTATTCAAAAAAATATACTGAAAAATTAATAGTGCTTTAATCAGCCTCTTTGAAGTTCACAATCAGAATTGAGCAAGGATCGGAGATGAGTACATTAGCGAGTTTTTTTTTCAATCAGAAAGTGATAACTGAGACCACTTGATCGATCTCATCTACTTGAAATTCGTGCAAACATATGAATTTTATTCTACACAAGGACCATCATTCCTTGGTCATTCAGCAAAGTTTGTTCTTGGCCAGTGTACTGCATTTGGTTTGCTTAGTATAAGCTAGCTCTGTGTTTCTCAATCTTCTTCTGTAGTCCATCCTTATCTGCTCCCACAACCTTGTCGACAACCTTCCCCTTCCTTATTAGCACGAATGATGGCATCGCTTGAACCTCATATTCCTGAGCTACATCCTGTTTTCAGCCATCCAAGATTTGATAAATAAATTAATCGAAACTTCAAAAGAATGGAGGAAAAAAAAGATTTCAAGTCATGTGCAATGAGTATAACCATTTTTTACACTATAGCAATTTTATTGTGTGATAATAGATTAATTACCATTCATACTAGGTTACCGTTTAATGCTTATCATAAAGATTTACCTGTAATTATCTTGATTGTGTAAATATGTCAACCTATAGAACTTATACTTGAAAAAAAAAAAAAAAAGGATTGCAAGATAAAGAGATAAGCACATACAGCTAATTCATCAACATCAATCTTGACAAACTCAACATCTGCATATTTAGCTGCAAAGTCATTAAGAACTGGTTCCATATATTTGCAAGGACTACACCATGTAGCTGTGAAGTCAATAACAACCTACTAGCAACAGAGCAAAAGAATCCAATGATTAGTACCATATGATTTACAATATCTCATTAGAGAAAAAATCAGCAAGTTGCTACAAAATGGTTACCAATTTGTTTGTATTTTTCAAAGAACCAAAATGGAGCTTCCATTTTGTTGAAGAGTGGAAAGCAATGACTTGAGATCTCTTGATTTGTGGTGTTATTGGCATATTATGAGCTTCAGGCCAAGTTGTTGAGTAGTTAGCACCCATTTTTTGACAAGTTTAAGTTTTTTTTTTTTTTGATGATGATTTTTGTTCTTGAACTTGTGGTTCTTGAACGATTTTCGTTGGCTCAATGTTGGAGTTTAGAGTTTTGCAAGGACCCTTTTTTATAATGGTTGCTGATGTACAAACTTTTCTGTTTTTCAAATGTAAAACAATTGAAACTAATATAGAATATGTTCTTCACTATGTCGACCGTTCCCTTATATAAATAAAGATTTGATAATGTCATCATTTGATACTGTCATCACCACTTTCTCCTAATCTGTTTAATTTCTATACACTGACAATATATTCAGAATTTATACTATCAGGTTACCAAGAAGATAACTGCAATACTTAAAGAGAACATTATTTCTATTAACAACATTAGTACGATTTCATAACATTGTTGTTGTTGATAGAAACAATATTTTGTTCAAGTATTGGTTCCTATTATTTTGAAATAGGAAGTGGAATAAAACTACAAGATGAAAATTAGCATAAAGTTCAATTTCACGGGGGAAAGCTGGATAGCATTTCATACAAGAAGATGACAGATTCTATTCTTTTTTATCATGCAAAGTTATGCTCCTTAAAAATGTAAATTCATTGGATCTGAAACCAACTTCTCCTGTTGAAAGGAACATTTAGCTAACTACCCTGGCTAACATCAAATAATTAAGAGTAAAAACCTCCCATCACATGATTCAATACTTAAAATCAGCAATTGACTAAATTTTCTTGGATATTGAGATTGACATAGATAATTAAACTTCATCGGTGGCGCCAGCTCAAAGGCAGATCTAGGATTGAAACTTAACGGGTTTAACCTTTGGTACGTATAAAAAATATTGGGGTCAGTTACACCTGGTAACTGTAGCTAAATTTTCCCTGGCGCCCATCTGATGCACCCAAACACAAGAAGGGGCGGATCTACACCTTTCATTATGGGTTCCGCATAACTCATTAGTTATGGTCCAAACCCTGTAATTGTGTTAAAAAATTTTACTTAATACGTATAAATAATCTATCCTGAACCCGGTAAGCTTGTCATGTCCTAAAATCTAGAACTCATAAACTTAGCATCCATAATCCGCCTATGAACACAAACTAGGAATTGTTGAGGGCCTAAATAATGAAAATGTTAAGAATGGATCTTGGGCTGCTTCAATAGCCCACAATTCATGAGGGGAGGATTGCCCAAGAATCCATATAAGGGAGACCACCCATCTCATTAACCACTGAAGTGAGGGACTTTTTTTCATTCTTCCAACACCGCGCACTCCACGCCCGGGTGGACATACGGTGCGTGGGCGATTTAATTTGGGGGCCCACATCGGGTGGTAGGTCTGCTTTACGTCACCATGTTAAGAATGGATCTTGGGCTAACTCACCCCAAGAAGCTAGCTCATGAGGGAGGATTGCCCAAGTCCATATAAGGAGACCACCCATCTCATTAACCACCGATGAGGGACTTTTTTTCATTCTTTCAACAGAAAAGAATGCATCTTTAACAGTTTAGAATTTAATATACAACCGGTTCATATCTTTAATTCAACATAGTTAGAAGTTACAGATTTGAGTCTCACAATATTTTGAGGTGTGAGGAAAAGAATTCAAAAAGAATAATATTTATTATATAAGAAATGAATCCAGTGGGGTAATTTTAAAGTTGCCTTGTTAGGATACGTAATTGTCTTTGTGCACAAACACAATAGCATCTAAGAGACATTCACTAGCCAAATGGGAAAGAAATCAGCATATTTCATTTTCGCACAAGAGCATTTCGCAATGAAAATGATGTGCAGTTCATTTACAACTCCATAGGTGCATTGTCAAAGAACAATATTTGGTGAAGAGAATCCAACTGAATGAAGCGTTTCTTAACACCTGTTTCATTGTGGTCCTTTTCGTACACCTAATATGTTTCTGGTGATAAATATTTTACAATGAAATATGTTAGGTAAATCATTTGTTTAGTATTTAATAGAACCCAAAGTTGAGGGAATGTGGTCCTTTTGTTCTTCGGTTTGATTAGTGGGTGCTGAGGAATAACCCTTTTGATCTATGTCGTTTCAAGTTCACCCAAATTAAAGATTCATGTGATGACATAATGGAGGGGGCTGATGAGGGCGGATTAAAGAGAATGATTGATATATTTTTAATAGGTAAGTTTTAAGAAAAAGTAATGTTGCACATGACACCTTAAACGAATTCTATATAGGAATGAGAAAAAAGTTGAAAGACTTTACAAGACATAACGCAACTTCATAAGAATAATTTTTTTAATTTTTTTTTTTTTTTTTTTGCATATGAAACATATTTTTCAATATGTCAAGTCTCCATTGAATATATGTACGTTTTTAGCTATATGGTTTCATTTTGTTTTGAGAACGCAAAAAATAAGACTAGAAGTCAAGCTAGTCAAAAAGGTCGAGTCAGTCTTTTTTTTTTTTTTTTTTTTTTTTTGGGGAGTGGGGAGATATCGACCCACCCATGTGATCCCTCCCCACGACCTATTAAGAAAGGACCAGATTGCAGTGGGCCGCTTAAGTGGGTCCGGAACAAAAATGGCTTAAAAAAATTTTTTTTTAACCAAAATACCCCAATAAAAAAAAATGTTAAATATACGCTTTAGCGCAGTATTTTATGCGCTAAATCACTGCTTCAGCAACGCTACCGTTAAGTGCTTTAAGCCTTGATAAAATCTTGCGCTAAATGGATTCTTTTGTCGTGTGCCTATAGCGCAGTAAAATAATGCGCTATATCGGTCCGCCATTTTCCAAAACCTATTTTCACTCCTTTTTACGTAGTTTAGCCGTATATTAATCATGCTTTGAGACTCGGAACTTCAATATTTTATATAGAACCTACTTATATTTGTACAATTAATAAGATAGGCTCAATACATAAAGAATACGCAATACTTTGGATTGTCGTTTTAGTGGTTGAAAAGTGCTCGAAATCCTTTTTGTTTGAAGACTTGTAGTCATTAGGCTTTTTTACGTTATTTATCTTTTAGGGTTTCGTCTTATTTTTAAATTAATGCTTAACTTTATTTCGAACGTGTCAGTTTTTTTTTTTTTTTTATTTTTTTTTTATCAATTTAGGGTGTGAAACTATAAATAATAATAAAAACTAAGATAATATGTATAAATATGCAAAAAATATATTATATTTACGATAAATTGTACAACACTAATGTATATACACTATCGAGGATGGGTCCCACATGTAGCATGCCGGAGACTATCCCTAGGCCTAAGGCTCGTACCATCCCCACCGCCCTCGCCATCGTCTCCATTGTCCTTCTTCCTCTGTCTTCGGACGCTCAGTCATGATCGTCTCTTTCTTGCAGCCGAGTGCGCCCCGGCTAGAACGTGCTTCTTCTTGGGATCACATTCCCCGTGGCGCGCTCGAACCTCGGTGAGAGCTAGGTACGGAGACTCGGCCACTTCCAAATGCAGGTCGCTACCTCGGGCGCCGAAGGATGAACCTAAAAAGTATATAATAATTAGTACCATTTCTTATTTATATTGAATACATTAACGTTATTTATTTAATCAAACTTTGTGTGTCAACGGGCGCTCTGGACGGATAGATGGAGCATGTAGGCTCCTCGGATGGGTGTGGTGGTGAATATGAGGTAGTACGGAACGAGATCTTTGATCGAAGTCCAAGTAAAGGTTATAAAAATTAAATAAATATTTACCTTATATTGAATAAAAAGTAGTTTTAAGTAAAAAACTTACATCTTTGAGTAATCTCATGAGAAGACACCTCGCCTCGTGTGAGCGACGAGAATGCTCACGAGTGGGTCGCTCTTGCGGACACGGCGTCGAATCCTAAAATATCAAAATAACGAAATAATAAGTAACATACATATTTAAAATAAGTACTTTAAATAATAAAATATATATATTAAATATTGACCTTATGTTGAATAAAAGAAATTGTAATAAAAAGCTTACACGTGGCTCGGTGGTCATATGGGAAGACACCCGTCCCATTTAACGCACCCATGAGAAAATGCACGAGTGGGTGGCTCTGGTGGACCATGATGTGCCCTAATCCTAAAATATAAAATAATAATGAGTAACATATATATATATATATATATATATATATATATATATATATATATATATATATATATATATATATATATATATATATATATATATATATATATATATATATATTTAAATAAATAATTTAAATGAACAAATAAGCATTTAAATACTAACTGATCAAAACTCATCGAAGTCAAGAATCTCGGGTCCTTCTAAATTCCTCACAAAGCCGCTCATCGACTAATGAAGCGCGTAACGCCGCCCAATCAACGTTATCACGCTCCTCCATGTATGCATTCGCTGTTTGTGATGACGACCGGTATCTCGGCAAGCAAATGGCCGGCGTAACGTAGGTAGGTGAGTCCCAGTGAGCCGCCACTGCCCGGAACGATCATGATGGATGGGACCGTGAACGCCTCCGGAATGGGATAGAAGCCTCATCCGCCCATCTACCATATGGTGTCCTCCACCACCAGGTCCTCTGGCAGCACCACCGCGGCCTCTACGCTTTTAAAATTATATAGATAACAATTTATAATCATTTACAACTTATCTGGATGGTTGTTACCTATTGTATTATATTATGTTGTTAATTTAAATACAATGTTTGTTTGATTCATATTTTTTAGATAATCTTTACATTTTTATCGTTAACTTATGTATTTATGAAAAGAAGAACTTTAACTATTCTTTTTTAGATAATCTTTTTTTATTTAACATATATATATTCACGCTTTTAAAATTATATAGATAACAATTTATAATCATTTACAACTTATCTGGATGGTTGTTACCTATTGTATTATATTATGTTGTTAATTTAAATACAATCTTTACCTCGTTATTTGAGTTGTCATTGAGATCAATACCGATAAGTTTCATGTATCCAATAGAATCCAAAAACGAAAAAACATCCCACTCTGCAGCATCACAACCCTTCTCCACCCACCCGTATGTGATCTAGTTGCTTGAGCTTACTCAGAATTGCTATTGGCTTTTTCCTAATACAACTCCCATGCTGAATTGGCATGCAACGTACTGCCAAAACAGAACAAAAAATGAGTACAAATGCTAGTGCAAGTACAAAATTACGAATTGTATCATGAAATATCAATAAGAGAAGCAATATTGCAAGAGGCCCCTACAAACCACCTATTGGGAAATCAAATTAGAAGACGTGTTAACTATGATTTGATGTTAATGTGGGATGAGAGGTTTGTCGAACCTATTAAAAGAAGATTTACTAGATCATCCGAAGAGGCCAACAAATATGTATGGTCAGAACTTGAGTTAGTTAACTCAAATAAAAAATTCACAGTTTTTGAAGTTTATGGAGATTCGACAACTGGCCTAAATTTAACACCAATTATGCAATATTTGATAAAAGATTAGCCATGGATTATGTTGAGGATTTCAACCTGACATTGGATCATACAAATGATGGAAGCTTCATATCTATTCAATTAGGCATAGTAGGAGGGCATATTGAACCTTTTCCGTAACAAAAACTAAGAGACTGATTTTCATCCATAGTTTCAACCAACTTTTTACTGCTTGTACCTTTTCATGAAATTCTTTCGTGGTATCGAAGCACCCATTGATCTTAATGGATATGTAAGTTCACGACGAAGAACAATTTTCAACTATTTTTAACCAATAGCTATTTTCAACAGTTTTTTGACTCGTGCTTATTTCTAAAGCATTGGCACCAATACCAATACTCAGCTCATACTTATTTTTAACACACGATAATTTTCAACAAATATCCACTTTCAATCCATACCTACATTTAACCTTTTTTTCAATATCTCTTTTAATGCCCCACAACCCTTCCCCGGTGAGCTCCATTACATATACGGTGGTGGCCTAATTTACTTGTCATTCTTTTGCATAGTCGGATTACGTCCCGTGTATTTAGGTTATTCTCTCTAGCATTGCAAAAAAGATTCCTTTAGAATTCTTATAATAGTAATGGCTCGTTTTGATCTTGATTTTTTTTTTCAAATGAATGTGATAAACAATCTTTTGAGCGGAAATCTTGAAGAAGTTTTTAGCATGAAACACCACACTGTTTTGAGGCGAAAGAGAAATAGCCCTTAATATGTAAATTAAAGAAATTCATATATCAACTTAAGCAACCTTCTGTATAAACAAATCCATTTATAACTCAAAAACTGGGATCTCACAAGCTGTTGATGGATTAAAAGGAAAGAAATGAAATAACTCGTATGAGGAGGCATCATACGTATGAGTTGTCAAGAAAGATTCGTGGAAAGCAATCCAATTAATTAAAAGTGAAGTGTCACTTCATTTACATCTGTACATTACTCTGAAAGTAAAGACCAGAAAAAAAAGCAGGATCAGAAGAATGTTCGAAGTAAAATGCTACGTGAATATATTCAGTCGAGACATTCTTGATTATATTCCTTCAATACAACTTAACTCTGTCAAATCTATACTTGTTTCAGCATGTGAAAGTTTCATTTCAGTGAAGACCGACGTGCTATGATACTCTGTGTTTTGTCGGGCTCATTGTTTTTCTCCCAATTCCATCACCAACATTGTGAAGCTTTATGTTTGGCTTAGCTTTTATTTCCTAATGCTTATGCATTTATTTCTGTTAAGGAGGTATTTTTGGGAAAAGTACAGCCCAATGCCTTTGGGTGATCTAATTTACAAAATATGACCAAATGTATAGTTTTTGTAAATTTATACGTATAATATACATACAACATACATACCTATACATATAATCAGTCTATAGGTTTTGTCTCGGCCACATTGGTAAGTTTCCCAGTATTTTTTTTAATAACAACAATTTTCATATTTTTATGGAGTTTTTTTTTTTTTTTTTTTTTTGGGGGGGGGGGGGGGGGGGGGCGGGGATAAGGAGGAGGAATCCCGGCTATAGGATGTGGGATTTGCAAAAGACAATGTATGAATTCACAAACCCAAAAATACAATTTACTTGTTCAAACCAATATACAAAAATAGTGCTTTAGTCAGCCTCTTTAATGGGAAGTTTACAATCATAAGTGAGTACATAAGCTAGTTATTTCAATCAAATATTGATAAAGATGATGTGAATTTTATTGTACACAGGGAGACTATCATTCCAGCAAACTCTGGTCAAAACATTTGTGCACACTTTGGTTTGCTTAATTAGATGAACATAGCTCTGTGTTTCTCAATTTTCATCTTTAGTGCATCTTTATCTGCTCCCACAATCTTGTCAATCATTTTCCCTTTCTTTATCAGCACGAATGTTGGCATCGCTTGAACCCCATATTCCTGAGCTACATCCTGTTTATAGTCCATCCAAGATTTGAGAAATTAGTATTAATCGAAACATCAGATGAGTATGAGAAAAATAGAAAAGGATTGTGATGGTGAGAATTATAAGCTCATACAGCTAATTCATCAACATCAATCTTGACAAACTCAACATCTGTATATTTAGCAGCAAACTCATTAAGAACTGGTTCCATGTATTTGCAAGGACCACACCATGTAGCTGTGAAATCAATGACAACCTAGTAACCAAAAAACAAAATGATCCAATGATTAGGGAGTATTTAGTACCTTCTAATATACATGAGTTTAACTTTTATACTCTGATAGTGTAAAAGATTTGTTTATATTGTAGGATCACCTAAAAGATAATTACATGTAACTTCAATAAAAAGTGAGATCAATCATCTGGAAAATAAGGCAGGTTGCTACCAAAAGTTAAAATAGAGTGACAGCATAAGCTTTTTTACACAATACTTGTGTATAAGTTAAAGGAGTTTAGTTATATATACCTTCAGTGCAAAAAGTACCTATCAGATTATCCAAAGGATATCTATATGTAAGCCTCCTTATAATGTGGGGTTTATAATCTTGAAAATAAAAAACAGATTACCTACTACAATAGGTAAAGATAACCTGTGGTGTAAAATTTTCTTTTATTGACGCTAGATGTAACTTAAACTCTAAGTTAAATCCAGATACAATATCTCATTAGAGAAACTAGGAGAAAAGTAGCTGCTAAATGGTTACCAGTTTGTTTGTATCTTTCAAAGAATCAAAATGGAGTTTCCATTTTTTTGAAGAGTGGAAAGCATTGACTTGAGAGCTCTTGAATTGTGGTGTGGTTGGCATATTATGAGCTTCATGTAAAGTAGCTGAGTAGTTAGCACCCATATTTACTTGTAATTATCTGGAGTAAAAGATTTTTGCACTTCAAATCTAGTTTTTGAAAGATTTTCTTTGGCTTGATGTTGGAGCTAATTAGAGTTTTGCAAGGACCTTTTTATATTGGTTACTGATGTACGAATTCTTTCTTTTTAAAAGGAAAAACAACTTAAACTAGTAGAGAATATGTTCCTCAATTATATCGACCGTTCCATTATACAAAGAGAGATTTGATGCTATATTGCTTGGTTTTTAGTATTGGTGATTTGGTCCAATATTTCTAATGTAGAGTTATTTCCACTTTAGTCTAATGAGTTTAATTTCTGTATACCAAGGTATAAAAGAATTGTTACAATACGAGGTGTCACCGTGTCAATATCATCATGGCATGGAGTATATGTTATCTGCTTCGATCCAATAGATCTAACGGGTATGTTCCTTGGCTACGTACGCCATAAAACACACATATCATGTAAACTTGTGATTTGTCTGATATAACACTTCATTTTTCTCTCTTTTCGAGCTGATTCTCTCTTTTCAAGGTGAGATTTCCTTAGGTGTCATGGGCACTCCTTCGGAAGCTTGCCAACCTAAAAGTCTGTCAATCTTTTTCTTTGACCCGTCCTCATGAGTTCGCCCTCCGTCATGGGCGTCATATATATCCCCTTAGGGACTCAACATCCTATTTTCTCCATCATTATACTGCGAATGACCGTCTCTGATATCATATTTGTCACAGTCAAGCCCATTGCATGTATATTATCCACTTTGGACCAACAGCCATAGCGGATTTTTCACTTGAGCTTCATCGTCATCATCGAGCCCAAAAGTGTGTGTGTCATGTGAACTTGTGTTTGTTTCATATAGTACTTCACTTTTCTCTCTCATTCCGATGTGAGATTTATCTAATGTGGCATGTAGACCCCTTTTTTAGAAGTTTAATTTGCCAACCGAGAAGCCAATTAGTCATTATTTTTTACCTACCCTAATCATCCCCTTCATCATGGGTGTCGCATTAGTTCAGCTAAAAAATAACTACAAAATATTCATTAAAAGCATCATTTGCAACATGAAAAATAAAGCAAGCAATCTATTACAACAAATTTACATTGTCAGTGTATATAATTTAAATATGATTCAAATACGCAGCATTGTATTCCCACTCTGGAACTAAGTTGTTTATTACTTAGGTTGCATTGACTTCACAACTACAAGTATTGTACTGTATTAGCATTTTCATCTGGTAATTTTATGCCTAGAGCTATTTCAAAAAATAATAGGAACCAATACTTGAAGAGAACATTGCTTCTATTAACAACAGTAGTATGATTTCATAACGTTGCTGTGTATGATTTCATAAAGTTGCTGTTGTTGATAGAAACAATATTCTGTTCAAGCATTGGTTCCTATTATTTGAAATAGGAATAAATTACAAGATGAAAATTAGAATAAAGTGCACTTCTAGAGTGTATTCATTGGATAGTAATTTCCTATGTGATCATGCGAAGTTGATGCTCTTTAAAAAGTAATAAATTCATTGGATATGTAACCAACTTTTCCTATTGAAAGGAACATCTAGCTAACCCACCCTGGCTAACATCAAACAATTAGCTCAAATGGTATAACTTATAACCAGGGGTGGATTTAAAGGTAAGCCAGTGTGTTCACCCGGACACCCCTAAAAAATTTCTCTGTATATATAGGATAAATTTTCTAAGTTTATGTAGATATATACGTTTTGAACACCTTCAACAACATGGAAAAGGCTAGCTCAGCGGTTTCCGAACACTCTGGATGAAAATCCTAAATCCGTCACTGCTTATAACATCTGCAAATTAAACTTGGGAAATTGCAATTGACTTGGATAATTAAACTTTTTTTGTTGGTGACACTCAAAAGAGTATCTAAGAATATTTAAACTTAATGAATTTAACATTCTATGATCTGTTACAAAAATATTGGGTTTAGTTTAGACTCAATATAATGCAAGCTACGTTCGTCTCTTGCCCATCATGCACTCAAACACAAGGCTAGGAATTGTTGAGGACCTAAATAAATAAAAGAATGTCAATTTTAACGGTTTAGATTATAAATATTATTATAATATTGTGATGTCTATCTTTAGGAGAAATTTTAGGGTTTGTCCATAGGGTTTGTAGAGACTTTGGAAGTTGCACCTTCTGCCTCTTTTTTAACATCTGTCTAATTCTCGTACAACTAAAATGCTATAAATAGAGAGGATCTCTTTCATTTAATTTCTATAAATAGAGATCCCTCATAAGAGAAATAAGAACTCTCCCCTCTTCTCTCTTTCTCTACAATTATTCTTGTTCTTTGCTTTATTATTTTATAACACGTTATCAGCACGAGACTCTATCACTCTTAATCTACAAATTCAAAATTCATGAGTTATGTTTTTTGGTTGGAATATGCTATTGTTCGGTCCCTCTGACCACAAAAGGCTTTCTTTGAGGCAAGATTTGAGCTTTGACTTTATAGTCTTATTTTCTCACCCTTACAGGTAAGTAATTTTCTCTCTGGTAAATCTATTGCCATATTTCCTCAAAACAGTCTAGTGGGCGTTATGCTTACGTACTATATGTAAAAGAACAACAATATTTTCCATGACAGTGAACTGCATAAAGGCCTTGAATATTTGTATCCATTCTTTTTAGTGGATATTTAATTACAGGATAGCAAAACGTTAATTAGTTTGCAAGGCCTCGTATATGTACTATTTGAATTATCTAAAATTCCAATTATGCTTTTACATAATAATCTTATATTTATGTTTATGACCTGGGAAGTGGTGATATTTCCATAGGATTATTGTGATTGTAAAGGAAGATATGTTAGAGAAATATTTGTATTTATGCCTCGATTTGCTCTGAAGTAGCAATATCTTAAAGGAGGTTCTAAGTGATCACAATTTTATATGGTTAAGGCAAGTTCAGATGATTATGATTTGTTCATGAAGAATAGAACTTTTGATGGTATAAACACAGATCCATTCCCTGAAGTGAATGTGACAATATTTAGTAAAGATTATAAATACAGACGTGCTCTAAGTAGTGAGAATATCACGCCTCACCTCTAGAAGAGGTAGAATAATTGAGAAGAAATATCTGAATATTGTATTCTTTAATCCCGAAGTAGTAAACATTAAAATTTACTCCTGAAGAGGCAAATTTTGAAAGTACTCTGAAGAGATAAACTTTGAGATTTACTCCCGAAGTGGTACGACTCGAAATTTACTTTCGAAGTAGTAGAACCCGAAACTTACTCTCGAAGTAGTAAGAATTTGAAATTTACTCATGAAGTAGTAAAATACTTAAATTTACTTCCGAAGTAGTAGAACTTTAAAATTTACTCCTGTCGTAGTAAAACTTTAAAAATTATTCCTGAGGTAATTAGATTTTGAACTTTACTCTCAAAATAATAAGGTTTTGAACTTTACTCTCGAAAAAGTTCAACTTTGAAATTTACTTCTAATTAAGTAAAATAATGAAATTTTCTCCCCAAAATTTATTGTGGCTTTATAATGCATGTAAAGAGTTTTCTTACTTTTCTGCAAGCTTCAGTTTTGGTTATTTAAGTATTCACTATGTATTAAGCATTGACTCCTTGATTCTTATTTGTTTGCCTTCAATTGATAAGATCCCAATCTTACCCATATGTGTTAGTGATTTATCTTAACTAATATATTTGAGTAAGCCAGCAAAATGTATGGCCTGTATTTCTATCACGGCCAATTCACCAAATGTGATGTTAGAATCAATTCATAGCTGTGTAATGAAATCAAAAGTTATCTATCCTAAGTTGGTGCTTTATTTTTCACTAAGTTTGCATGTATAATTAATTTGAGGTTAAATATGACATCCTTGATTACCAATTGGCATGTAGAATTTGCTAATAGAAATATATTTGATTTTTCTATAATTGGAATGTTTAATCTCGAAAACAAAACTATGATAGGAATGTTAAACTCCTCCGATTAGATGGAGAGGTGTTAAAAAAAAAAAAAAAAAAAAAAAAATAACATGCTTATTACTCTTGGTTTTTTTATGAAGCATTTTGCTCACAATTGATCGGCTCAAATACATTGTGAGGTGCAAGTTATAGTATTACCTTATTTACTAAACAAAATGGTTTGACGTATTTCTGAATTATTTATGGTGCACTTGTTGTGCTTTCAGGAAATGTTTATATTTAATTTGCTTTAATTTTCTTAAAATTTTGGGATGTACTATTAAGGAATAGTTCTATATGTCTTTTGGCAGTCTAGAAGTATCGGTATAACTTTTGACAAGTAGAAAAAGTTTGGGAAATATATTAAAGCGGACTCAGAGAAATAATGAGCTATTGAAAATTATGTATAAAGCTCATCTAAATGACCAAGTTTTATTCCACGAAGTGAATGAAGAAATACCACAACACACCTCTGAAGAGATAAAATAGCAAAAGATATAGATGTTATTTTGTGGTATGAAGGTCATTCTTTGCACGTACTTGTCGTACGTCAAATTATCTTGGATACTTTTATTATAAATCATTCCAAGGAAAATGAAAAGATTTTATAGAATATTTTCTATTATAACCACATTGATAGCATGATTAGTTGTTATTGATTTTCCTGAAGGAAATAACAAATTCATGTATTTTTCTTGATTGAGGATGTAATATTTCTGTGGTCACCGCTAAGATACAAAATATTCAGACATTAATAGCAAATCTCCCTGAAGGAGATGTTTGAAATACTGAAGTTTAGAACTTAATGTTTAATCATTTATAAATTGTATTGTCTTTAGATGTCCATTTAATTACTATTTATTTCATGACACCAGCAGTGTCTAACTAAAACTCTTTTATGATACCAAGAAGATTCGAGCAATATTTGGTAGTTAAAAAATTAATGATCAAGGTCCGAGAAGAGCCTAATCATTTGTCTACAAGTATCATGACACCGGTAGTGTCCGAACAATATGTGATTATGGAGAATAAATTAAAGGCTCCTAAAGAGCTTATATATTATTATGTCATTCATCCTAGATTGTAATATTTGAAGGTGTGATGATCGAAACAAAAGTTCTAGTAAACCCGAAGTTTACTAAAGTAAATGACTATCATATTGAAGATTTAAATGATTGGAGGACTAAATATCTTCAAAATATCATAGTGGAAAAGAAATATGAATATGAAAGGTTACTCGATTTGTACAACAAATGTAAGCATGATGAATTGCATGCCACAATAAACCAGAAGTTTATTGGTACAAAAATAATTCATGTCATAGTAAACCGAAGTTTACTAAAACAAATAGCACATGGCATGGTAAACCTGAAGTTTACTAGTATAGATAATTTTATCGTTGGCATGAGCAATTTGGCCATCCGATTCAAATATGATGTGCGATTGAATATTCGACATATATTGAAGAACTTGAAGATTCTTCAAGAATTTATTTGTGTTGCTTGTTCCCATGATGAGTTTATTATACTAGCTAATGTTGGGATTGCATCCCTAAATTCTGGAAAAAAATATATAAAAGGTGAATATGGGCCCGTTCACCTGTTATGTGATGTCTTAAATAGATGCATCGATAAGACAGTCACATGTGCGTTTATTGTCAACGGCAGCTTGACATATGCAAAGTTACTTGCTCAAAAACGATTGAGTTGAGAACGCAATTTTCAGATTATGTAATCAAGATAATTCATCTTGTTAATGCTAGTTTGTACCAAGTGGTTTGGCGTTGAATGCCTCCGATAAATAGCTAAACCATTGCTTATGAGAACAAAGCTTCACGTGGTGGTACGAGATATGATATATTGTATACAACATCATTTGTATGCTTCTGCACCAATAAATTATGATAATTCTCCCTTCACAATTGGTTCGGGGTTAGGAACCGGATATTTCCATCTAACGCTTTTTTGTGGGGTATATGATTAATTAATCTACCATGATGCACAAAGATGAATTCCCCTAAAGAAGATGGGATATATGTTAGTTTTTCTAACATAAGGGGGAGAGAATAAGCAGCTGAGGAATATGTTATGAATTATCATTAGTGTGATCCTCATTCAAAAGATAATTCAACTCAAATGCCAGAAGCATTTGCTGACCCAAAATTAATTTCTAATTTCAGCTGTAAAATGCTCCTATTAAATTCATGTCCCTGAAGGACAGAGTCTACAGCATGCATGAAGCGTGGTAGACTAATCGGTTCCAAACGCAATAATCATTGAAAAGAAAGAGGAGTAAATGATCAATGATCATTATAAGGAGGCAATGTGCTCTTGAAGAGCCTTCGACATAACACTTCATTAAACCTCATGAGAGGTTTAGGTACCTAAAATAATGAAAGTGATGAGATCTCAATAAGTTATGTCATATTGCGAACCGATATAAATGATATATCATCGATGAAATCTTTGGTACAATATAGCGCAATATTGTAAAAGATTGTGAGGATTTAAATTCTACGCCTATTAAAGCATGCTAACATAGAAATTATTATCAAGTGAAATGATGCATCTTGGTAAGCGTAAAGCTTATTGGACATGTTGTTCGGACACCGAAAGATATCACATCATTTTGATAGATATTGTCAACCTATTGAATTACTTGACAAAATTATATGAAAATTCTCAAGAATTTTAAATGCCGAAGCATATACAAGTTGTAGAAATTTGTTCATAATTCTTATATGAATTAATTAAGCAAGGTGAACGCGATTTTATCATCTTAATGAATATTTACCGACTAAGGGCACAAATGACTCTATTTATCCTTACGTCTTTGTGAAAATCAAAACTCGTCATATTGTTGGTGCAAGTTGATGACTTGAGAATTATTGAAACTCTTGAAGAGTTTTCAAAAGAAATTTATTATTCGTTGAAAGAAGTTGAAATGAGAAACTTGCGAGAATTTTTTGGTCTGAAGTGCCATATCTTTATGCAATTGATGCATTTATATATTTTGCTATGACTATGGAGGATTATAGTCATACGATGTTATTCTACGAGAGTCTAGTCATGTAAAGATAGCATCTGTTTATAAAGCAAGTCAGGAATACACTTGCAGTGATTTCAATAATATCACATACCATTGCAACTCTATCCAAAGACTGAAGATGCAGCAGCATACATAGCCCAACTAAAGAGAGGATTCATAAAAGCACAAGTCATGCTTCATCAAAGTTGTTCTTCACACACGAGCTCCAGAAGAATGGTGATATCAACGTGCAAGAGATTTGTTCGAGCGTTAATATGGCTGATTTATTCACTAAGTCTATACCAAACAACCAAGTCTATAGAAGATGGTGCAACTCTCAAGTGAAGATGTGAAGATTCAAGTTTTGGATTGAAGTTCTCATCAGGGGGAGTTAATACGCGTTGTACTCTTTTTCCCTTTCAAGGTTTTTGTCCCACTGGGTTTTTCCTTGTAAGGTTTTTAATGAGGCAACCAAATAGCGTATTATTAGAAATGTGTACTCTTTTTCCTTCACTAGATTTTTTCCCACTGGGTTTTTTCTAGTAAGGTTTTAACGAGGCACATTATCTATCAAATAGACATCAAGGGGGAGTGTTATAAATATTATTATAATATTGTGATGTCTATCTTTAGGAGAAATTTTAGGGTTTGCTAGGGTTTGTGACTTTGGCACCAAGTCAATTCTCTCCTATAAATAGAGGTTCTCTTCATTGTATTTCATCCCTTCAAGAGAAATAAGAACTCTCCCCTCTTCTCTCTTTCTCCACAATATTCTTCTTGCTTGCTTTATTATTTTATAACAAATACTAATATTTTGAGGATTTGATTGGAGGAAAGTTGAGGAAATGTGGTCCCTCTTTTGTTCTGCTATACATGCACGTGTGTCCCATATCAAATTGTACATATCTTTTAAGTAGTATAAATATTAAATCATATAACTAATGAGTAACAATTCTTCTAATCTATTAAATAATCAGGTTGACAGTTTCCTTTTTTTTCGATATTTCAACAACATATAATTCTAGTGTGAATAAGAGCAACGTGGATTGTGTCATGTCTTAAAGTTTAAACAAAACATTATATGCCCCTGAAAATGATAAATAGAAAACGTAAACTCAATAAAAACAGAAAACCTATTCCACTGAATTATCAAACTGTTTCTGGGTGGTAAACCACCATCACCACATTAGGAGGTATTTTGCTTAGTCTGTTGCATTTCCATTTTAATGACTATTTAGAGCCCTACTCCCTAATTGGTTTTTACTTTATTGAAAATTCACATCTATAAAATTCTGCATCGTTTGAAAGCAACTAAGAGAGGAGGGTCGAGTTTCAACAAAGCATATTTTCACATGGATCTAAATAAATAGATTATACAAAAATTTATCTCACTCTAATACAGGAATTTAAAATTTTAATGTAATTGGCTATTATAAGAACACCAATCATTAGAGTACATATTTCTCGAAATTTCTTTTCAATTTAAGAAACTGAAGAGAAGATTGATTAAAGAATACACATAACACACATAGCTTTACATAGACTATCTCATTCAGTGGCGGATCCAGAATTCTCGCTCAGGGGTTCGAAAAAACAACAAAAGCTAAATATAAAAAATAATGTTGTCAATGTGAATCAAACCTAGGACGCAATGATAATTTTGAACACCTTGGACCGGTTGAACTGACCTTCTGCATTTATTCAGGGTGTTCAAAAATTAATATATGTACATAAACACAACACAGAAAATCTACCCTATATATATACTGTAATTTTTTGCCGAGGGTGTTCACCTGTCACTGATCTCATTGCATGGTCAAGGATCTTTATTTTCACCTATTGCATCCTCAACTCAGTTATACAGAGCTTTAGCATCACTCCTTACACCTGCAACAAAACTTCCAATTTCATCACATTTTGGGGTTAAAAATATGAATATATTAGATAAATCCAACTTAAAAATATAAAATCTTGAGTGATAAAGGCACCAAAAAACTGAAGTGGAGATAATGAAGCTTTTGCCTGAAAATAGAGGTAATGTTACAGCATTAGATGAATCCAGATATAAATCCTGAATGCTAAGCATATACTTATCCTTTCTTCGCACAACCCTGAAAAAATCCAATACATAGTAGTGTTATTGTCACATGTTCATAAGGGCCTGTTTGGAAAGCCATCCAGGTAATTGGAATTGGGTGTAATTATACAGTTTGGCCTGTTTGTTTGACCAAGTAATTACACAGTTAGGTGGGAATTGAGAGGGTATAATTACACTCTCCAATTCTCAAGGGAGGGGGGGGGGGGGTTGGGGTTGAGAATTGAGTGTAATTATACCTTGTAATTACAAGGTTACTTTTTAGTTTGTTTCTTTTAATTTTTTTATTCTTAATTAATTTTTTATTTCTATTATTTAAATTTCTTTTGATTTTTAATTTATTTTTTATTTCTATTATTTTAATTTATTTTTTAATTATTTTTATTTTTTAAAATGTATTTTTCTTTTTATATTGTTTATTTTTCATTTCCTTTCTTCTCATTCCCAACTTTTACTTCTTGTGGTTCCATGTAATTGCTTGTATGTTTTTATTTTATTCATTTAGCATAACCGTGTTATTATTCCAATTTTTGAAACTACACTTCTTAATATTGGAAAGAATGAGTCATAACAAACTTGGCATATAACAAGTGACATTATTAAAGTAGAATTTCATCGTGAATAAGGTTATAGACTTATATTTTCCCTTTCTTTTGAGTTATTTACTTAAGTGTTGGAACTTACTTATGTAATTGGAATTTGACATAAGAGTATTATATTAAACTTTTTCTTTTGGATTTTGAATTTAGGTTATATTTTCAATTTTAAGTTGTTTGCTTTCACATTGCATATTGTTTATTTTTCACTTACATTTGATGGATTTTTTGTGTCAAACATTTGAATAATGTTATGACATTATATTTATAAATATTATTTTTTTGTCAATCATCCAATCTATGACGTTATAAAAAAAAAGTCTTCTTTTAAGTTTTATAATTAATTAAAAATTAAATATTATTAATTTGAAAAATATATATCAATTATTTTTTACAATATTAGTTACAAATATATGATTATTAATTAATATATTTTCAAGAAACAATGTGTTATTAAATAAATAATTTAATATCATTTATAAAGGCAATTTTTTTTAAAAATATTAATTTTAATTTTTTTTATAATTTAATTTAATTTTTAAATTAAACTAACTCGTAATTACACTGTGCAAAACGCAAACGGCTAACTTGTAATGACACTGTAATTACGTTATGACAAACAAATAGGTCATTGTAATTATACTACTGTGTAATTACTAGGCTGCGTAATTACCACCCTAGTAATTACACCAATTCCAATTACCAGGTGGCTTTCCAAACAGGCCCTAAAAGAATATGTGTGCGAATGAAAGAAAACAAACTATATCATTATCACATATAAAACCTTGGGAAAACTACGTATATATACATGTTAAGGAGAAATATTTACGAAACGTAACGACAGTTTTCCTTATTTACAAAACATAACGATATATTACGAAACATGACGGATTTTCATATATTTTTCGTTTTTTTTATTTTTTTCCAGAAAATATATATATTTTTTATAAAAAAATATTTTTTTTTAAAAAAATATTTTTATTTTTTAAAAAATAATTTTTATATAAATTTTTTAAAATTTTTTAATTTTTTTTTTGGCTCAAAGGCTTAAAAAATTACCTCAAATTTCCGTATGAAAGTTGTATGAAAAATGTATGAAATATGTATGTGTGAGCGAAATTTTTAATATAATTTTCATATACAAAATTTTAAGCCGAAAACTTTAAGCCTTGAATATTGTATGAAAATTGTTACAATGTTATTGTAGTTGTATTAATTTTCCGTAAACCTAATATGAACTTTATATACAAAAAATGTGAATGAAATTCTAAGTCTTGAGGGAGATATACACATTTCATACTATTCTCATGCATAAAATTTTGAGCGTAATGTTTAAGCCTTGATCAAGGTATACACATTTCATACGTTCTTCATACATAAAATTTGAGCGAACTTTTTAAGCCTTGAGCAAGATATACACATTTCATACACAAAAATTTGAGCGATTATTTTAAGTCTTGAATATTGTATCAAAGTTGTATACAATGTTATTGTAGTTGTATTAATTTTACATAACATGAACTTTATACACGGAAATGTGAGCGAAATTTTAAGACATGAGCAAGATACAAATTTCATATTGTTTTCATACATACAATTTTGAGCGAATTTTTTAATCCTTGAACGAGATATACATATTTCATACATTTTTCATACCGTTTCCATACACTAAATTTTGAGCAAACTTTTTAAGTCTTGAGCGAGATATACACATTTCATATGACTTTCATACATAAGTTTTTGAGCAAAAAAAATAAAATTTAAAAAAAAAAAAATTTAAAAATAAAAAAATATTTTTTTAAAAAATGATTTTTTAAAAAAATAAAAAATAATTTTTAAAAATATATTTTAAAAAAAATAATTTAAAAAATATAAAGCACATTTTGTATAGGATTTGTATTGTTATGTTTTGTAAATATAAAACTATCGTCACGTTTCGTAAATATTTCTCCTTAAGATGTATATATATGTCAAAGACCCTAAAACCTTCTTGAAGAAAGTGAGCAGACTCTTCTGTATAAAAACAAATCTGCAAACAAAGAATTCGGAAAATTATACCTGAGAAATTGTTCATTGCATTAAACAAAAAAGTATCAACAACTCTTTCAATATAAATGAAATTAAACTCCCATTGGGTTCTTGTTTAATGGTGTTCAAAATCTATTAAGAGATACATGCATATGTAGAGATAAACTCTTGCTCTTCCCAAAGCAGTTGTAACAGATCTAATTAAGAAGCACGTAATTGCTCTATATAGAAAAATACAATAAATGAAGGAAAATCCCCCAAAAGAAGATTAAAAAAATATAAATAGAGAGATTAGAAGGTAAATTTACCTTTTTTGGTACAAGAATATTGTAGGATTAGGATTCAAGAAAAGCAAAGGATATAATGATGTTTAACTTTTAATTGACATTTTAGTAATTCAACTTTAGTTTTAGGGTCTTCCCGTTAAATTATTATTATTATTATTATTATTATTATTATTATTATTATTATTATTATTATTATTATGATGATGATGATGATGATGATGATTATGATTAAGTTCATGTATGTAATTAGTGTTAGTAATTGCAACAAGGTAAATGCACGTTGCTTGGGCTTATTACTTCTGGCTAGTTCTTTGCACATTGTAGTCCTTTAGTTATTACACGAAATAGTGGAGTAATAAATAGAAATAACTGTTTGTTCCTATGGCTATTCAAGTTGCAGTTTCACTGCTTGGCTGCCATTACATGAAAAGTTTGGAGTAATAACTATTAAACTTTAATTATATATTCAGATAGATTAAAATATTACTATTTAATAATTAATTAGATAGTTTATGACATTTTGATTTACAGCAGAATCAAAATTGTAATCCAACTTTGAAGATAGGAGCTTTTCACTTTTATTATAAAATATAATTTGGGTGCTAAGGATTAAGGAATAAACCTTTTATCTATGTTGTTTCAAGTTCATCCAAACTAAAAGTTCAGAAAACGAGTGGAGCTATTCTAGAATGAGATAGAAAAAAAAATATAGTGAAAATATTTGTTTGAACCTATTTGATTGAATATATAATTAAGAAGGAAGAAAAAAATTAAAGCATATATTCTTAAACATGTCATAAATGTGTGATCATAAGACTTTTGAAACTTATAGTTCTAAACAAACTAAAAGGAGAAATAGGCTCATATAAAATGAAATAGACGTAGAGATTAACTTACCAATTATGAAGTTAAGTTCACATAGGATGTAAGGTGTTTTCTTGATTGTTATAAGAATATATGAAATAGTTAAACACCTAAAAGTGATAATTAATTGTCAAGAATCTAGATCGTATCACATAGTGGCTAAGAGCTTTTCATTTGCATGTGAATAGAAGCTAGAGATAAAAAGTTGGATGCTTCCACAGTAAATAATTTGCGGCTGAATTATAATTACCGCTCGTTATATACGACTAGCACAATTTTTTCTTATTCCTTTCCAACTACACCAAGGAAGAAGCATTTTGCCTTTTAGGAATGTCTCTTCTTATTTTATTCTCCCTTCAAAAAATTTGTTTTCTTCTTTTTTCATTTTTGGTATCATTAAATCTATTTCATCCGTCCTTTCTTTATTGTTAAGATATATCTACAGTGTTTGATACCATTTTACTTTGATCCACCTTTGTTGACTTTCAAAACTTTATATTCGTTAAACTATTCAAATTTTAAAACTTTAACGCGATGTTTTCTCTATCAGCATAATTAATCACTTTATATATATTCCCAAAATCATTAGTAAAAAAATATATAATCAAGTTGACATGTTAAAATAATTGAATAACCTCATTGACTAAATTAAAATAATTATGATTAAATCTTGAAAAATAAAAAGATAATTTGTTTTGAAGTGCATCAAATGAAATGATATAGTGATCAATAAAGTAGGTGAAAAGTGTACACTATGAGAGATCATAATTCGAATCCAAGCTATCTTTTTTCGTTTGTCTAATTCTTGCAAGACAATTATTAGTGCATGTGTTATTGAGAGCCGGAGAGGCATCAACTATCTCATGTGTGGCGGCCTAGTGGTTAATGAAATAGGTTGGAAATCATAAAGTCTCAGGTTCAAATTCCATCAGAGACAAAAATACTAGGTGATTTCTTCCCATCTGTTCTAGTTTTGGTGGATAGAGTTACCTAGTACATATTGTTGGTGGGAACTGGCAGGTACCCGTGAAATTAGTCAAGGTGCGCGCAAGCTGGCCCCAACACCACGGTTTATCACAAATAAAAAATAGTGGCCTCATTTGTTTTCATTAAGATTAAGACGTCTGAATCTGAATACACATCTGAATGATTAGATGTTGTCTCTAGATCTGAACACTGAATGATTAAGATTGTTGGTTTCTAAACATCTAAATGCGCATAATATATTTATTATGTATAATAAATATACAATTCAAATAAAATAGTAACTAAATATTAGAAAATAAATATATGAATTTAATAAAATAAAAATATTATTTGATAAAAAAAAAACATTTATGTTCGCTAGTGATAGTGGAGATGCTATGTAGTGGTGGTAGTGGTGATGGTTGGTGCTAGTGGCTAGTAATGGAGATGGTGATAGTTGTGGTTGTGGAGGTGGTTAGTTTTGTAGCGACCGGCGCGATGGTGGTGATTGGTAGTGGTGGTGGTGATTGTGATGGTGAAGTTGGTTGATGTTTTTTTTTTTCATAAGCCATCACCCCAGTGTTCATGTGATCCCAATGGTGTGGGGGTTTAGGCTTGACCCCTACCACGTCGATTAATCACAAAAAGTTACATATGTTAGAGGGGGACATAAACCAAAACCTCTAACCAAAGCATCTTCACAAAAAATTATCTAAAGAGTTATGAAGGACTAGCCTATACAACATCCTTCACTATATAGAGTTTATAGACAATTAGCTTACAAAGAAGTTGCATTTCTCATATCTTCTCCTCATAGTAGGTAATTTCCACTTATCTAGTTGAATTAAACCTTTTACCTCTTGCGGTAGCATTTGTACAGAGAAAAAGAAGGTTTCATTTCCACTAGTAGTAGCTAGTTTTGCTAATGAGTTTGCAATCATGGTATCCCGAATTAGACTTTTCAAGTTGAGATTATCAGTAGACTTTTGGTTGAGCATGTTAAAGATAATCAATGAATCCATCTCCATAGTAAAATTGTCTAAACCAAAAGTCAAGCACCATTAAATTGCAAATCTAGCTGTCTAAACAATGCATCAGCAGTTTGGTTACTGCTGATGCATTGTACTGGTTTGGTGAACGCTTGACTAAAATTACTACTGCTGTCTCTAATAATCCCTCCAATACTAGCTTGACCTCTTTGCTTGTTGAAACTATCAGCCACATTTAACTTGAATCTTCCCATTTCTGTTTTTTTTTTTTTTTTTTTCAAATTATTTGTTGAACAGTGACCTTGGGTTGTAGCCTTTCTATATTTTGACACATATTTGGCCAATTTCCCGTTATAGTGTTATGCCCTGAACCATGGCCTAGACATAACACGACATTCAGTGCCTTGCTGCATGTGACTGAGCGAACCAGAAGGTTTGCTGAGTCAACATGGTACATGAACTGATGCAGAATATAAGTTAAACATACATGACTTGTGAAAACATGGAGTTCAATAATCATAAGTCTGAAAATAATATGATATCATGAATGCGGAAATATAGTAATGTAGCCAACGAGGCGAACTCAACTGAACATTTGACATGATATGACTGACTAGTCTATGAAACTTCTAACACGAGTCTGACTGCTAAACTGTTTATCGGGATAAGGCCCCTGACATACCTCTACTGCATAACATGACATGAAATAAATAAAGATAACGCACCGAATGCTAATACGAGCAATATCCCGACGACCAAATCCGATGTACTGTAAATTAATACTTGCATCGTGAAATGTAGGCCCCCGGCAATAAAAGGAGATGTCTGTACATTTAAATTGTACTGGTTTGTAAAGTAGTTGAATGAAATAAACATGGCATATGAAATAATAGAACTGAAACTGAAACGCTAAGCTGAACATGAACATGAGCATCTTCTGACATGAATAAGGTTATAACATGAGTAAAAACATTTTAAGTACATATGCATATCTGTATCTTGTGGGAAAGTCGTAGTATAACCGACAACATGGAATCACCATATGGGTATGTGGAGTCTGGTACCTAGCCCGATCAGTAGAGCAGCCCCACACCTTGCTAGGGTATGAGACATTAGTATGACATGAAATTATCCAATTCAATTGTCTAAAGGTGTCGTTATATTTTGGGTGGATTGACCCTTACCCTACGTTGACATACGTAGTTACAGGCTATTTGAGCCTTCTCAGTAAACCTATGCTACTCCCAAAAATATGAACATGAATATATGTAGCATCTGAGCCCATGGTTTGTATAACATAACTTGTAAGTATCACTTGTAGACATGGTTCGTTAACATGGCTTGAAAACATGATTCGTAAGTATGATATAGCATGAATATAAGTATATAGTATAACTTGTATGAAAACATGGAAAACATGTAGATTTTTAAGAAAAGGCCAAACCCATCGACAGACACCTGTGGTCGTCCACTTCTTTCACTTGAGCACCTAAAGTCACCCTTATTCCATTTAGACACTTCAGGTGGGTCATTCCTATTCCACTTAGACACTTTTTGCACCGTTATCGGAGCAAAATCAACACCAAAGGGGGCGCCACCTCATTGCACATCAACCGGCCCAAAAGCCCCAATTTTTAATGGTCAAAACTCCACGAATTTACAAATTAGTGAATTTACAATTAAAATGAGTTGGCACAATTTAATTGAGTTGACACAATTTAAATGGTGACACGATTTAATTGGCCACTTAATCCACAGGAAAACGGCGGGTGTTGGTTTTGCTCAGATATCTGCAAAAAGTGTCTAAGTGGAATAGGAATGGCCCACCTGAAGTGTCTAAATGGAATAAGGACCACCTTAGGTGCTCAAGTGAAAGAAGTGGACGACCACAGGTGTTTGTCGATGGGTTTGGCCTTAAGAAAATAAGCATATTAGTTCATATCTTGCATTTAAGAACCCATGGAAGAAAAAGCATGGGTATTCATGGATTACAGATGGATTCCCAATAACCAAAATGGAATATCAAGAGCACAATAATGAAGTATAATACGAACATGGTATGTCATGGTACATGTAATTTAGGATCATTATGAATTAGAGTAGAAACCATAGGTTTTTGAAACTTTATATTTTCATGGATGAACGTAGAATGGGGAAGAACAATGATATTCCCACACATGGATAAAAACCCTACATACCTTAATCGCTCCAAAACTTGTAGAAAAGGTCTAAACTTGAAGAAGAAATCCAAAAGCTTTAATCTTGAATCCATGAGATGGATTTTTTTGAAAACCCATAGGTTAGGAACTATGAATTTCTATTTAGAATTCATGGATATATGTTAGAATTCACTTGAAAGGTTGGAATAGGCTTACCTGGGTGTATTTCAATGGGGGGGGGGGGGGGGAGAAGAAAACCTTCGTGCTAGGGCTTAGGAATATCAAAAATAGAATATAGAACTGAACTTGCGTATTATATTTTTCACTGCATCGGAAAATGTACGGGCACCATGTACAACCCGTACAATGTGGCCGTACCTAGAATGTCAAATTTCGGTAACCATGATTTATACCTAGTGAGGTACGGGAGTACCTCCCATACAATAATGTACGGTCACAAGTACGGCTCGTACAAAATTGTACGGTCCGTATAACTTGACCATACCTAGAATGTCAAATTCCAGAAACCTCAATTCTTCTCTTGTGAGGTACGTCCTCAAAGTACGACCCGTACAAATGATGTAAGACGCTAATTTATCAATCTGAGTCAAATTTTCAATCCGAACATTCCCTGTCTTGGTCTCTAAGTCCCTGAATCATGAATAAGGCTTAGTTATAAGGTATAAGGTGTAACATATGATTACTGTAGGGTAAATTTTATTCAAAGCAGCCAGGACATTCCACACAACTTGATATTCCATCTTGTTGGTGTACAATTTCTTGTGGTCTCCAAATTTACAAGCTGTCCATTGTTTCCACATTTCCCAACTAATGAAAATTGGGGCAATTTGCTTAATCATTGTATGAACATTGTTGTTGGTTTTGATCATTCACCAATTGCCGAAAATTCTATTAATTGGACCTGGTTGATGGATTATTCCCATAGCAGCTCCAAAGTATTTCGTGATGTTGATGGTGGTGGCTAAATAACTTGTGGTTGTTGATGATGGTGTTAGTGGCAGTTGGCAGCGGTGCTAGTTATGATGGTAGAAGTGGTTAGTAGTAAGGATTGTCCGCGATGGTGGTAGTGGCTGCGGCAGTAGTGAGGGCGGTGGCGGTGACAACGGTGGTGGTGGCTGTTGATATAATTATAATTATGGAGGTGGTAGGTCTGGTAGTGACTGAAAAGAGTGATTGTCAGCGATGTGGTTGTCAGCAGTGGTGGTTGTGATGGCAGAGGTGGTTGGTGAAGAGTAGGTAGGCGGGTAGGTAGGGTGGAGGTTGGGATGGGGGTTGAGAGGGTGGGATGGTGGTGGTTGACAGTGCTGGTGGTGGTTGACAATGATGGTGGTGGTAGTTGTGATGACAGAGGTGGCTAGTGGTAGTGGGGGTGGGGGTGGAGAGTAGGTGGGTAGTGGTGGCGGGGCTAGGGTTGGAGGGGTGGGGTGGGGGTGGGGGTTGTGGATAGAGTCGTGGTAAAACTTATTCATATAAAAATACATTTTAATGAATTAAGAGTTTGTTTAAGATCTTAATAATTAAGACTTATTTAGACTAAACAAGTGCTAATATCTTAATGTAGATAAATGCACTTAATAGCCTAAGGTCTGAACCATTCAGATTTAGACCTCCATTAAGTGCAAACAAATGATGCCTAAAGTGTCGTGCGAGTTTGAACAAAGATGCCATTGTTTAAAAAAGACGACTTTTTTTTATGTCCAATTTATATGATACACTTTCTTTTTTTAATATGCTCCAAAAGAATTTCACTTTTGAATTCTTGAAATAAATTAACTGTAAAATTCACATTTTACTCTTAATAAAATAACTTATAATCACATGTATATTTAAAAACTTATTTTACATCACAATTTTCAAAAGACTTCCATTCTTTGTTAGTAATTGTTGTGAAGTTGAATAGCGTAAATAGATGGATCAGCCAACTCCAAATCTCCAATAGGAAAACTTGTATAGTATGTCAAATTTGATTATTTCTTTATAGTGCCTCTCATTTTGTGTGACTAAATGCGCCAGCCTTTATTCTTTTGACGTTGGTCATCAAGACCTGCAACTCAATGCTAAAAATAAAGTACATTTTTCTTGCTTATAATATAATAAAGTACATCCTCCTACCCACATCGTCCTTTCATTAAACCAAAAATAAAAAAAATAAAAAAATAGAAGTGTATCATAAGCTAAAAACAACCATTCTTTCTGTAAAATTTAGTATTATTCGAGATGATTAGATGAAGGACAATGGTGTTTCTGTCGAGCACGCCAATATTTATGTGTGATAATGTTTAAGTACAGAAAATAAATAATTATAATCATAAAACAAAAATAAGTTAATTAACTATGTTTCTAATGGAAGCGACCAGCTAAAGATTTGGTTCTAGTGGGGAATAACTATGATCACGGTCGGCACGGTAAGTAGACACGAATATCATTATTTAAACCCACAATAAATATATAACGAGTAAAATGATGTTATTAAACACTTCCTTTACCCAATCGGGCAACAGTAATGGAATGAAAATAATAATAAAAAAAAAAGATATGCACTTTGGCTTTATAAAAACGAGTTGATAAGAATATATGAAATAGTTAAACACCTCAAAGTGATAATTAATTATCAAGAACTTAGATCTTATCACGTAAGTGGCTAAGAACTTTTCATTTGCATGAGAATTTGTGACAGAGAAGCTAGAGATAAAAAGTTTGATGCTCCCACAGTAAATAATTTGCGGATGAATTATAATTACCGCTCATTATATACCTATCACTAGCACAAATTTTTCTTATTCCTTTCGAATTAACTAAACCAAGAAAGAGGCATTTTGTTTTTTAGGAATGTCTTTTCTTCTTCTTTTCTCCCCTTCAAAAAATTCTGTTTTCTCTTTTTACACTTTTGGTATCATTAAATCTATTTCACTTGTCATTTCTTTATTTTTAAGAGATATCTTACATGTTTGATACCATTTTACTTTAAAGCACCTTTGTTGACTTCCAAAGTTTTATATTTATTAAACTATTTAAATTTCAAACTTTAACGTAATGTTTTCTCTATCAGCATAGTTAATCGCTTTATATATATTCCCAAAATTATTAATAAAATATATATAATCAAGTTGACATGGTAAAATAATTGATAAACTTTATTGACTAAATTAAAATAATCACGATTAGTTCTTGAAAAACAAAAAAGAATAATTTGTTTTGAAATGCACCAAATGGGATGGTACAGTTGTCAATAAAGTAGATGAAAAGTGAACACTATGAGAGAACATGATTTAGATCAGGGTTCGAAAAAAATAACAAAAGCTAAATATAAAAAACTATGTTGTCCTTGGGGATCAAACCTAGAACACTAGAGACAATTTTGAACACCTTGGACCGCTTGAGCTAATCTTTTGCTTTTGTTCAAGGTGTTCAAAAGTTAATATATGTATATAAACACAAAAAATTTACCCTATATATACTGTTTGTAATTTTTTTTGCGATTGTTCTGAGGTGAACACCTTCAACACCATGTACATCCGCCTCTGCCTGAGACGCATCAGTTATCTGATGTGTGGCCTAGTGGTTAATGAAGTGGGTTGAGAACCATGAGGTCTCAGGTTCAAATGTCACATTTTATTATTTAGGTGATTAACTTCTCATCTGTTTCAAAGCCTTAGTTACCACCTGGTAGAGGTGACGGGGCATAGCTCAAGCTGGTTCGAATACCACAATTATCCAAAATAATTTTGTTAAAGTGTCCTGCAAGTTTGAACAAGAAAAACCGACAACCTTTTCTATCACTACTAAAAACAAGCTATTTACCTACGCAGGTTACCGAGGGACAAATTTGATGTCACTATTCCGAGGTACTTTGTTGGCGTCTTTCGGTAAAGTCAAATATTTTAATTTTTAATTATTTTTTTTTAAAGATACCGAGGGATGTTATTTGACTTTTAAAGTCAACATTTAATTGACTATACCGAGGGACTCTATCGGTACATAATAAAAACAATTAAAATTTCGAGAGAGACCCTCGGTAATATAAATATAAATATTTTGAATTTTTTTTTCCCTTAAACACCACAAGTTAAAAAAAAAAAAAAATTAAA